>NC_137612.1:36589912-36645824 GCF_963280865.1 Gymnoscopelus braueri | reverse complement strand
GAAGCAGAGAGAGTAATGCGATGATATAACTCCACATAATGACCCCCCCCCCACACACACACAAGCATGCTTGCGCATACGCGCACACGCGCACGCGCGCACACACACACTCCTTTTCTGGCTTCGTCCTACAGTCCTACAACTGTGATCTGATGGAGACATGCCTCGGCATGTGCGTTCAGCTGCTGAGGCAAATTCAAGTACAATTGCACATGCTGAGTAAAGAGAGAGAGGGAGAGAGAGAAAGAGAGAGAGAGAGAAAGACCGGGGGACTGTCAAGGACAGCTCTGTTTGAAGTTGGTGGTCCACTCCGCAGGCAGTTCTTTGTTTCAAGAATTACAATTTCCGATTAAGGGCACAAGTCATCGTGCACGTGGTTAGCGGCCATTATACCGAGTTTGAGTAAACCTGGCTGTCCATCCGCAGCCTCACATGTGTTCAGTATATGTCTGAACAGTACTCAACAGTATTTACTTGGGATTTCTATGTTTTATTAAGGCTTATCTGTGTTGGCAGGTTAGACGTAGAGACGTATTATTATTCACAACAACACCCAGCGGCAGGCGACGCGCAGACTGGAGACATAGACAAACAATATCACTTATCAATATCGCTCTATCTCTCCGTGTGTCTGTACTGTATGCCTGTCTTGCGTTCCTGTCTGTCTGTCTGTCTGTCTGTCTGTCTGTCTGTCTGTCTGTCTGTCTGTCTGTGTATAGTGGAGTAACACTTTGCTTAAAGGTCGGGTCTATAATGCATTATAATCCCATTCATAATGCATTATAATGCACTTACTGTATAAGGCTTTATATCACTCAACTACCATACTTAGTCAGTTATAAAGTGTCTTTATACATATTGTTATAAGTTCTTGTGCATAATTATAAACATTTATAATGAGTGTTATAAAGCCTTATAAGGGCATTGTAATTGTAATTCTATAATGCATCATAGTCCCGACCTTTAAGTAAAGTGTTACCGAGAGTATCCATCACATCTGTTTTGTCTATATCTCCATGGGCCCTAATTGAATGTCAGATCACCATAGTGACCATCTGTTCAAAATCAAATATCACTTGTGCCTGTATATTCCCCAACCTTAAGGTAACATATACAGTAGAAACAGAAAAGTCAAATTGTCAGTGCTTCAGTTGCAATCCATAACTTTAATGTCCTACGCTGGATTTGAGCCCTGGTCTCGGGCTAATCTTCTACCGCTCTTCCAAGACGGAATGCCTGCTTGGCCCAGGGGAGATACAGTATGGGGTTAAGAGCTTTGCGCAGGGCTACTTTGGCAGCCAGTAGGTCTAAATGTCTCAATGGAAGAGTAGGGACTAGGGACACAACCTCCAACTCCTGCAGATGCCAGTTATATATTGTATCAACATACTCTACTGTACAGATTGGTCAAAATGGCATTATATTCTTTCAAATAAGTTCCAGATTGCAGCTTTAATATAACTGAGTGTAACAATGTATACCGGTAGTTAAACACTCTCAGAGCTAACACTGAAAATTGTACTGTGTAGAATTATTTCATGTAGGCTACTATATGAAAATGTTAAGTCATACATTACAAGCTTGGGGTTTAAATGGTAAATTGCTATAAGGTATGCCATATGACATACAGTACTGTATGCCAGGCAGAAACATGAAATGTATATTTTGAGGCATAGAGACCATTTGTTTTAATAGTACGTATATCATGGAAAACATCTCTAGGAAATGTTCATGTAAAGTATCTGCAAGGAAGTGGCCACATTCATATGGTCAGTTCATTCACAATTTTCCAAAGCATTTCTGGCTGGGGCTCTATCTCTTGTCCATGTTTCTGTCTGTCCGTTTTTCTATATTTTCATCTTTACCTCTCTGTCTTTTCTGTTTGTTTTGCCTAAACAGTCAAATCCTCCGTGCTAATTTATCCATTTCAGTCAGATAACTCACAAATAGATTGAAACAATATCATAGAACGAATAAATTGAACCAATATTATAGAATGAGAAGACAAGTGTGTATGTAATATTTTATCTTGGCGTTCAGGCTCTGCTACATTTTTCTCTCTGCTCAGCACAATTAGACAACCATCATTAACCATTAAGAGCAGGGAGATAGATATACAATAACAACCCCCCATGGGGAACAGAACCAATAGCAGAGCCCACTGGTGGTGCTGGGGTGGCGGTGTGAGCAAACAGCCACAAAACAACAAACCAGGGACAAATACAGCGGATTGAACGCATATTTAGGTCGAGCTTAAATAACCCGCCCAATTGGTCAGCTGATTGCCACGTATGACGTATGGGTCTTGCATAACACTGTATACACCCACATAGTAATGAGCATGTGTGTAACCTCTCGAGTATATACTGCCTGAACTAACCTCACAAGCTACGTATCATTTGTACATTTCTTCACTCTCTGAGTTGAATGGGGATTTTCACTGTGTATCTTCCCTGTCATTCTTGTCATCTTTTCTCTAACCACCTTATTCCAGTGCATATCCATGGCTCTCCACCCGTCCATCAATCGTCCATCAAGAAGAAAAACACTGCGTTTGAAATGTGGTCTTCAAAGTAAATCCCGTGTGAATGGGAGAACATGGTGTGGTGGACCTTTCGGCTTCATTTAACTCCCTGCCCTTGCAATGCCATGCGCGCCATATTTCTGCCCCCACTCCTCCCTCTCCCTGTGCCATAGCTCTCCATGTCTGAGAGACAGGGTGCTGAGAGCTGTGGTCACTGTGTGAGCCTGGTGGCCTGCAGGCCCTGTTCTGCTGCTGTAGTCATTCAGTGAGGCCGCGTCGTGGTTTCTCCCACGCACACACACAGACCCGCTTCACACATGCATGCAGGCACACGCAGGCACGCACACACACACAGTCGCACGAGCGCGAGTGCACACACACACACACACACACACACACACACACACACACACACACACACACACACACACACACACACACACACACACACACTGGGTATCCACCCCCACACTGTGTAGTGTAGACCCTGGAGGAGCCCCCCTCTCTTTCTGTCTTTGCTGAGTTTTCCACCTCCTCTCTCTCTCTCTCTCTCTCTCTCTCTCGCTCTCTCTCTCTCTCTCTCTCTCTCTCTCTCTCTCTCTCTCCTCACTCCCAGCTGTGTGTTATACTGCTATGGAATATAAGTAGCAACCGGCTGGCTATAAATATCTCGCCTGCCCACCCAGGACTGTTAGGATTATTATTTTTCTTATAATCACTGTGGTCTTTCTAGAAACCCAACAGATTATTATTTGGCTTCTTTCACTCCCCCGCTGCTGGTCTCTGTGTAAGCAGTTAGCAAGATGGCTACGCTGGTCTCTGTGTAAGCATTTAGCAAGATGGCTATGCTGGTCTCTGTGTAAGCAGTTAGCAAGATGGCTACGCTGGTCTCTGTGTAAGCAGTTAGCAAGATGGCTACGCTGGTCTCTGTGTAAGCATTTAGCAAGATGGCTATGCTGGTCTCTGTGTAAGCAGTTAGCAAGATGGCTACGCTGGTCTCTGTGTAAGCAGCTAGCAAGATGGCTATGCTGGTCTCTGTGTAAGCATATGTAGAGAAGACACTGGAACAGCTCGGACAATTGAAGGCTATTTTATTAAGGTGCTAAGTACAAAAAAGCATTGCAGAGGGAAAACACAAGAGGCCAACCGGGTGTTCACAGGAGATAAAAAATGACTTAAAAGTGTATTGAAGGTGCTTCTAGATCAGCGGGAATGTAGAATGTAGAAAAGGAACAGGAGATCCGAGCACTCCAAAAATGTGGCGGAGAGGAAGTGAAGTTAAAACAAAATGTATTCTATAAAAATTGCAACATGTGTCGGATGGTTAAGGTCTTTATCAGGGCGATCAGGCCCATTATTCCGATGTGCTGTTGGTCCAACTGGCCCTATTATAACTAACCCTATCCCTAACCCTAACCCTGACCTCACACTAACGTTTGTCGGACTGTTGAGACATCGGAATAATGGGATGTCAGAATTATGAGCGGACCCCTACGCTGGTCTCTGTGTAAGCGGTTAGCAAGACGGCTACGCTGTGTTTCTGCACCAGGACCTTCTCCTTTGGGCTGACTGGCGACATGGTATGTTCCATGGAGTGGGACTGTCACAAGGCTGGATGGATGGATAGATGTACAAGCTCACAACATGTTGCGAATGCACCAGAGTGCATTCACCAGAGCATAAATTACACAGATAGGCATACTGATTGATTGATTGATTGATTCAGTCAGTTAGTCATTGGTTGACTGATGCCTTGATAAGCACCGCAGCTGACCATGTAAACAGGCATCTCAGGGGAACTCGCTCAGTCTAAGACAGGGAGGGAGAGAGAGAGAGAGAGAGAGAGAGAGAGAGAGAGAGAGAGAGAGGGGAGAGACAAGTAAGAGAGTAAACTCAGAGACAAAGAATCAGAAGGAGAGAAGGAGGGAGACGTACAAGTAGGGTTGGGCGGACAGAAAGTGACACAGAACGACAAGTAAAGGCTCAGTTATACTTAGTTGCGTGTCAGTATCGCGCGTCGAAAATAGACGATCTACAAGCTCAGAATGCGTTGTAGATCGGCTACGTACAAATCAGCCTTAAGTCAGCAAGGGAATAGCATGAAGAGAAGAGGTGGGCTTCAGGAACGCCGGTAAAAGTGAAGAAGAGGCTCTGATTTTATTTTATTTTCCGGCGAGGAGATTGGTGTGTGAGTGTGTGTGTGTGTGTGTGAGTGTGTGTGTGTGTGTGTGTGTGTGTGAGTGTGTGTGTGTGTGTGTGTGTGTGTGTGTGTGTGTGTGTGTGTGTGTGTGTGTGTGTGTGTGTGGGGGGTGCGTTGGTGGCTCCCAGTTGTTTATAGATGGATCTGTTCCCTGTGCTGTGCTGCTGCTGCATCGGCCCTACAGCTGGGGACCAGCTGTCTGAATCCCAGCTCCCCTCATCTGTTCTATCCATCCAACCGTCCCGTCCTTCCCCTCCCTCTCTCCCTCCTTCCCTCCTTCCTTCTCCCTCCCTTACCGTCACTCTTCCACCCTTCCCCCTGCTTCCTTCGTCGTCTCTCCTCCGTAAAAAAAGGAGTTCAAAGAGATATTTGTGGTCGGGGTGGGGAGGGGGCATTACTAACCTGATACAGTGGCCTGATACACAGACAGACAGACAGACAAACAGACAGGCAGCAGAGGATGAAGAAGAAGAGGAAGAAGGAGAATGAGAGAATACGAGAGGAGAGTGAGATGTGACATGGTATCCGGGACGGAGAGAGAAAGGTGTGCGGGGCTGAGAGTAAGGGAGGGAGGGATGGAGGGAGAGGGGGTGGAAGGTAAGCGGAGCAGAGGGCGGAGGAGAAGAGACAAGCAGGGTTTCAGGAAACCACAGGTATGTGTGCAGGATGGCGGGTGGGTGGCCCAGAGAGAGAGAGAGAGAGAGAGCGGGAGGGAGGAAAAGTAGGAACGGAGAACGCTGGAGTGGGCGAGTGAGCTGGATGACTCACAAATGGTGCTAAATAGCTTTTTGGTGCACCTATCCTGAAGGTGCTAATAGCACCTTTGTCAAATGGTGCTATATAGAACCATTAGAGGTGCCTAAAGAACCAGTGGAGAACCTCTATAGAACCATACAGGAGCTGTACAGGTTATTTGAATGGCAGCAGTGCTATACAGCAGTGTGACACTGTACACTGTCAAATCAATAAAAATGTGTTTATTTCATTTTGGAGTGTATAAATGTAACCAAATGTAACCACGGTTCCATTTGGTTCCATTTGTAAAGACTCAGGGGTTACACAGGGTTACAAATACTGTAGAATAGATACATTAACACTGAGGATTTTACTGTGTAGCAGCTAAATGGGAGGGGAAGGAAAGACTCTCTTGTGCGTTCAGTCACCAGCTCTCTCTCCCCCTCTCTCCCCTGTACACTGTAAACTCCTCAGTGTTTACTTAACTCTGAGAGTGTATCACCTGAAGGTTGACGGTTCAAATACCCGCTGGCCGGTGTCCAGTAGTGAATAAGCGATGCTCTCCACTTACTGAGTCTGTGTGCTCTTGAGCAAGTGGAGCTGCTCAGTGGATAGTGGCACACAGTCAAACTAGAGTACATTTTGCTCTGAGAGAAAGTAAAAATTGGCCCAATTGGACCCCAAAACATTTATGTGAATTGTCGTTGATGTAATTAACGACAATGACCGGATGGCTTGCCTCACTAAACAATTTAAATGCTTACAACCCACCAACCCCAGCAGCTTCTCTGTCGTCTACTCTACCGCCTGATTTATGCCGAAAACAACAGATCAGTAGCTCACACACGTTTACACCAAAGGACCACAATGGAAATAACTGCATAGGATCTGTGTCAGTAAAGAATTCATCAATCAATCAATCAATTCATCAACCAATCAATCAATCAATCTCAACACGTTACAGATGAGCTTGTAGATCAGCTACAGCGCAACACTGCTGTACGACAGAGCATTTTGTTGCTGTCGGCTGGAAACCTTGTATGTCCAAAAGCATTCCATCTTTATTACTATTTAAAAAATTATATAAAACACAACACGTTGTGAGCTTGTAGCGCGGCTATTTTCACTACTTTTGTGCAACACTTGTATGATGAAGTAGGGCATTAATTTACCAAAAAAATTAAAAAGTTGCAACATGCCATGGAGATGGGTTGTTTCTTCCCAACAGCAACAATTTTGCGTACTACTGTTCTTTTTGCGTTCTGGTTTCGGTCCCACGTCTCCTGTGTCCTGCTCTGCCCCTTCTCTCTCCTGTGCTCTTTCTCCGCCATATCGCAGTGTCGAGGTGCGCTTTTTAAGCACCCGGCCCGCAGTGACCCCGCTGTCTGTCATCAGTCACTCCGCCTGTGTAGCAACAAGGGATCAACGTTTCACTCTGCCATTCAGCCTGGAATATGTGTGAACCCAGAGTCGGGAGACTTCCTCAGCCCACAGTTTACAGTACAGAAATATGTTAGGTGTGAGTCAACGGGGGTTGAAACATGGGTTACGGTGTTGACTGCAAAACCCACAGACCTAATGCTTAGTAAACACCAGTTTAGAGCAAGGTAGTCCCTAAACTTTCAATGCCCTGTAACCCTAATGACACATTGTATAGTCTACCTACCCCCTCAACCTAGACTCATCATTAATAGTTTATTTGTTTCTTTTTTTCTTTTTTCATGTGATGGGCCATGGGTCCATCACATCGGCTCCCAGCCGATGATTTAAGAAGCCCGGGTTATTGTATTGTATTCTATTGTATTCTATTGTATTCTATTCTATTCATGGATAATTGTAGTCTGACTTTGTTCCTATTAGTCTTTCCTTATTTATTATCACTTCGAATGAAACAATCTCTGTTGCGTGGCTTAGTGCTCAAAGCACTAAGGAGAATGGCGAACATTTGCTAGCGTGTGAATATGTAAAACCTTTTAACGTTGACCGTCCAACAGTACCTTTGACTTCAACTTCAATACAGGATATTGTTTGTCTGTAGTTTGCACTTTAGTCATGATGCTGCGTTCCAGGCAGTATCTGTCTTAAAATTGACATTAAAGAGAATAATAATTAAGTAAAGGTTTTTAAGCAGTTAAGTTGTGGCAGTGCTGTGCGTCAGTGAGCAGGGCTTACAGTAAATTACAGTGATATCTCAGTTCGTACCATCAGCCCCAATCACATTACAGCAGCTGTGAGGAATTTCTACAGTCTGGGTAAAAAGCGATGAAAAAAAAACGCGTGAGGTGGGGGTGGTGTGCGTGGGTGTGCGTGCGTGTGGAGAAGGGGGGCAAAGAGGAGGGTCTCAGTTTTAGGGGAGGGGGTTACAAAAACAAAGGCAGAATTTAAAAAACAAAGTTTACCAACGAAGGAAAACAACAGGCACAGAAAAAAAGTTGGTGGGTGAAGAAAAAAAAGAAAAGAAAAAAAAGAAAGAAAATGAGGTAAAATCTTGGCTGTGGTTGGCTCGTTGCCAGAGCCCCGCCTCCTTCCCCCACGCCCCCCTCCCTCCTCCGTCTCTGGCCCTAACACAACAGAATCCCCCACAAGCCCAGCCACATCAGGAACGGCTGGCTACATTATAGCTGCCATTATCGTCTCCCAAGTCATAACAGCCCGAGAACACCCACCTCGACTGCTGGCCTGCCAGGAGGGGGAGGGGCGAGAGAGAGAGAGAGAGAGAGAGAGATGGAGTGAGAGAGGGAGGGAGGGAGAGGGAGAGGTCGTAGGAGCAGGAATGAACCAAGAGGGAACGAGAGAGAGGGTGGAGGAGAAAGTGTGAGAGGGAAAGAGAGAGAGATACCGGCCAGGGGAATAAAGAAGGGGACAGAGCGAGAGAGAGAGAGAGAGAGAGAGAGAGAGAGAGAGAGAGAGAGAGAGAGAGAGAGAGAGAGAGAGAGAAAGAAAGAAGAGAATCAAGAATCAAGGAAAGAGAGTGAATGTAGGATAGTGTAGGGAGAATGAGTGAAAGGGAAAAGAAAGAGATACAGAGGCTGGGGGAGAGAGACAGGAACAAAATACTTTCAGATGAGTGTTTATATGGTCCGACGTGTTCCAAAGATGTGTTGGAGTTTTCGGTTGGCTGTTTTATGTGTGTGTGTCATGTCTACGTCAATAGATGGATTAGATATCTCTCTCACACTCTCACTCTCTCACACACACACAGTATCCACACACACACATACACACACACACAAACAAACACACACACACACACACACACACACACACACACACACACACACATGCACTAACACACGTGTGCCTGTGAGCGAACTCACGCACAGTCACATACAGAAGGGAAATGAGACTAAGAACACAGGGCATGTCATAAATTGATCCTTTTAACAAGGGGCCAATGTGAGCGCTGTAGTTTAGTGTTACATGGCCATAGAGTAGAATAGGGAGTGGAATGGACAGGCAGCAGAATGGGGCTGTAGTATCACGTCCTTTGTCCAACAGAGCCATTGACCTGTGGAAGTATCTGTCCTCTAAAAGAGATGTCCCCAGTGGGAGGAGGGCCAAATGAAATCACTGGGGAAGTCCTAGTTGTGCAAGTTGTACTAAACTGAACCAAAGTACCTTTTTTTTATATAATAACACTGACCATAATGTGTGTGTGTGGGGGGGTGGCATACTGTGTCCCAATCACGCACTTAACATTTTGTCAGTGTTGTTGGGGACCCAAGGGTCGAGTGTGAAGTTGAGCGCATATTGAGAACGCTGCAAGCAGCCATACCGCCGCGGTTCTATCCAACGCTGCAAGCAGCACTTCGGGGGGCCAAGCAATCGAACAGGCATGCGTTGCGAACGGCCACACGTTCCGAATGGCCACGCACCACAAACGGGCTCCGCACTATTTCACATAACTGGGTTGATATTATATTACACGAAAAGTAGAAGTAGCCACCTATATTACTACCACTGTTATTGTTGACTTTTTAGGTTGACTTTACTTTGGTTCTGTTGACATACAGCAGTGACAAGCCTCTTTGGGTGATGTGTGGTGGGGTTGGTTTAGTGGTGGTCAGGGATGCCTGGAGGAGCACAGTGAGCCACAGTAAAAACCTCCAAAGTCCCAAGACCCATTGCTTCTGCTTTTATACAAACATAATAAAACATTATAAAAAATATTCTCAGTCAGTTTCTCTCGGGATTAGAACAACACAATGGTGCAACAATGCAGCATACCAAGTAAACAAAAGTGCATAACCGCATAGTAATTATAATATAATATAATAACTTTATTTATATAGCACCTTTCAAAAACAAGTTACAAAGTGCTTTTTTTTTTGTCAAAGTATATATTGAGTCAAAGTGTATGTAATCCTGGTCAAATATTACACAACTACAAGTGAAAGTTGCTCAAAAATGTTTAAAAAGTACATTGTCCAGAAATTCTACATTGTCCAGAATTTGTTTTCAAGAAATCAAGAAGTTTTCAAAGAAATCTCAATAAAAGTGAAAATAGCTGATCTACAAGCTCACTAAGCGTTGCGATGCGACGCGTTGTGAGCTTGTAGATCGGCCAATTTCACTATATTCAATAGTGGTGACGATGTAGTACGATGCACTTTTTCCCTTCCTAGAGATGTTTGTGGAGTCAAAAGTACAGGATTTGTCTTTGAAATGTAGTGGAGTGAAAGTCTCCAAAAGTATCCAAAAATACAAATACTCACGTAAGGTACAGATAATTTACTTAAGTACAGTACTCAAGTAAATGTACTTCGTTACTGTCCACCATTGAAAATAGGACCTCAGTAGAAAATAGATCATTTCTGTCGAAACGACCCGTTGCCCTACACTTTGTTGCAGATGCATGAATCAGGATTAAGCCCAACCATGTTACTTTAGGTGTAGAGATGTGGTTGTACAACATGATCATTTGCTAATTCGGTCGGCGAGGCGTGGGGCTGTATTAACTGGCAGCTCTCCGCTGTAGATCGGTAACTGGCAGTGACCCTAAGTGAGCATTAGACGGAAGACTTAATTTGAAACCCTGTCATTTAAGTGTGTGTATGTGTGGGGTGTCGTAATAATAGTAATAACAGACATTTTACAGGCCATCTAGCCTATGGCTAGTACTACTCAGTAGTCAGCAACAGGATACGCTGGATATACGTTTTAATAGGTAGTGTAGGAGGTCTTTCCATGTGAGGTGCAGTGGTGCACATACCTCGTCTTGTTTCTTGTTTACAGGCGTGCACTGAACTTGTGATATTACATGCAGTAAGGAAGTTGTTTCTATTTAGCACCCCACATTTTCATGTTCATACTAGATGCTTTCCTGGTTTTCACTCCACTATTTCCTGCATCACTTCACTGACTGACTGACTGGCTGACTGATTGACTGACTGACTGACTGACTGACTGACTGACTGACTGACTGACTGACTGACTGACTGACTGACTGACTGACTGACTGACTGACTGACTGACTGACTGACTGACTGACTGACTGAATGAATGAATGAATGAATGAATGTTTTATGTCTACGTGGGGAGAGATGAAGTGGCTGTGCAAGTCCCCGTTGCTGTTAATTCACAGTTCATTTATTTAGCCTTTCACATGAATGGATCTTGTACGTAATAGAATTTGAGTCAGACACTTAACTAGGGCTGGGCAATATAGTATATCGATATTATATCGCTGTCGTGATATGGCATAAATGTTGCATCGTGACATGACATGTTGTGAGCTTGTAGGTTGGCTTTTTATTATCGTCTCAATATAATTTTATAGTCACAATCAAAGAAACATATTGTGTTATTTGACTTTGTCCATATCGGCCAGCCGTACATTTAACCAAGATGATATTTAGCAGGTGTCAAAGAACTTACATAACCCATGTAACAGGAATGACAGTGTAATAATAAGATAACGTTATTAGATTTTTGCACTTTGGTGTTTGTATCTTGAATTTATCAAATGAAATAAAATAAAACAAAATCAAACATACAAGAAAGCTAGCTGTTGCTTCGGTGCCGCTCACATTGTGGGCTTGTGCAAATAGCCGATCTACAAGCTCACTATAGATTGCACCACGACGCGTTGTGAGCTTGTAAATCGGCTATTTCCCGTACAACAAAATATAACTGAAGCGTTAGGGTCACGATCTTGAGGGGTCATTAGGTCAAAGTGGATTATTTTCATACGGTGTGAGTGTGTGGGACAGTGAGCTTGGTGATGTAAATGTGTTGAATTAGGTCTATTTGTATTAGGGTCTGGGTTTTGGTATCTATGGTTAGTGAGACGTATTTGAACGGGGGAAACGGTTGGGTGTAGAGAGAGTGTCTGGACATCCTGTCCTCATCCTCAGCTCCTTGGTTCCTGCCCAAGGAGGGCTAACTTGTTTAGTTAGCCGTCTGATTTATGGGTCTTGGGGTTTTAAATACTCTGCTCCAGCCTGCAGTGCAGCCCCATCCTTCTCCCAGCCAGTGCCCAGCACCACAAAATTACACTGGAGAGTGAAGTCACTCCCTCACACTGGCTGCTTCTCACAATGTTTGGCCCCGAAATAGCAGGACAGAGCAGGATACCACCCCACCTGTGTCAGCACCATGGGCATGTGCATGCAAACACAGACACACACACACACACACACACACACACACATGCACACACTCAAGCACGCACACACACATACACGCACAGTCGCACACACACAACACGCATTAGTGCTCGAATCTCTGAAGTTATTCTCCAACTTTGCAATTTCAACTTTCAAGGCATTTTAAGGCTACGATCACAATTATGTGTAAGTGTAGATGAGTACTCAAGTCACTGCTGTGTGTGTCAGTACACACACACACACACACACACACACACACACACACACACACACACACACACACACACACACACACACACACACACACACACAAACACACACACTCAAACACACACACACACACACACACACACACACACACACACACACACACACACACACACACACACACACACACACACACACACACACACACACACTCAAACACACCCCCACACACCCCCCCCCATACACACACACACACACACACACACACACACACACACACACACACACACACACACACACACACACACACAAGCTCCAACACAAACACACTTGTCCCCCAAACTCTCTTTCCTGCACTCGCTCATACACACCTGCCACTGCTTACATACAGTCCTTCTTTATTCACATTCGCTCTTTCACACAATCTCCCACCCACACACCCACACACACACACACACACACACGCACACACGCACACACGCATGCATGGTCTGTCGACTTGGTGGCCAGTGGATTCTCGTGCTACCCCCTGGCGAGACTGACAGGTGTGTCAGCGCGCGCGCGTGTGTGTATATGTGTGTGTGTGTGTGGGAGTGTCAGGGTGTCTGGGGGACCCCCCCCCCCCTCCCCTCCTGGTATTTATTAGTTCTGGACAGCTGAGGCGTCCAGAGAGATCTCTATTTAGCACTTCCTGCTAATTATCATACACACATCTGAGCCGTGTGCTGAATATGCGCAATTACCCTGGAACGCCCACGTCACTTAGCTGCCCTCCTCTGCAGAGGACCAAATCCCCCCAGTGACTTGTGGGCTTAAATAGGTCCCTGCTGCCCTTTTAACACTTGTGCTACGACATAACAGGCCCCGGCAACCTGTTCCACACTGCCACCATGCAACACCACGGTGCTTTCATCTACACAGAGCAGGAGCTCTTTTAGCTGAGGTTTGATCACTTGTCACATGAGCAGTAGCTCCGACCGCCGGTGGCAACGTGAGGTTTTGATGTCACACACAGTGAGCCCAACTGTGTGGGTAGTAGGGCTGTCACGATTATTATGTTTTACTTGACGATTAATGGTCATTCAAATAGTTGCGATTAACGATTTAATTGTGTTTTGGGCATTGAACATTGGAACATATTAACAAAATTGACATTTCTGTTTCGCTTTTAGGCTTCGTAAACAAAGATTCCACAGCGCAGATACAAATAACTTAAATATATAAAGAAATTACTGACATATTGATCATTTTATACTTAAAAAAATTATTATTTTTTGAATAGTGGAAATAGCTGATCTACAAGCTCACAACACGTTGCATCGCAAGGTCCAGCGGTTTGCACGCACGCACACACCTCTCATAGATTATTTGCCTCTTGTAGTACTGTGCACCCTGCCACACCGTAAAAACAGGAACATAGATAAATATGTTCACATACTGTACATTTGTGAATGAACCACTGGACTTGGTGTAATTGTTTATGCATTTGACAGCCTATATTGTTTCTTTATCAAATGTTTGATCCAGGGCAGAAGGTTCAATTATACACTTTCTTTTTTTATAAATCATCATGCAAACATGACGTATCGTTTTTACCTCCTCCTCATCATCATCATCATCATCGCTGTGGATGTGTGTGTGTGTGTGTGTGTGTGTGTGTGTGTGTGTGTGTGTGTGTGTGTGTGTGTGTGTGTGTGTGTGTGTGTGTGTGTGTGTGTGTGTGTGTGTGTGTGTGGGGGTGTGTGTGTGTGTGTGTGTGTGTGTGTGCACACTAATTATTTGTCCATAATTACTGTACCTTTCTAACCACAGTTCTGCTTATTAGTACCTGCACTGATGTGGTTGAATGTAATGGGCAGGTGCAAGATCCCTCAGCTAGAATTACATAGTGCACGTGTGCACGTGTGCATGTGCGCACGCACGCACGCACGCACGCACGCACGCACGCACGCACGCGCACACACACACACACACACACACACACACACACACACACACACACACACACACACACACACACACACACACTCCAAAATACCTGTGAAATACCTGTTCTGCTCAAATACTTTTCTTTACTTTTTCTCCCCAGTTAAGCCTGATTTATACTTAGTTGTGGTCTGTGGCAAAAAGAACCGATCCACAAGTTCACAACGGATCGAATCGAGTCGTGCGGCAGAGTATAAATTATGCAAAAATACTGACAATCATTTTATGTCTCATCTCATTTGGAGTTTTTGTAAATACATATCATTTTGGGGGTCCTTAACATGAAAAAGTTTGAGAACCACTGCTCTAACCTGCTGGGAGAACAATGGGCAGGTCTGAGGTTTGAGTCGGCACAGTCTGTGTGAGGTTCATGGTCAGGGTACTGTTTAGAAAGAAAGAGATTACCGCCAATCCCACTGTTTGTGTCACAGGGCCTTTGTCTAATCTGTTGGAGCATGTCAGGGCGTGTCAACACCGTCATATGACCTGTAGGCCAGCCCCAGTAACCTACACCAGTGGTTCGCACACATTTTAATTTCAAGGACCCCCAGTTTGGTATACATTAGGCCACGGACCCCCATAACTCTGAGAGTGTACAAATGGAACCAAATGGACCTTCAGAGTTACGGTAAGGGTCGATTTGATTCCTATCAACTTTCAATTCAATCATTTAACCGGGGACCCCCTGGAACCCCCTCAAGGATCCCTAGGGGTCCCCCGACCCCACTTTGAGAACCATTGACCTACACAGTCACCTCGGATAGCATAGCATTGTGGAATTTGGATTTAACCATCACTAGTTTTGGAAGGTGACCGAGTGCTGCGCTATTTTGGTGACCCGAGGTTACAGAGAATGTTCGAAATAGAAAGATATTGTGGGGGGGGGGTCCTTGGGGCTCAGCCAGTAAGTGAATGGACCACATACTTGTGAGTCACTCACAAAGACCCAAGTTTGAATCAGACTTATAGATTTGCTGGGTGGCATGATTTACATGTACTGACTGTATTTATTTATATGCTGGAGAGCATAAATTCAACACATTCTGACCTGGTACCAGGATCAAGCATTTGTCAAGGAATTTTCAACAGTCAAATAATTGCATGAAATATAACGGCAAATTTGGACCTTCATGGTTTTACTATGCCATGGCCGATGGCCCAGAATTCAGAGCTGACAGTTATTGTGTACAATAGATACGTGATATCTTCACACCAAATTGAGTTGTGGAAAAAAAGGATTGTAAATTTGATCTCACACTTTAGTGTCTATGTTCCTGGACAGTCCATAATGTACATAATGATAATAGATGCCATGCAGCTGACACAATTATCCAAACAGAGCCATGGATGCTTACATTTCTATCTATGGGTGGCCAACAGAAGGAGTCAAGCCTCTTCTGTTTGTTTATGGACTATACTTTTCCCACCCAGCCACATACGGATACAAAGCGCCTTGACTGAATCTGCTGTTTGGATACATTTTGATTTCAGAACAATGCGAGGGACATGCATGACTTCACTCTGCTCTTTGGACTCTTACCTGGTTTTATACTACGCTCCACCCCAAACTTTTGAAGATTGTTGAAAATGTTTGCATGTATGCCCAAAATAGGGACGCCATGTTGAAAAGTGGTTAAAGATGCAATACTCACTCACTGTTAAAGAGACAAACTAACCTCTAATCTAAATCATCTAATCCAGTCTCAGGGTATCGTTTTTTAACCACAACGCATCTGAGCTTCAAACTGCATTTAGCATATCAACATACCTGTAATTGGGTTCGCCCGGCTCAATTAACTTGCAAGCACAGGTTCTTGTGTGGGTTGCACTGCTTTTATGGTGTAAAAACAGCCCAGGGATTTCCAGCCACTTTCCCCAAACAGTGTTGTCTATCAGTGTTCATTTTGTCCCTCGATGGTTTCATTTAGTTTGGTCTGTCTTGATCCTAACTGTGTTTGACTTCAACCCTGCCCACCTCCTCTGCACACCAAAATCCAGAGTTTAAATTTAATTCAGTCTGAACCGTAACAGTATTTTTACTGTGTAGTGTGACAGTGTCAAAGCGTGGAGCTGGTTGGTTGAGAATTATATTCCTTTTGACCCATTTGGCTTAGTTTGGTCTGATATTGCCATCCTAACCATTCTTTTACCTAACCATGTTCGTTCTTGTCTCTCTGCGTATACCTTCGCCCGGCATGGTGGAGTAGTTTTTAGTTTGGTTTCGTTTGGATAGCTTTTCCACTCCTCCTCAGCCCAGCCGTATTCATGTTTCTGTGTGTGGTACGAGGGAGCATAGGGGATGAGCACATTCTACCCTTGAGTGCTTTGTTTTGCTTTGCTTTACTTTATTATTTATATGTTTTCCTTTTCCCTGTCATCATCCTAACCCTGCTCTTGTCATCTCCAGGGTGTAAGGGAGCAGCCGGCCTACAGATCTCGGAGCTCCAATGCCAGTGGACATGCAGCCACACCAGGGGCTGTATCACTATGAATCTTCAACCAACCAGCCCTCCAGAGGGTAAGACAACAACGTGCATCATTCTTTACCGTCCAGCTTTCAATTGAAGTTCTGAACTCCAATTCATGTTGTCGAAACCCGGCCGCAACTATCTCATCTCTCTAATCTTACCACGTTACAGCCACAACATTTGAACGTCCCACTCCTTTAAACCAACAACTCCACTTTTTTTTCTTCTTGGTATAAACACAGAGCCTAAAATCACTGTGGTCACTCATGAGGAAGCAGGGCCGTTATTTAGTTTCAGAGGCTTGAACCTTTTTTATTTTTACTCGCACACAGCGAGTGGCATTCCCTGGGTGCAAAAGGCCAGGTCTTGCGGCAATTGTTGTGGAGATAGCTCTGGCTCAGCCCCCTCTCTCCTGCCCCCTCCCCACCTTCTCCTACCTCCCTCCCCTCCTAATGCCACCCAGGTTGCAGGGTGGACTCGGCCTTTCTCTCTCTCTCTCTCTGACAGCTGCTAATTACAGGCTGACCAGGCCCCGCTGCGCTCTGCATGACTGCCTCGCTCTATGCTCAGGTTACCCAGAGAGAGAGAGAACAGAGAGAGAGACATAGAGGGAGAGAGAGAGAGAGAGAGAGAGAGAGAGAGAGAGAGAGAGAGAGAGAGAGAGAGAGGGAGGGAGGGAGAGTGCAGGATTGAAAGGTGGGTGGGCAGGGCAGAGAAAGGGAGAGAGGAGGAAAGAAGAAAGATAGCAAGAGACAAAAATGACAGAGGGTGTGGATGCAGAGAGAAGCAGAGAGAGAGGGAAGAGAAGTAGATCCGGAGGGATGAATGGGTGAAAAGAAAGAAAGCGAGTGAGAGGGGAGAGAGGTAGAGAGGAGTGAAAGAGGGAGGGAAGTGAAGAAGAGGGGAACGGACATAGTGGATTAGAGCGGACAGATTAAGCTCCTGTGTGGAATACACGTTGTAGAGAACTGAAAGGAATACTTAAGCCTAATTTATACTTTGTTGCATGGCCGTGTCGCTGGCCAAAATCATTTCAACAGAAAATAACGTTTTTCTATTCGAGAAATCTGTTATTTTCTGTGAGCGACGCAGTCGATCAACGAAGTATACATTGGGGTAACAGGAATGCTCGCGTGAGCGTGTTTTAGGGCGAGCGTTCTTGTATTCTAAATTGTCCATTAGAAGGTGGAGAGTTGAATGAAGTCTGCGGAGAGAGAGAGAGAGAGAGAGAGAGAGAGAGAGAGAGAGAGAGAGAGAGAGAGAGAGAGAGAGAGAGAGAGCATCGGAGAAATGTTTTGAAGTAGCCATCAAGACACAGGAAAGGTCAGAGCAACACATTGATATTCATGAGAACACTGGAAAGTTCCAATGAGGCTTCCCCTTTGAGGGGAAAACCCAGTTAGTTTCCACAATAAGCACCAGAGTAAGGGAAATGCACCATCTAGTGGTGAATAGAACACATCACAGTGCAAAAGGCTTTAAGCTTGCAATTAGTGGCATTACTTGCATCAATAATGGGTCCAGCGAGTGCCACAGACTGCAGTTTCAGGCATTAGAGTTAGGCTTAGGGTATAGGGTTAAGGTTAGACTTAAGGGTTCGGGTTAGACTTAAGGGTTAGGTTAAAAGGTTGGGGCTGGGTTTAGGGTTAGAGTAAGCTCCTGGAAATGTGGTGCTCTTAGTGTGGCCCTTTGCTGGAACCCCACTTACATCTCATCCCTCTTTAAAAGGATCCCTAATAAGCCTTATATGCCTTAATACATTATAATTGTAATTAAAATTAGAAATTTAATATTTTATTTATGTTTTGTGTGGTACAGCCCTATGGAATGTATGGAATGCATGTGCTAATGAAAACCAACGTCCTAAGGTTCCTAAGGTATGGGCATCAAAGCAATATTTTAAATAGTTTTTATGAGCACATGCATTCCATACATTCCATAGGGCTGGACCACACATGGACAAATGAGTGACATCATCAACTTGCGACGGGAGTAGTCCCTATTGAGTGAAAGATGCACTATTTCTAAAATAAGTAAAATATTGAAGGTGTTTTTAATTTGTAATTTTAGTTATAGAGGGCAATTATAATGTATAAAGGCATATAAGGCTTATTGGCCAGGGATCCTTTTAAGATCACATAGCAGTAGTCAGTAGTCACTGTCATTTAACAGAAACGTACACGCCCTATAGCCATGGTCATTTTACAGCAGCCATTTTTAAATCCTCCTAGTAAGCCTTCTTTTGGTGCACATTTGGTATTACATCAAAATAGCAAAAGCCAAGGAAACTACAAGGTTAATTACCCCCAAAATATGGTAAAAGAAAATATGGTCAAATTATGATGTGCTGTACCCATTGTTGTTTCCAGCCTAGCCCCATCAGGTCGGTCTCCCTACAGTGATGTGTCCTCGCTGCGTGGCCCTCTCCACAACGGCCCTCCACAGGACTGCCGAGCCATGTACAACCCCATGACCCCCACTATGACTCAGAGACCCGGACAGGGTCAGGGCCTGGGCCCCTGCCTGGACCAGTACATGGGCCCCCCACAGGCCCCGCCGCCACACAGTATGATGGGCCACCGAGGTATGCACTCAACGGAGGGTAAGAGTCACATTTGACAGAAACCGCTGGAGTTACGCACTCACAGTACCTAAAACCTGGCCAATTTAGTGAGTTTGCTGCCATCTAAAGGTAAAAAATAACTCTGACCTTGGTACTGTACACTGTGATGTAATCAACAGCTGCTTCTAATAAAAATGAATAATGGCTGTGATAAGCCTAGTTCAGACCAAATGTCTCATTGTGACATACGTATAACAGTGTCACGTGCCGACCATAGCCGATCTACAAGCTCACATCGCTTCACGGATGCGACACGTCGTGAGCCTGTAGCTCTGCTTTTTTCTTTTTTTACTGTACCAGTGTGAGTCATACAATCCAATCAGATTTTACTTTGCATGATGGAGTCTTGAGAAAAGTGTACAAGTGATCCATCTTAATCCATGAGCATCGTCTCTGCAGGCACGAGCTGTATTGTGCTGTAATGTACCAACGAGTGTGGCGTAATAGGCTTTTGGGATACATGATACATGATCAGAAGCTCACTAAGGAGGAGAGGGCGTCAATCGAGTGTTCTTTGAAACATAAGGAAGATCATTTTCACCACATTAAGTGACTTACAAGGCCTAAAGGACATGATTTCATTAACTTGTCCTATCATGACCCGTTTGCAAGCTCTGACTTTTATGAGAAAATGTAATCAATTACACTAATGAGACAGAAAGCTTTCTTCATGTCAGTCCAAATAAATCACAAGACGAGAGACCAGACACAATTATCCAAACATGTTATAAACATGTTATAAACATGTTACAGTGACCCATATTGCGTCTCTCTAACCATATGAACCCTAGCGTCCCTATTCTGAGGTGACGTTCGGCGACAATAGCAGATCTACAAGCTCATAACACATTGCAATGTGTGGCACGTTGTGAGCTTGTAGTTCGGTTATTTTCGGCAAAAATTTGTTTAGAGGGAAAAAAAGGAGGGGACCATGTATAGACCCGTAGGGTACTAAAACAACTTGAACTTGACTCAGTCAATCATACACATTCAATTAGTGCTAGCTGTTAGCCTCGCGTGGCCAGACAATATCACACGACACACTGCCGAGGGCTAAAGTGCAATGCAATTTTGCAAAGGCAGATTCGTCTGGAACCAGGCTAGCTAGCTGTAGCTTCTATTCTCATCTGCGTGTGTGTTTGTGGTGTTTAACAGGCGGTAGTGGGACCCCGTACTGTAACCAGAACAGTATGATGTCTGCCCATCACAGCTTCTCACAGGGCCTGTCTGCCTCTGATCACTTGGGCTCAGTGGACGGTAAGGAAATCCTCACATTAATGCATTTTGTGATATTTTAGGCTTAAGTTTAACCACATGAACAAGTGTCCCTATTCTGTGGCAAACATTCAGCGAAAATTATGTGGAAACAATCTGTTAAGTTTGATCCGAAATAGACGATTTATCAGGGTAAAAATCTAAAAATGAGAGTGATTGATTTTTAGCCCCTCTAGTGGCGGGGCTCTAAGGTTGGCAGTGTCAGTTGATCGGTCCAACAGTTTACTCCCTGACAAGATATCTTGAAAACTACTGACCATGAAATTTGCTGCGTATATTCATGCTCCACAGATGGTGACACCTAACTGATAGCATGGCCTTTCCTGTAGTGCCACACCAAGGCCAACATGTTCACTTGCACACAAAAAATGACCGATTGTCATGACTTGCTGAACTTGTTCATTCTCCCTGGAGGACGAACCTTAACCATCTGAGTAACACCTGCCCTTGCCTCTAGCGCAAAATATCAACCTTGCACACAATATATATTATAGTCTAATAGGCAGATTTCAGGGTGAACTGAACACTACTGATTTTGGTGACCCCATGGCCTTTCATCTAGTGCCTCCCTCAGTAATCCTACAATATTACCAATTACAAATAATACATGTTTTCTTCTTTCACTTTCAGCCCCACTAATGATTATGAGACCATCAAAGCATGGCAATGTTTGTTGGTTAAAACCACTTTGGTCTATTTGGGTGGAAGGAGCAGCACATCCCCTAGGGCTGTTAGTGAGGCTTAGTCTTGTTAGTTTTAGTCTTTCTGTACTCACCATCGGTCTGTACATGGAGTCTTAACCTTTCCTCTCCCTTCCCCTCAGGCTCCAGGTTCTCCACGCCTCGCTCCATGTTGAAGCTGAGCAAGAAGAGAGCTCTGTCCATCTCTCCTCTGTCCGACGCCAGTGTGGACCTGCAGACGGTCATCCGGACCTCGCCCAATTCCCTGGTGGCTTTCGTCAACGCCCGCTGCAACCCGAACGGGGCCAGTTCTTATGGACATCTCTCTGTGGGCGGCATGAGGTCAGATATTATCTCCTCGGCAGAAGTCTTGGCTCAAATCATGTGGTTAAAAGCAAACAGAAAATTCTATATCAGGAAGCAAGGCATTCCTCTATTAGTAAGGTCTAATATTTGCAAGTAATGTTGTTGAGGTGATGTGAAGGAGAGATGTATCGGTGTACCAGTAGTAGTTGACTCACTAACTGCTCTGCCACTGGTTTGATTCATCTTCAACGTAATTGTCACATCACAAGTTTACAGGTGAAAAAGAGTAAGTAGCCTTGGGAACCAATAATTCCCGAGCCATGTGGCCCACAGTTCAGGAGCCTAGTGAGTGAGGCAGCTTGATGTACAAGTACACCCCCTGGACATGACTCTAGTATGTCGCAGAGACATACCCCCAATCCACCCCTTGATATTGAGTGCCAACCAGGGAGACATTGGGTACTATATTTATATTCTTTGGTATTACCCGGCCAGGGATTGAACCCCGACCTCCCAATCTCAGGGCGGACACTAGGGTGTAAAAGAGTGGGTGAAATTATTTTCTGTGGAAGTTCCCATGAATAATAGGTGCACATTTGGCGGTAGTTAAACATTCTGATACAGTCTACTTGGGTCCTGATGATGAGCTCCTGCAGTAATTTACACTAAATTCTTACGTCATGTCCTCTTGTTATCGCACAGTCCGTCGTTGGGCTATTCCAGCTCCATGAACTATCAGTCCAGACCTCATGGTTCCATGTATGGAGGAGGGGGAGGAGTAGGAGCACCGATGGGAGGACCGTGCCATGCCCCGCGCCTACCGCCTCACAACCCCCGGCTCCACGCGGCGCCCAAACACGGACACGTAAGACCGTTCCCTCTCATGGTTCAGAATAGACAGGGAAACCCAGAGCACTTCAAGTGTCTTGAATAATCAAAATCGACTAACTAAAGTTTTCAAATAATTGTAGTGGAGTAAAATGACAATATTTGCCTCTGAGATGTAGTGGAGTAGAAGTAAATTGAAAATACACCAGTAAAGTAAAAAATACTTTATACAAAAATGTACGCGTGTACTGTTGTGTAAATTACTGTTTCCCAAACAGTGGGTGGGGCCCATCTTTGGGTCACGGACCAATTTTTTAATATAATACTGTATATATATGATTTCAAAAGATTTTTTAAAGTTTAAACAAAAACATCACAACTTTTAATCAATAAAAAAAACGCGGCGCATTGTGAGCTTGTAGTTTGGGTCCCGGGGCAAACGTCTAATTTCTCTTTTGGGTCTTGAGCTGAAACGTTTGGGAACCACTGGTGTAAATGATAGTTAGTGATGTGTGTAGTGTGTACAGTTGCGTGCATGTTTATTGACGTGTGTACTGTTGTGGTCGTTGCTCTGCAGATGAAGACGGAGCCGGGTCTTGGGAGTGTGATGGATCACATCACCGTGAAGAGTCTGGAGGAGAGGTCTGAGGGGGACGTGGCCAGTCCCTCCTCCACCGGAACACAGGTACAGTAAGGGACCACCAGGCACCCAGTAGGGGGGTGTGAAGAGGAAGAATCCAAAGGGTTGACCCATTAAGACCTGAGGCCAATTCTACAAATGCCTTCTAAATCAGTGGTTCTCAAACGTTTTCGTGCCGAGGACCAAAATGATATGTATTTGGCCGCGGACCCCCCCATCTGATTTTTTTTTGTGCCAGGTACCCCCAGAAGAGAAGATTATTATTCTAAATGTTTCAAACACTTTCAAAAATAGCAGATGTGCAAGTTCACAGCGCGGCACGAAGTGACGCGCTGTGAGCTTGTACATCTGCTATTTTTGAGAAGCACTGTTCTAAACCACTGTTCTAAATCCCAAGAGTTTTCTGGAAAAAAAAACATATGTTGTTACGTAGCTAAAATCTAAAATGACACAGATGCTTTCCCGGTTTTAATGGGTTAATTGCGGTAGATGATGGTAATAATCTGTCACATCAAACAAGGGAACTGGCGCATTCAGCGCAAGTCTTCACAGTATGATGAGTGATGACCCAAAATGTACAGAACTAGACAAAGACGCTGTCAGTAATAAGTATGTAACAATTTTGATGACACGTGGCACAGCAGAAGGAAACTCTGTATTCTCTTTAATTCACTCAATAAAATTGGATATAATTTGGATCCAGATTTGGATCAGTTTAAAGCTTTAGAATCTAAAGCTTCAATTTGTATGATCAAAATCTAGATCGAAAATATGATAATTACCTGTGCAATGATCCTACGTTTAGATGACTGTACAGGTATTAATCATATTATTTTATATCGCAGCATCAACAAGGCAACACATTTACAAATATGCTTGCTAACTGAAATTCTATCTCCATGACCAGGACCCTCTCCTGGGCCTTCTAGACGGCAGAGATGATCTGGACAAGGATGACGGAAAGCCTGAGCCCGAGTTGATCTACGAAACCAACTGCCACTGGGAGAGCTGCAGCAAGGAGTTTGACACACAAGACCAGCTCGTGCATGTAAGAAAAAGAGACAGATTGAAAGAAAGAAACTAACAAAGACATAATTGAATGATGGTAGATACTGTAGGTTGGTCAGTCGGTTGTTCAATCTGTCCTTAAAAGGAGCAAGAGAGAGTAATACAAGTAAACAGTTGGAGCTGGTACACTAGCTAATTTATGCCTAATTTATATGCCATGGCAAGAATAAGTATGAATCAGGCTTTACAGTGTGTGATACCTCATCTCATTGTGTGTCACATAGGTAAACATAAGGATACCTCTCCTATTTCTGATGAATGAATGAATACATCTCCCTGTCTGCTTGTCTTTCCCACAGCACATCAACAACGAGCACATCCACGGAGAAAAGAAGGAGTTTGTTTGTCATTGGGTGGAGTGCTCTCGCGAGCAGAGACCTTTCAAAGCCCAGTATATGTTGGTGGTTCATATGCGCAGGCACACAGGAGAGAAACCACACAAGTGCACTGTGAGTGGATGTCATTCAGTTCTTCTTCTTGTCTCTCTGGTCTGTGCATGTCTCTGTTTTCACGCTCTGTCTTTTTCATCTGCTTGTTTACACTCATAAATGGTAAATCACCAATAAGCGTGACAGCCATTACGCCCACTGTCACATTCATCATTCTCTTGTCTCCATAACACGTCATGGAGTGACATGTGAATTGAATTATGTATCAGTCAAGACGAGAGCTCCTACTGTGAGCAGCTTTGTCGTCAGTGGGGCAAATTCAAAGGGAGGCCAATGTTACTTTGACAGCTATGTCAAACACTATGAGACAATTATGGCTGGCCTACTTTAAAGGAGAATTCCGGACATTTTAAGTGTTATCTTTGATGTGTCGTTACTCACCTACCGACGTAAACAGTGGCATTGTTTATTTCCAGATATTCCCCTGTCGTCATATTTTCAACCTCCTCCGTTGTCATAATGGGAGCGCGTGTCATAGGGAAATTCGTCTATTATAACCGATGCAAAGTTATTTTTTTCTCTACTACTACTCATTGTGGAGTCTGATGATAGTCAAACATGCAGTGAAAGTTCCTGAGAGGCTACCGCTAATGACGAACGAGCTAACGCTAGTTGCTTGTTTCTCAACATGGCAACACCAAGTTGCCAGGTTCTGGGAGAGAAACAAGCAACTAGCGTTAGCTCGTTCGTCATTAGCGGTAGCCTCTCAGGAACTTTCACTGCATGTTTGACTATCATCAGACTCCACAATGAGTAGTAGTAGAGAAAAAAATAACTTTGCATCGGTTATAATAGACGAATTTCCCTATGACACGCGCTCCCATTATGACAACGGAGGAGGTTGAAAATATGACGACAGGGGAATATCTGGAAATAAACAATGCCACTGTTTACGTCGGTAGGTGAGTAACGACACATCAAAGATAACACTTAAAATGTCCGGAATTCTCCTTTAAGATTGATACCAACTTGGTGCCTTGAAACACAAGTACCAAAAATGACTGTAGCCTGGATGGTATAAGTGGCTCAAGAGTACGCTCACTAGTAATATGCAGGTTGTCTCTTAATCCGTGGGCAACAAGACAACCTGGGTTGAGGTTGGGTCAGGTCAAATGTTTTATTATAGGCTTTAAAGGAATAATAATTTTTGTGGAAGAAGACAACACAACCAAGAGAGCTAAATGAAAGAGTGGCAAGTTCAGCGATTGGGGGATAAAGGGTTAAACAACACTAAAGACAAGGTTCAACGCTACATGGACACCCAGTTCGTATAAAAGGAGGATGATGACCTCGTCAGGTTCTGAGGAAAGCATCATCAAGTCTTCCCTCAGCTTGCCACATGTCCGTGCATGTGTGTGATACAGTACCTCCCTCGTTCCATTCGCGCTCTCTCTCTCTCTCTCTCTCTCTCTCTCTCTCTCTCTCTCTCTCTCTCTCTCTCTCTCTCTCTCTCTCTCTCTCTCTCTCTCTCTCTCTCTCTCTCTCTCTTGAAAGTACTGTGCTGGATTGGGTCATTTCAGGTCAGGTTGTGAAAATAGATGCATTGTAAGTCGATCGGTGCGGTTGCGGTTGAAATTAAAATGCGGGTGGGTGTGGGTAAAAGAAGATGGATCAATGCATCGCTAGCTCCCTACATTGTGCCGGTGAAGGTGACCCCTAGGCCTCTGGCCTTCAGACTGAAGGTCATTTATTTCACCATGCAGACACTACAGTGCGTCTTTGCCTTGTTGTTCAGAATGCAATAAAGCATCTGTTTTAGTTTTAGTATGAAACTAGCAAGAATGTGTCTAAAATCATTTCGGGGGTCTCAGATTTCTGCAACTTAACCCATTAATACCTGGAACGCATCTGTGTCACTTTTAGATTTCTTTAGGCTATTCAAAAATAGCAGATATACAAGCTCATAGCGCGGCACCGAGTGCCGCGCTACGAGCTTGTAGATCTGCTATTTTTGAAAAATCGTGAATTATTTTTATTTTATTTTTTTTCTGAATTTATTTTAGGATTTAGAAACTTTTTAGACGCGGCCTCAGGTCTTAATGGGTTAAGCAAATCCTAACCTCAAGAAAAAAATAAAAATAAAGAAAGAAATATAACAAAACTGAAGTTGTAAAGTGTTCTCATAACAGTGCAGGGTCAAAAGTTTCCATTGTTTAAGCGATGAATGTGTTTTAAGTTTGAACGCTGTCATAACATGTATGTACCTAGTATATTTGAATTTGGCCATTGTTGTAAAAACCAGTGTGTGATTGTGTGTTCTAGTTTGAAGGCTGTAACAAGGCCTACTCTCGCCTGGAGAACCTGAAGACCCATCTGCGATCCCACACGGGAGAGAAGCCGTATGTGTGCGAACACGAGGGCTGCAACAAGGCCTTCTCCAATGCTTCAGACCGCGCCAAACATCAAAACCGCACTCACTCCAATGAGGTATTGTGCACTGTTGCAAATACAAGAAATATAAACAGTTGCGAGTTGTTATCCTGTCTAGGAATGTGTTTTTCAGTGCATTTGTTGGGGTTCTGGTTATTGTTATATATTGTGACACTTCTCTCTCTCGTCTGTTTCCTGTCTCTCTTCTTTGTCTGGAAAACTAATAAAACAGGCTACACAATAAAAAATAGACTACCAACTTTCTTTTAAAAAAGAAGAAAAGAAAAGAGCATTGAGCAATGTCACTCTCACTGATTTGTTGTTTCTTTACTATTGCCTGGCTCCACACACCAGCAAATCTAAAATAGCGCTTTCCCATTGCATAGAACCGACTCTATGCGACTCAACTCTACTCATTAGGCAAAAGTACCTGATACCTGGTACTTTTTAGTATCATCCCCGTCGAAGTGAGTTGATACCAAAAGGTGGCATCTGGCATGTAAACTCTACAGACTACAGATTGGTCAGAGAGAATCAACAGCACTTATTATTGCTAATGTACTGTTTAGTGCACCATTTTCTTTGAAATATTAAACAGTAGACTAGTGCTAGTTTACTGTTTAGTACTGTTTACTACACTGTTTAGTACACTAACACTGTTTCGTATTTTTTATTTTGTATCAATATTGAGCAACTGCATGGCCTATTACTCGCCTAAAATGTTATCAGAAACCATTTTTGTTGATCTGTACAGGTGAAATAGAGATTGATTCCGGACAGCATTCATTTTAACTTTAGCATTGTTTAGCAGCAGCTAAACTGAACTTCAGAGGATTGAACTTTGCTGTGGTGATCAGCTACAGGGGGTCCAATCTGCAGTAAAAGAAAGGTAGCGAGTCGAGTCAGGTTGAGTGAAGTTGAGCAGCAAGGTCTGGTCTATATGCAATGTAAAAGTGCCATCTATCTTGATTTAAGAGGAAAATACAATTTGCTCATCAAGGATGACTTCATTGACTTGTATCTTCAGTATAGTCAGCACTATACTACAGAAATAGAGTATTTAGTGCATGTGCTCTCGTAGGCTATGACCCATAGAAAACTGACTCCTGGCCTTTTCTCGACAGAAACCCTACGTGTGTAAGATCCCAGGCTGCACAAAGCGGTACACGGACCCCAGTTCGTTGCGAAAGCATGTGAAGACGGTCCACGGCCCCGAAGCCCACATCACTAAAAAGCACCGTGGGGACACGGGTCCCCGACTACTAGGCTCAGCTATGACCCCTGGTGGCCAGAGCTCTGAACTGCTACTGGAGAAAGAGGAGACTTGCAGGGAGGACTGCAAACTGCTGGCTCCTGAGACAGCACTGGTGAGTGAAGACTTCATTTATGTGATGTCATTTCAACTGAACTAAAGAACAAATTATAAAGTAGACAACCCATTAGGTCCATATTACTTACAGTTATAGACAGTAATAGATAGTGAGCCTGATGATTTAGACATTTTAGAAACAAAGAAATTTGTTTTTTGCATGGGGATTTTCTGAGCCTTTATTTGTTAGATATATAGTGGAGACAGACAGGAAACACAGAGAGATAGTAGGGGAGTGACATGCTGCAAATGGTCTGGCCTGCCAGGAATTAAACCGGGGACTTGCTGTCAGACGTTAGAGCCCATGTGGTACGCGTCCTAACCACTCGTCTATTGGGCCTCCCCAGGAATGCATTGTTGGATTATATGGCAAATACCGCACAAAAATCTACATTTAGTCATGGGCTAATACAGAATAAAGCAGAGTCATTGGGGCGAAGAAGACATTTTCAAATAAATTGCCAAATTGTATTATTTGACATAAACATAAAAAAAATGATTGTATTTAATGTGCTGCAAGCGTCCGGATTCAGCATGTCTCTCTCATTTACTCACTCACTCAGTCACCCACCCACTCACTCATTCACAGTTTTTTTTCATCCCTCCTATCTTCTCAGAAATCCCAGCCAAGCCCCGGCGGTCAGTCCTCCTGCAGTAGCGAACGCTCTCCACTGGGGAGCGCCAACAACAATGACAGCGGTGTTGAGATGAACTTGAACGCTGCGGGCAGTCTGGAGGACCTCACAGCGCTGGAGGATGGAGTCGCTGGTGGAGGAGGTGGAGGGGGAGGGGAAGCAGGAAGTGTGGGCATGTCCGCCCAGGCTCTGAAGAGATTGGAGAACTTGAAGATTGACAAGTTGAAGCAAATCCGCAGGCCCACCCCGCCAAGTCGCTGTACCAGTAGCAAGCTACCAGCACTTCCTGGTAATATTTTACCCCATAATATTTCAACATGGCGTCCTATTTTAGGCACGTCATTATAGCCGAAAATGTTTACAAATGTTCAAAATTACTAAAATAGCAGATCTGCCACCTCGCACCGGCTATTATCACTATTTGTCGTTCAAAGGATTATATAGGGCTTATTAATATTTTAATTACAATGGTTCACGTATGTAGGCATTGCCTTTTGTTATTTATCTCTTCATGTTAAAGGTCCTTTTCCTCTATACAACAGAAAAAGCTGTATTGTAGCAGTTTATCACCTTCTGCGACTATCTACAAATATAATTCTTTACTTTACTTTATTTGTTTATTTAGACAGCAATACATGAACGTGAATTCAATCATGATCTCATGTAAACATGCCGGATTTACCTAGAAGCTCATTTCCATCCGCAGTCCCCACAATTCAGGCTTAACATTAATAAATGAAGATAAAGCCACTTCTCTGATCCTTATCCTATCTTGTCATTACAGGTTCAGGGGACATGCTGGGGATGTGTGCACCTTCTCCACTCCTGTCTAATCGGCGCGTCATGGAGCTGTCCAATCACGATCTAGTGGGTGCCGGCTCTTTAGCCTGCACCACCAATGACAGGAGAGGAAGCGGCACCAGCAGCCTAAGCTCCGCCTACACTGTGAGCCGTCGGTCCTCCATGGCATCTCCGTACCTGTCCAGCCGTCGTTCCAGTGAGGTCTCGCAGATGGGGGGAGCAGGTGGAGGAGGGTGTCACCTCCTTGGCCCAGACCAGGGGGGAGGAGGAGACCCCCTCTCTCCTGAGACCAACCGCAGAGGAGCTCCCTGTCATGGAGGAGGAGGTGGCGGGTTGCCAGGTCTGCCCAGTCTAACCCCTGCCCAGCAATACAGCCTTAAGGCCAAATATGCTGCGGCCACCGGCGGCCCACCGCCGACCCCCTTACCCAATATGGAGCAGCCAGGCACCCCAGCCAGAAGAGCGGGATTTCTTAGCGAGTATCAGGGACAGCCTCTGCCTGCCTTCCTTCAACAGGGCGGACCCCGTCGACACAGTGCCAACACAGAGTATGGCACTGGCGTGATATACCCTCACCAGGCTCCAGGAAACAGCACAAGGCGAGCCAGCGACCCGGTTCGTTCAACCGGAGACCCCCAGGCGCTCCCCAAGGTCCAGCGCTTCAGCAGCCTCAGCAATATGGCGATGATGGGCCGAAGGAACGCACTGCAGCACTGTGGCTCAGATGCCATCATCTCCCGGCACATATATTCCCCTCGGCCTCCCAGCATCACAGAAAACGTTATGATGGAAGCTATGGCTGTGGAGACGCACCATGGCTCTGCAGAGGCTAGGGAACATTCCATGATGATGCCGCCTGGAGACAGAGGCTTTATGGGATACCAGCAGCAACACCACATTCTGGGAGGAGGAGGAGGTGGAGGTCCTCCGTCCAACCAGCTGTCCCCTAGTCACGACGCTCTGGGCTGCCCAGACCAAGCCTTCATGCAGCAGCGGCATTTCCAGAGCCAGCGAGGGGACATGAGCTCCAGAGGGGGTGGAGGGCAGATAGGTCAGGGTGGACCTGTTCATCCAGAGGGCATTTCTAATGCTCTTCTCCAACAGGCTGAGTACAGCATGAGCACCTGTCAACTCAGTCCCTCCGGCCCCAATTACCCTAGTCTTGGCCAGGGTGGTGAGGCCGTTGCTGGGACGGGTCCTTGGGGTGAGACCCACACCCAGGTCCAAACCTCCAGCCACAGTCTCCAGAACCAGGGAGGGATGCAGTACGTGGACCCCAGCATGCAGCCCCAACAATCGCAGGCCCACTTTAACAGTCAGCCAGGCCTCTACAACAACCCGGATGGAACCCACAAGCTCACCATAAAACCCGAGCAGCAGTTCCATCCTGGAATGGGAAGTGGGGACGCGTGCCAAAATTCAAAGCACCTTCAGCATCCACAACAGCGGCCGCTCCCTCAGGTGAGTCAGATCTATGCTCAACAGACAGGCCCGGTTATGATGACAAGCACAAACAACAACCCGAGCTGTGAATTCCACGGTCAGATGGAGGCCCAGGGACAGAACCAGAAGTTCCCCAGTGGAGGGGCCCTGAGCCTGGGCTGTGCTGGCTCAACGCTGCCTGACGGCCGAAGGTCCCAGACCCCCATGATGCAGGTGAAGGAGATGATGGTGAGGAACTATGTGCAGTCCCAGCAGGCGCTTATGTGGGAACAGCAGCAGGAGCAACAGCAGGTTGGAGTAAAACCTCCGCCACTCTCTGATAACATGGACATGAGCGGCCAGACTCCATTGATGCAGCAAAGTCCGCAGCATCAGAACCAAAACCTCTACTCCAACCAGGCCTACTCCTCCTACCCCAACCAGAACATTGTGATGAGCCCCCAGGCCCACAGCCGAGGCCCCAGCTCTGTGCCATCTAAAGACCAGCAGATGATGGGCCTCCAAGGCTCCTGTTATGGCCAGGACATGGTGGCCCCCAGACCGCCTCAGGGTCTCAAACCTCTCAGCCGCCAGAACAGCCTTACACAACAGCCCGCAGTGGGCTACCTCGGCAGCCCGCCTCACCTCAGCCCCGTCCACTCCGCCACCAGCCCCAGGCGAGCGGTACGGCTTCCCCCAGTCCAGCACCCTCACAACGAGATGTTCTCCCCCTCCAATAACAACAACATCTACTATTCGGGCCAGATCCACATGGACATGAATAAGCACATGGACTCCCAGGGTGGGCCATGTCTGAGCCAGCAGCATAACATGAGCACCGCCCACGACCCAACAGTCAACACCAAGTCGGCCTCTCTGGCTCCCTATGCTGAGTCTGGACCCGTCTCCAACGCCCTGGAGAACCTGGACCTGGACAACGCTCACATAGATTTCACATCCATCATCGACGACACAGAGTCTACTTCCTTCAGCAATCCCCTCCAGGGGTCCTCGTCCCAGGCGTCCTCACGCCTCACCACCCCCCAGAACTCTATCACTCTAGCCCCGGGCTCTTCCCTGTCCAACATGGCTGTCGGTGACATGACGTCCATGCTTACCTCGTTGGCTGGGGAGAACAAATACCTTAATACACTGTCTTAGGACAAGCCTCCGTGGCAGCTGTTACTAGACTAATGTTCAAACAGAGGCTTTGGCCAGTTCTTCATCAGTGTCCTATGAACACAGAGGAATATATTGGTATCTCATTAGTATTTTATTTGTATTTTTTGTGTGCCTGTGACCGGGTACAAAGTTATTCTCACCTGACACTTTTGAATAATGGCTAATTGAAAGGATAGTTTCCATCCCTTGTTGTGATTGTTGCTCGTACATTGCAGATGAATACATGAACTTTATACAGATAGTGTATTGTCAATCAGGGCTCTTACACACTCCCAGAGGCAAGCTACTCTAAACCCCATGGGACCCAAACTGGGCATGTGCCTACTTTTTTCTGGGACCCTATATGACAAGAGTAATCATTTGTTTTCATGAGTCTGGGTCATGGAGACTAAGTTTCTCCTGGACTCACAGTGTTTTATGAACCTCTGCCCAAAACCTTAAACCAAAGGTGCCTAGTGAAACCCCCTGACTGTGTGGTCTCCTCACTGCCTTGGTACTTAGTATTCTTCTGTGCCTAGTGCCTACTGTACGACACAGAACTGTATTGCCTGCCGATTTATACGTGGCTGCACGCTAGTGTCGCGCACCAAAGATAGCTTATCTACAAGCTTACAATGGGCCACATTGTGAGCTTGTAGATCAGCTATTTTTGGTGTGCGACACCAGCGCACAAACCAAGTATAAATCACCCTTATGCCTGGTATGAATTAGATCCTGAACATTTTCCACACAGGCATTCCAGTCACATGGGACTGTGGCAACAGTGGAGCAGAGAATGGTACATGATGTAAATACGTTTTATAATACCTTTATATATGCTGTGTATATGACAATGTAGACGGTGAGGATTTCCTCTGCTGTCTCACAATGGACTGCTTGAATTCTGAAGGCCAATGTTTCACATAAAAAACAATGAGCGCTGAGCGAAGAGTAAAACATATTTTTCTAGTGACTGAAAAATAACAATGAATCAGTGCTATTCAATATTCACAAGTATTGCTACGGAATTCTTCTTGTCAGGGAACAGCACATTATATACTAGTGACATATCAGTATTTGCATCTGTGTGTGCGCACTCACGTACACACACACACATGCACACACGCACACACACACACACACACACACACACACACACACACACACACACACACACACACACACACACACACACTCTGAATATTTGGTGATCTAATTATGGTGTAGTGGCCTTTCCAGATAGAGTTTGCACTCCTCACATGTTTACTGTAAGTGTTGTTAAAGCAGCTGTCTACTCTTTGTCAATAGTGTCTTATGAAACGGAGAAAGTGCCTTACTCTGTCTAATGCCCAATTTATGCTCTGTCGTACGACATTGTCGCATGCTGAAAATAGCACATCTACAAGCTCACAACAATGCAAAGCGTTGTGAGCTAATAGATATTCTAATTCCCGTACGCAACACTGTCGTACAACTAAGTATGAAGTGGGCTTTAAGCTTTATGCTGTCGGTAAGGTTTTAATAATGATGTAATCACCTTGACCTAATTCACAACTTCTGCACATGAGTTGAGGATGATGGCCATTTCGAACAAGACCTTAACCATTTGAGGTTTGAACAGAACAATAATAGTTGCTTTGGTTTTTAGCCGCTGAGGTACATTCATAGCACGGCTGTGGCGGTTGTACAAATACCTTGTTTGACTTTACTCACTGCACTGTTGCTTGAACCCAGAGAGAGCAGTTGTTCGTAACTGAACTCAGATGAAATGCAGGGGCGGGGGGGCTTTTGGAAATAGCTACAAGTGTATTAAAACTCACATTGTACGGATACACACTGTCTGAGGTACTAGTACAGTATGTGACATTTGAGCTGCATTATCTTGAAGTACACTATAGCTCGGGCAGTAGAACTGATTTTTACGTGGCATTGCACTGACTACAGCACTGTGTGGAAAGGTCTCTCTCTCTATTTAGATGATTAATAATATGATCCTCACTTTTGACAATGATGTGAGGGTACTGGCAGTATTTGTTTTAATAGTCATTCAAGAAAGCATTCATGTGGAAGCCCATTTCCCCCGCAATTGTTTTTTTTTAATTAAATTAAAAAGGCTTAAGTTGAATTTTCTTTTCTTGCAGTTGCAACTTTATTTTTCAGCATTTCTCATGCATTTCTAATTTTTTTCCTAGCAATTGGCTATCTCACATTTTGGAGAGAAAAAACCTGACTTCTGAGATAAGACAATTCAAGGCTTTTTTTTTTTTTTTTTGTATACAGTTGCAGAAATGGGCTTTCATACTTTCGGGCACAACTATATCCCCTGAGATGATATGGACATATGTGTTGAAGCAATTTTTTCTGCAGCTATCGAGCTGTGTATTCTGTAGCTGTGTGTAGCTTCAAACCATTACCAAGCATTACTAAACATTAACATTTCCGCCTTGAGTTTGTAAAAAGTGTACAATCTACCAAAGACAATTTAATGAAACTGTTTTTGAGTATAAAAAAAGAGGCTGAAGTGGCCTATGTTAACACAACATTAACACCAGCAATAAGGGCATGAACATGAGTTGATAGTGCTGTTCTTTAGAATGTATGAGATGTTTTGTAAAAATTATGTTTTTTATATTGTTGAACTTGGATGGACGTTGCCTTCTTTTTGTGTTTTTGTTTTGTTTTGTTTGATAACTGTCATCCTTCAATCAGACTTTTTTGCTGGCAAAAGAATCACACATCTAGCAAGAAAAAAAGCTATAATAGTAGTGTTTACTATATCACACAAAAGCCAAGTATTATATTTTGTGTACAATTTTCTACATTTTTATACAAATGTACTATATTTCACCAGTCTATGAATAAATTTGTTCAGCTTGGAATGGATGCAATATTTGTGCATTTCCTTTGTTTGTTTGTATCTATGTTGCTGTGCTGACTGTAGCTGCTTTGTGTGGTATTACTACACTCACTGTCTAACAAGTCTCAGTGTTGCTCAAGGATTGGTAATGAGCCATATCTGGCCACAACTTCCAGGGGAAGACATAGACAGAAAGGTTTCCGTCTGGAGATTGGGGAACCAGAGGCGATCCATATATCAATTCTCAGGATGACGACTCAGCACACGGACCCTTGTTTTAGAACAAAGGGAGCCTGCTTATTCTCACCATTTGTGTGCTCTGACAGACATGTAATGTCTCCTTCCACCCACTAGAGAGCAGCACAGCCTGAGAACAAGTATGGACAGGCCATGTTCATTCACCACACCTCAGGACCACAGCCTGATAAATAAGCTACAGACAGTACACAGCCTGTCACGCTGTTCCAGCTGTATGCAGACTAGAGTAACTAACCTCCCTCATTACCGTCCAACAAACTTTAACCCCAAACTTATTGAAGGCAGCCTAACTAATTAGCCATACCGGCTTATTTAAACACGCAACAGCTCATTCATTCTGTACCCTTATTTGTATTTTCCTTTCCTTTTTCCTAAAGACTAATTAGAAAAGCCCTCTTTGTGCACATAATTCATCCTACTTTTCTTCTCAGCCAGTCAAGGCGGCCCATTAAGAGCCACAGTGAGTCGCTGTAAAAGCGAATGAGCGGCCACTGTTGGTGAGATCAGCGCCTGGACGGGCCCTCTGTGGTCAGTGGGGATTGGCACCCCAGGCTTCTGTGCACTGAGAGAAGAAACACTAGGAAAAACTCTGCCTTTTTAAATGCTGTTATTTATTTACACCTTACTTGAAATAATGCAATGGAGAATTAGAATAAGAGAGAAGATTGGAGAATGCAAAGATTCAAACCGTCAACGTTGCACTGTGCCTCCAAAATGGCCAAAAAAGACAAAATGAGAGTTATTATCCTCACAAGAATTTCCACTTTATACAACCACTTACATTTTAACCATTTAATTGATACTGTAATCCAGAAAAAATTACAATTATAGCAGAGTAAGCCAACAACTATCAATCACTAAGGTTTAAAAATGTACATTATGCAGAATACCACAGTTATTGGTTTTGCTTATTCGCTGTCTTTTTTTATGGTCGGCTAGCCTTAAACTGCAATCCATGACATTGATGTCCTACCCTGGATTTGAACCCTGGGTCTTCCACATGAGACCAAACATTAACATTACACTACCGCTCATTCAATAACGGAATCCCCAATTGCCCTGGGGCGATATTGCACTTATGAACGTCAGGCATTGCTACTTATCAAGCAGTATAGGTGTCCTACCTGACACCAGAGTCTACATTTCTCAATGGAAGCATGGGGACCACTGCAGATGTACTTCTAAACTACTTCGGCTATTTGAAAATGTCGCAACAATTCTTGAAAATCTTGAAAAATCGTGCACATTTTTGGAGAGAATTTTGTATCATTTTGAAACATATTAAATATATTATGCTAAAAAATAACACATTATTCATTCAAATAAGTACCGGATTGCAGCTTTACTTTTTACAGTGTTGGCTCCTCCTTGCTTCAGGGGGCCCCAGTAAGCTCAGGCTGTATTGGCACTGTGGCATTGTGGCATGGCACATGAGGTACAGACAGCCACTATAGCCTGGCAGACATGCTGAAGTTGACTCATTCGCTCCAGGGGGAAGTTCCCCTGAGAGGGACTGATTTGGGATCTGACACATCTAGATTTGTGATTTCAAACTGCGTTTACACAGCAGGGCAAAGAAGGGTGTATGCAGGGGGCTATTTACGGCACTGATATTAAGTACAGCCCACTATGGATTCCTGGGAAAGTATACGTGAAAGCAACAATTAACGCGACCACAATCACCCTTGTTAAATCACCCATTTTGTGTAACAGAGCCAAAGACCCAACTCATAATATTTATAACACTAGATCAAAGCTCTGTTCACGCATTTGAAACTACAGCCAAGTTGACAAAGGATGCCCTTTTCCAACAAGATGTAAAAAGAAAAGAATGTGACATGTTGCTGAGTTGAGGGAAATGAGTGATGCAGGTTATAAACAGTTTATGCTCTAGGTGTTGGGTTTCCCCAAACTATTTTTCCACAAGGATATTTATTCCGCTTTAAGCATAATAGACAACAAAGGTTGTAGTTTTTAAATTATTTTCATAATGTTTTCACCAGGAAGTTTGTAAAAGTAACCTGCGTTTGACCATGGACAATATTACCCCACATCATTGCTAACCCTATTACAGGCTTCGTTATTTTGAATGTTAAAGAATATTGTACAGACGAAACAAATGTGTACAATGTAAGTAGTTCAGCAACTGACCAAGACATTCTTAAGCATTAAGCATTAAGAATAAGACTTGTATGATGGACACATCATTACATTTATCCTGGCCTTGTTGTGAAAGTAGATAATCAAATATTGATCATAGGACTGTTCCAGGATAAACATAATGATGTAGCAGTGTAGACCACAGCTCTTTCTTCAGAAAATGTGAAAAGTTCAAAAGAAAGAAAGGCGTGCTGCATATGACAGTATTCATCTAGTAAAATGTTTTATGGGTCTGTCCACTCATATTGTCAAATAATGGATTAATTGGTTGGTTTGGTCTTGTTAGATGACAAAGACTTTGTTAGTTGATTAGTCATATTGTTTTTCTCATGCTGAATTAAATATTTCTTGAAAAATTATGAACACATCCCTTGTAAACTCTAGATATATAACCCTTTCATTCTGCCAGTACCAGTAGCCAGTAACCATTGTGAAGTCATCTTCAGAATGGTCAGTTCTAAGCTTCACCAACCTGAAAAGGCTAATGTTACAGATTTGTAGATTAAATAAACTAATCAGTCGCCAAATTTCTATGACTATTAGTCAGCTAAGAATGTTTTTAGTCTGGGATAGCCCTAATGTTTTACAATGCATAGATGGTTAATCTTATACAAGAAGTCAGAGACAATGACAAGCCAATGGCTTGCTACTGTTATAATCTATTTCCAAACATGTTGACATTTGACGTTATTAGAAATAAGTGAGAGTAGAACACTGATGCAAAGATTGCGTGAGCTCAGACACTTTTTCTGCGACATGACTTAACCTCTGCTGCTCCGTGGGGATACAAATGGAAATACCAAAATAGGAACAGTGGTTTTTCAAATGCAAAAAAGTGGTCAGCATAATGAGTTTTCTCTTTTCTTGTCTTGCCATTCAAAGGAGAGCCTTTGCCTCTCCTTTGTTGCTTAGGTTGGCATATAATTAACTCCTGCTTAATATGCTGTTAAAGACATCTCCTCCCCATGCCAGCAGCTTTGAACCCATAGGCCACAGACAGGGACAAAACCCCAGTGGGAGCGTTTCCTCCACCCCCCTCATGTCTTGTTTGTGTGTGTGTGTGTGTGTGTGTGTGTGTGTGTGTGTGTGTGTGTGTGTGTGTGTGTGTGTGTGTGTGTGTGTGTGTGTGTGTGTGTGTGTGTGTGTGTGTGTGTGTGTGTGTGTGAGTGTGTTACCGCCGTAAGTGTATGTACAAAGTTGTCAAGCTATGTGACACTGGCTCCGTCGCCACAATAGATTTGGAATCATTATTCGGCTGAGCGCAACTTTAGTATAATAATTTGGTTTGATTTACACATTTATTATACATGGGCTCTCAATTGCACTCTGGCAGTTAGCAATGAAGAAAACCGAATCACAGTGTTAATTGCATACTTATGACAGTCCAGGAGATTAAAAACATCACAATAAAAAGACATATTTTAACGATTGGCATAACCCTTGAATGCTACACACACCCACGCAGCATCTTTAAGCTATTAAACAAACCCACCCCTCCTTGTTATATCCGTACACTTTAACGGAAATTCGAAGGAAAACTATTTCACTTGTCCAACGCCACAGTTGATGAATAATTTAAATAAGTTGGACGTTTTGTTTAAAAACAACAACGTTTGAAATGTTGTTTCACTTAAACAGAATGACTGGAACAAACATGTAGACACCATGTAATGGAGGGACACAGTAAGAATCCTCAGTGTTAATTTAACTGGAACCAAATGGACCCTTACAGATTTGTAACTCTGAGAGTAAACTAATGGAACCGTTCCATTTGTATACTCTCTGAGTTAAATTAACACTGAGGATTTTACGGAGTAGGACCCCCTGAAGTTCCCCAACACCTTATCCTCTCTCCACTCTCTCTTTTACCCCCATCTCCCAGGTTTACGGACCCCCTCCCCTCCTCCATCCATCCATCCATCCATCCCATCCCATCACAAAGGACTCTGACCTCTCAGTCCCTTTCTTTCTTTACAACCCCTGCTCCCTTGTCTCCTCGCCACCTTTAGGGATGCTTTCTCCTCTGTGACCTATTAACAGTCCATTAGTCATGTTGCTGCTGAACACAAGAGCTTTGTTTAATGTGGCATTTCTGAAACATCATCAGTCTATATATATATATATATATATATATATATATATATATATATATATATATGTATATAGTAAAGAGGGGGGAAATGGAGAAGCACTTGAAACAATTTATAGATAAAACAGTCAACCTGATCATTGTTTTAGGTTAATTTGGGACATTACAAATCATTATTGAAATTAGGCCTACATACAAAATGTATGTTGTCTAAAAATCACTGTTCATATTTAAACGTTGCATTTCATATCTTAAGTTGTAGATGAAAATGTTTTGAAGTGGTGGGCAAAACAATGTGGGGAAACAACTGTTTTAGCTTAGTGGTGTAACTAATTGAACTGCCACTACAGTTCAGATGATCCATTCTTATACCACTACAGTAGCTACATTGTGTTGTAATTGAAAGGTAGTCCTAGTATCCAGCAAGCACAACTCCAAGAGTTACTAGGTGGGGGGCTGTGTTGCCAGATTAAATGAGAGAAACAAGCAGCCAGGTCTAGGAAAACAAGCCCAAAAGAAGCAACTGACCACATGAGCACTTTAAACCTATTTGAAAATAGCCGATCTACAAGCTCACAACGCATGGCAATGTGACACATTGTGAGCTTGTAGATCTGCTATTTTCAAAATGTGGAATATTTTTGAAACATTTTAACAACACAAATCTTGTATGGGGGTCCCTGGCATGAACAAAATACACGTTAAATTTGGGATTCTTGACATGAAAATGTTTGAGAACCACTGGTTTAAATAATAATTTAAAAAAAAGTTGGAAGCAAGGCTAAATAAGCAAGTACACTTTAGAAACAAGCCAAAAAAAACGCAACTACAATTTTTTTTACAAGCGACTTTACAGAAAAGGAAGCCCAAAGTCGCTTATGATAAGCAGACCTGGCAACGCTGGTGGGGGGCTCTGTGGATGGGTCAGAAATGCCAAGGTGGGGGGCTTTATTTCGGATGTGTTTTTCAGTTGCAAAGCAGATTCCAGGTCGAAGTACAAAGGACTGTCAATGCACTACTTCCTACAGCCATCCACAGTGAATGGAGCACAGGACGGGGTCCACTCCTCCACACTGCAGGGGGCTGGAGCACAGGTGCGATGTGCTGCAATCAACAAGCTAACAGGCCCTAAAAGACATTAACATACCTGCTCACATCACACGTCATGTTGTAGCACGCACTACAATGATCCGTGCGATTTACACCTTATATCTGGACTATAGGCTGTTGTTAAGCCTACACAAAATATATTTGTTTTAACGCGGACGCGCGTTAACACGAACACTCGCGCACGCTCTTTCTTTCTTTCTATCAATTAAATAACAATGTTCTCTATCACCTAGCCTGCTAAGCCTGACAGCCTGTCGCGGGTTCGAATCCCGATCCCGACGACCTGTGCTGCGTGTCACTCTCCATCTCTCTCTCCACATTTCCTGCCAGTCTACTATACTATCAAATAAAATGCAGAAAAAGCAACAACAACAAACATCTTAAAAAAGAAAAAGTTATTTAGGCTACTGGCGTTTGCATTGCCACACTGCTAAGGCAAATGAAATAAACAAATATAAGGAATGTATATCACACACTAGAAAAGTTGTAACCAAGCGAGGGTATTCTCACTCCTTCCCTGAAGTTCCCTGCGGGGAGTTCAGTTCAGTTTGCAAGCATGGATGCAACAGACCTATGCAGAGCAGCGGCTCATCATCACATGCAGGCCGTTCAGGAGAGACTGTGTGCTCCGGTGTCACCGCAAACATTCACTATGAACAGTCTGACAGACCAGACTGAGGAGACAGTTGGAGCTGTAGTCAGTGTAAGCTACAATGTAAAAATTGTAGCCTACTTTGGTTCCCAAACAGTGGGTCGGGACCCACTTGTGGGTCGCGGGTCCATTTATATGGGTCGTGAGGAAATGTCCCCTTTTTTTCATTTCCTAATTAAAAATAATAATAATGTTTTTCCATGAATTTAAAACTAATTCTGACATTTTTCAAAAATAATTTCATAAATAAATGCCAAAAATCTAAGAAATTCTATACATTCGAAGTATAGTGAAAATAGCCGATCTACAAGCTCACAACACGTAGCTTCACACTGCATTGTGAGCTTGTTGATCTGCTATTTTCACTAGCTATGGGTCCTGGGGAGACATCACATTTCTCTTTTAAAAAGTTTGGGAACCAGTGCTTTAGTCTCTACCTTTTGACAAGAAGAAGTGAGTGACCCGACCCGCACGGCACAGCATGGCCAACCTCTTGATGACATCACTGTTGTCACGGCTCGTCGGCACTTGGACCTCCATCAAGGTTTGAGTCACCCGCTGTGACCGACGGCGATGTTTCACCCCATTCATTCTAAAGCACACACGCACTCACTCACTCTCACACACACACACACACACTGCTCTGGTCTGGGGGGACAGTTTTTTAGCAAAGAATTCGTCATGATGGCAGAAGAGATCCGGGGTAAACGAAGGAAACAAGCCAACCCGAGGAGAAATCAAGGTAAGAAATGTTGCTGCTTTTCTCCCAAAAAGTTTCAATAAGTTTTGTGATAAAGTTAACCTCCATGATGAGAGCGGATGAGAGCGTCACCGTTATCTCAACTCACAGGAGTCCTGAAGCGGACCGGCGTGCAGTCTGGTGGATTCGTAACTTTTTCAAGACTTTATCACACAGAATATGAAAATATTGGTTACTGTATGTATGCACGCAGATCGTACTGTATACTCTGGCTTCAATCGCAAAGCTCATGTCCTGCGTTTATTGATCAACGTCAATTCTGCAGCAAAAGCTGCAAGAAGACTGTAAGCGATCGATCGCTTACAGTCTTCTTGCAGCTTTTGCTGCAGAATTGACGTTCGTATCTACAGTCGCGTGCTGTTGGGTTCTACTCTACCTGTTGGATAGGCTACCTGCCTGGCCGAAGCTATAGTTTATTTTCAAGATGTGTGGTAGTTAAATGTAATCCCGTAGAAGGCTGTATAACAGCACATGATGATTTTGTAAATTCAAAACTTTGATTGCGTTCATTCTCAATTGTTCTAGCTCGTGTTGACCAACTTTCAAACTTCCCCTTTTTATTCTAAGACCGTTTTCAGGCGATCACAACCTGTTCTCAGGTTAATCCAATGTTTTAACTTATTCTACTGTGCAGCTGCTCTTCTTACACATAATTTAACATCTTTATAATTTCTGAAATGATATTTTTTGATGAATCAGCATTTAGACAATTAAATATTTTTTACACAAGCAATAGGCCTAGTTTTGAAATAAATAAATAAATAAACTATAGGCAAGAGAGGGGGGAAATAATCCACAATTTTTTGCAAAGTGAATTTTTAGAGTCTTAAAAAAAGATTTCAGATTTTGGGGGTTTTTGTTTTAATTTACATCTCTGTTGAATACTATCGTTTGGCATAATTAATTTAGCCTACAGACATTATAAATTATAGACAAGTTGCGTCAACAAGACGGTAATTAACAAGCAAATTAATTAGCCTGTAAGAAATCAATATGAAAAAAATCTAATACATAAATCATCTGACAAATCGTCTTGTAAATGCAAAAAATGCATGTATGTAGGCTACACAATTCTCTTGTTGCTTCCCTCAACACACATTTCCAGGTCTCTTTCAAGCTGTTTTATTTGGGTCACAGATGCCCCATCATTAGAAACAGAGAAGCTATATTTCACTGATGATGGCAGTCATTCTAACAGTGATAAGAGGAACTGAACACAGAGTTAGACCTTTTAGTTACAGTATTCAGCAGCTAGTGTCTTTGATTAGATGTGTTAATTAATATAGAAGCATGCGTAGATACAGTGTGCAGTAAAAAAACGCATACATTCATCGCATACACTGAAAACGCTGGTGGTTGTTGAAAGCAAATCATGCAGTGTGTGTGTTTGTCACACAGACAGTCTCTTGTGGTGTATAAGAAGTCAGAGCCTTATAGAAGAAGTTTATTCGTTTGCTCTCTAAAAAGAGTTTCCTCATTTTGATTCAGCGGGTGGTGTGAGGCTTAGCAGACTTTACACCATGGTGAGATCCCCTCTGGCTGCTCACACACACACACACACACACACACACACACCCCCACACACACACACACACACACACACACACACACACACACACACACACACACACACACACACACACACACACACACACACGTGTGTGTAGGCCTACAAACACTCTCACCTCCTTGTCGTCATATAGCACCGTTACTTTACACTCAGTACCGCCTCCTCAAATCAACAGCATCACGCTATCAGAAAACCTATTAGTAAAAGTCATACTTTGCCACACAGACGTGTCGCCAGAAGATGTAAATCCAAGGCACTCTTTTGGCAACAAAGTATTAAAAGCCTTTATTCAGTGGCGATTTAATATTGGAAATATGGAAACAGGCCTGTCACCTTTGGATCATATTCATATTCGTACCCGCAGGTATGACGTAAGAGGAAATTGGCTGCTGTGTGAATTAAGGTCAATTACCAAAATTATGGTCCCTCAATGAATGGTCCAGTGCCTTTAATTCCTCCTTTGACTTCAGATGCCTGATTTACATTGCATACACAGTCATATTCTCATTCATTTATCCATATGTAACTCAGAGAGTGTTACGGGTCTATTTGGTTTTCATTTGTACACTCTCTGAGTTAAATTAACACATGGGATTTCACTGTGTATGATTTCTATTGAAACACAGATGAAGACATTGTGGTTGGGAGGAGAAAAAGTCATCTGAAGAATGAATCTAAAGAAGTAGCCTATGCAATCAGGGTTTTAGTGTACAATCAGAAAAAAAGTGTCACATTACCCTTAATTCTAAGGCTGCATGGGCAATATATCGATAAAATATCCATATCATGATATGAGATCGTCAGTATGGTCTTTTCCTGGTTTTAATTAAATATAAAATAGAGCTAACTTTTTATTTAATACTTTCAAAAGTGAAAAAAGAAAGACAGAAAGAAAGAAACATGGTGAAAATAGCTTATCCACCAGCTCACAAAATAGCACATCGACAACACGTTGCAAGGTGACAGTTTGTGAGCTTGTAGATGTGCTACCTTTGCTATTATTGAAATAAACGAATGAATAAAAAAATATCGCCACAATACGATATAATCCAAATATCGTTATTTGATTTTGTCCATATCGTCAAGCCCCATTTTGTACCTTATTTCCACTTCCTGTACATTACATGTTTACTCCTTTCTCATTATTTTTTACTTTAGAAGCTTGGATGTATCTCTTTACACCTATCTGTATCCTACCTGTGTTTCCTACTGCGCTGCTGCTATAACGAATGAATTTCCCACCCAGGATCAATAAAGGTCTATCTATCTATCTATCTATCTATCTATCTATCTATCTATCTATCTATCTATCTATCTATCTATCTATCTATCTATCTATCTATCTATCTATCTATCTATCTATCTATCTATCTATCTATCTATCTATCTATCTATCTTAAATCAAGTCTTTGCAAGTTTTAACTCATACTGCCCACTCATTTAATTTGATTTAACTTTCATCCATACACTGAAGCACTGCTCATAAGGACTACATATTAATATCTACATGCACTGCATGCATTATACTGTATGTCACACACTCACATGGGCACATGTGTTTGCGTGCATGTGCCTACTGCCTATGCGCAAGTGTGTGTTGGGCCTGCTTGGGCCTGCATACGTTTGCTGTGTTTATCTGTGCGTGCACACACGCATACACTCGTGTGTATGCTGTATACACGTGCGTGTGCGCGCGCTGTGTGTAGAGCATGGAATGTGCTGGTCTGGAGGCGACTTTGCATGTAGGGAGGAAAGAGGTCCTTGATAAAACCAAACGAACTTGGCAGGCGCATCTCATAAGACAGCGATTAGGGGATCCTTTCCAAACCAGAAGAAAGAGAAGAAACGCAGCCTGTCCCTTTTCTTCTCTCTCCAAGGCGCCTATTGATTATGTCTCTGTCTCCCCTAATAAAACTGTCAATGCCCACCAATATCAAGCAAAGTGCGGAAATTACTACTCTTCATTCCCAGCAGATTAGAAGCAGTCCTGCTTACAGTACTCAGACAGAGGGGGGAAACTTACATACAGTATGTGTGTGTGTATATATATATATATATATATATATACATATATACATACATACATAATACGCATCACAAATGACCTGTCTTTTAAACACTTAAAGAGTGTGAATTAATTAGCAGAGGGGGTAATAAGCAAGCAGTATAACATGGTAATATTCTCCACACCAATATGTGTAAAAAGGATTATATCCCTGTATTGTTTGTAGCAAAATGACAACATCTTATCATATCAGCAGTATTCTTCATAATTATACTTAACGCAACGTAATAATCACTAACATCGACAGGAGGAGTTAATAGGGAAGGAGATGATAGATCACTTTCAATTAAAAACATAATTGTGGTTATGCTGTGGGGGGGAAAAGATGCAATGAATCACCATTTTAGATTACAAAATGATTAAATAGATTATTGAATTTTTTTAGGTTTTAAATTACTTGTTTTTAACAAGTAATCCTTGTTGTATATTTTTAAACTACAGTTGTCTGGTAAAAGTGTTGAATTGTGAGTGGGAGCAGAGTAAAGAGCATTTGGCCTGCTGGATTCCTGTGCTGCATGCTGTCATTCATGATAGGGCTAGGCCTGCCAGCTCCACTCTGTACGGGTTTTCTCCTTGGTCTTAATCTGTGTGTTGCCTGAATGATAGACGTCCGTACCACGAATCGAATCACATTAAGGATAGTGTTTCAACCAGAGAGAGAGCATTTAACCCACCACTCCAACTGTTACGTAAGCACGGCCACAAAGGTCATATTTAGTCCCATGGCCTTTCACTTATTTTCCTCTTAGTCCATAAAAAAACCTCACTCTATTGTTGAGTTGATTTGCCTTTTTTCCCTCCCAGCTTTCTCCCTTTTCGTTCCCTCTTTCTCTATTTCTTCTTTTTTCAAGTGCCAATTTATTTAAACTCTTTCCCTCTTTTCTTCTTTCTCCTTCATTGATTTCCAAACCCCAGTCTTTGTATGCAGCTGGGGCCCAGCTGTGTGTCTGTGACTTGTGTGTGTGTGTGTATGTATGTGTGACTATGTGCGTGTGTGTGCATTGTGCATAGATATGTATGTGTTAGTGTGTTAGCGTGTGTGTGTGTGTGTGTGTGTGTGTGTGTGTGTGTGTGTGTGTGTGTGTGTGTGCGTGTGCATGTGCGTGTGTGGCTTTCTTTGGCACAGCGCTGCCACAGTGGGCAGGGCATACAGTACGAGTGGGACTCGGGGAAAAAGAGGGAGAGAAGAAGAGAGAGAGAGAGAAAGAAACAAAGGGGAAGGGATGAAAAAAAGGAGAGAAAGAAAAGAGAGTGACGCTGTTGTATTGTGCTGAGTGGAGGGGCTGGGTCGTTTTGGAGCGGGTTCAGTACCACAGCAGAACTACAGAGGAGTCGACATGCAGCGAGAGAGAGAGAGAGAGAGTGAGAGAGAGAGAGCGAGACAGCAGTGAGGAGCCCAGGCACCAGAGTTTATTACCAGGACTCCTCAAGAGGCTCAACCCCGGCGTCAGAACCAGCAGGAGGGAGGGGAGGGGAGGGAGGGACAGAGGAGGAAGAAAGGAGAGGAGGATGAGAGAGGTGGAGAACCGATGGGGTTGACAGGATTGGAGACAGAAGAAAAAAACAGAGAGAGTTAAGGAGAAGGGAATTGGTGACAGAGCGTGGGATTATCTGGAGCCATGTTTCCTCGTTTTCCTCCTGGACTCCCAGAGTGCCAAGTGTCACATGTTTCTCCCATCCCAGTTCTATTCTTGCCGTGTCACATTTACAGAGCAGTCAAGGGGAATCCCTTCCCTTTATTAAGTCCCTGGCTCCGACATGTTTACTCAATTACTGCTTATCAGAGGAGGATACAGATGTAGCATCAGTACCACTTTTTTACTTGCTGCAGTGCTGGGATGCTGCGGCCCAGAATTGTCTTTTAGAAATCCGTGCACGACTGCAAAAACAAGTACACGAGTAATCATTAGAGCCTGATTTTTGGGTCCGATGCTAATCCTGACTTAGTCCTATACCACCGGTTACCCATGTTTTGACCCGTAAGAAAAAGGGCTAAATCTTCAAATCAAATTGAAAAACTTGATTTGATTTAACGTGTAAGCAAACAATTTAAACCACTTAAGCTCTATTCAAATTGTTTTGCCTCTAATGACATAACCAAAATAGGGACGCCAGGTTGTAAGTGGTTTAAAATCAGCACACATGAGCTACATAATTGCCAATAAAAAAGTCAAAAGCTCTACTAATAGCAGCCCTGCGTCTGTTCGGAGGCTCAAGACAGTTGCCCTCTATGCGCGCGTTGGTTCCCTGAAGATAATAACCACTATAGGTGTCATCCATACTTAAATAAAACTTAAACTGTCTTTTTTACAACTCACACACTCACACGTGCGTTTGTGTACATGTACGTGTGTGTGCGTGTGTGGGTGGGTGGGTGTGCACAAGTGTGTGTGTGTGTGTGTGAGTGTGAATGCACTCTACAGGTTCGCACATTTGCAGTAGGTCCTCTTTTGAAGATAAACAGTATTTCCTGTGACTTCTCTTTCCCACAGGCATTATTATTTCTTATGAAAAGGTTTACATAAAACCTAATATGGAAAAAAAGAAAGAAATCTTGATATTATAATGTCAGGTCTTGTTTTCTTCGATACTGACAGCAGATGATCCCACTTTAGGATCTATTCAGCCGTTCTCTCTGCTTTTCAGCGAGATGGTTGTATTTTTAACTTAGCAGAAAGAGCTACATGTGTTTGACAGAAGAAACAGGCTGAAAGCAGCCAGCCAGCAAGCCAACCATTCTGCACACAATTTATAGATACGTATATGTGCCTTTTTTTTATCACACCTCAAATTAAATTTGGAAAGCCTGCTTCAGCTGTCATGTATTACAAGGCCCAGATGGGTGCAGTGGTGGAAGAAGTACTCAGATTTCTTACTTAAGTAAAAGTAGCAACACCACAATGTTGAAATACTCTATAAGTATGTTACAAGTAAAAGTCCTGTATTCAAAATTTTACTTGAGTAAAAGTACAACGGTTTTGGTATCAAAATACAGTAGTATTCATTACACAAAATCCTTTGCATCACAACGCGCTGTGAGATTGTAAATCGACTCTTTTCGAATAGCTGAAGTATACAATAGAGCTTAATTGGTCAATGTATGTTTTGTATTAAATCTAAGTCTGCAAAGTAACTAGTAACTAAAGTTATCAAACAATTGTAGTGGAGTTAAAAAAGTACAATATTTGCCGTTGAGATGTAGTGGAGTATTTGAAAAATTGAAATACTCAAGCAAAGTAAAAATTACCTCACAACTGTACTTTTAGTACAGTACTTGAGTAAATGTACTTAGTTACTCTCTATCACTGGATAGGTGGCAGAAAGAGGAAAGAGAGGGAGAGGAAAAAGAGGGAGGGAGAGAAAGCAGGCATGCATGCATGCATGCAGGAAGGCAGACTCACCCAACTGACATATTTGCTGAGCGTGTGCCAGTGTTTGCTAGCAAGAGAACACGATATAGCTGGCTGTTGGGTCGTAGGAGGAACAGTTTGATGTATGATGTGTATCAACAACAGTCAGGAGCAGGCTGATGTTTATTCAGGTTCCCGTCTGGATCACCTCAGAGGCCAGTAAACCTAACACCTGCTGGATGGAAGTGGGCTGCGCTGTTTGCGTGGTTTGGTCACTGTACCGTAGCTGCATTCCTACCCCATCCATCCTCAAGGGTCATTTCTTTACTTTTGTCCTCTTTAATTATTCTCTTATGGCTTTTATTCCTACTCGGTTTGCCCCTTTGCTGTGACATCTCCGTTTTGTATCATTCGTCTTTTTTATCTTCTTTGACACAATTAAGCCAGCTTAAGCCATCTTGAGGCCGTCCCCACGGCTCTGTACTGCATACATTATTTCCATGAGAAAGACACAGCTTTTGCAGCTTATAGTTTCTCAAATACATGTCACAATGCTCATATCATATCTCATTATGCAGGCTCTCAAACATTTTCATGTCAAGAAAGAGCCCCCAAATTGATACGTACAGTATTAGGCCGCAGACTGCCATCTGAAACAATTCTGTGCCAGAGAGTAAAACCTATGATCTGGACAGTCATTCTTATACATTCTCTCATTGGGCCAACTTCTAGCCAGTGAAATAACAGTGAAAGAAACAGTGATGCTTATTTTGCTGGGGACCCTCTGAAACCCCCTCAAGGACCCCTGGGGGTCCCTGTTGCCCACTTTGAGAACCACTGCTCATGTGACACAATGCTCACATCCTTTGGATGACAAATGTCCTGATCACTGTACCAGCCTACAACTGGCAAGTTCATTTTCAGATTTCCATAGAGAAGTACAGCAGTAGCAGGGTATAGAATCAAAATTGAGCATTTTCCATCCATGTATGATCCATCCATGTCTGTGTGTGTGTGTGTGTGTGTGTGTGTGTGTGTGTGTGTGTGTGTGTGTGTGTGTGTGTGTGTGTGTGTGTGTGTGTGTGTGTGTGTGTGTGTGTGTGTGTGTGTGTGTGTGTGTGTGTGTGTGTGTGTGTGTGTCACTGTTGCACGATGAACAAATTAATGACAGAGAAACAGTTTACTGTTCATAAGTGTGATGACATGTAGAAAGAAATTGTTAAATTGTCTGGTCATTTTGGCGCTCATTAATCAGAAGCGCATGCTGGATGGACTTCATGTGTCTGCCGTCATCTCCACTGGAGGGGGGCATATTCAGCTTCAGGTTGTTGTGGCTGCAACACATCTGTAAGCAGACTCATCATCGTCCGGGATGGGACTGATGAGTGTGAAGAGCACACCTCCCTGTGGGGAATCAGTGTTGATTCCCAAGGAAACATGATGTGAGTTCACCGAACTTTTGGTGACAGTGGATGTTACAGTGGATGTTACTGTGGTAACATCCACTGACAGGTGGAGGCAGGAATGGTGAGTTGGTGTGAATTAGCAGTTCTGGGACGATAGTGTTGAACACTGAGCTAAAGTCCCTTAAATGTCCCTGGGCAATCAAGATGGCGGAGGATATAGTGTAATCCAAGTGTTTCCCAAACTATGGGTCCCATTTGTGGGATGCAGACATTTTTTTTTGTCATGAGAAAATATCCCTCTTTTTTATTTGTTTCCTTTTTTTTTTTTTTTTTTTTAAGTTCATTTTTCAAAATAACTTATATTTAAAAGCAAATATCTAAGAAATCCCCCTCCCCCAAAACAATAAGAGTTGTGAAAATAGCCGATCTACAAGCTCACAACGTTTCGCATCGCAACGCGTTGTGAGCTTGTAGATCGGCTATTTTCTTTTTCTTTTTAACATTCAGCCATTATATAGAACAGCTCTCCATAGATTTCATAGATCGGCTATTTTCTCTATAGCTTGGGTTCCGGGGAGAATTTCTGTTTTGGGTCTCGAGCTAAAAAGTTTGGGAACCACTGGTGTACTGTGTAATCCCATGTTCACTGTTGTCTACTCAACCGCGGTGGGTCTGTGATGTCCTTCAGGTAGTCTCTCAAAGGCCTTCATGGCCACAGAGCAGAGGTGAAAGGCACAGGCCTGTAGACATGAAGTCCTGAGATTCAGGGTCTTTTAGGGACAGGTATTACTGTACTGTAGATATTCTGTTTAAAGCAGGAGGGAACATCCCATAGTTCCAGTGATCCATGTGAAGGAAGACAGGAGCCACTAGGTCAGCAATAGACTTTCATACAGGAGAAAACATAATCTGGTCTTTGTGCAGTGTGGGTGAGGAGCGTGAATGACTCTTGCAAGAATGCATGTAGTTAAAAGTGGCAATTCTACTTGGGCTGGTCAATTGGTGGCCTGCCATTAAAAAGTGTACGCTACCCTGTTTGGAGGAAATTGCCAGTTCATATTTTATGATGGGACTGGTTCCAAAGAAAACAATATTTTTTGTCTGAATTATAGGCGAGGAAGTAATAGTTGGACTGAATACTGAGGGAAAGGAAGGGATGGGAGAACTCCTCCCTCTCTCCCTGTACCTGTGATCAACAGGTACCACCTTCATCTGACCTGCACACCTCCCACACTCCCACACACACCTGGGAGGGAGTGAACATATTCTGCGATAAAGAGAACATGCTGCAGGCTTTTAAACCCACCTGCAACAGTAGGAGGTCTTAACTTTCAGTCTTTTTGAGATATATCCATTCTTTTCTGGCCGCATGTCAAGTTTCGTCAGTCTTCAGTCCACATAATGTTATAGGCAGAGCACGGAAGCCACACATTGTTAGTCTTCAGTGTCCTGTGTTATAATCCGGGTTTCCCATGATTTTAGGTAGTAGGTCTCTGAAGAATGGCGTTATGAATGTGTCAAGACGTCTAATGTGGGATCGAGCACTAGTGTGGTGTGACACAGCTTCGCATTAATTCATTTAATCATAACTGCAGAGGGCCAAACACAATCACAAAGGGAATGAGTTCTAGGGCTTAAATTACACAACAAAAAAAAACCTAGTCTAAATGTCAATTTGTCAAGGACAGGACAAAGATGTTTGCAAACAGCTTGCAAATTATGATCTCTGGCAGCACACTAGGCATGATAAAGAACAGGAGCTTTAAGTGAACGTGTCCTCTGCTATAGAAAGGAAGCTACAGAATCAAAATGTCATAATTGGTCCTCTCTACATTAGCTATCACAGCAATCTGGCAGATGCTCCTTATCTGCATTTCTATCATGTAACAGTGCAGGTGCAGGTTAACATTTTTCCGTAGATGTTGCGAAATCACAAAGTAGAGTTTTAATAAAATGAAGAAAAAAAAACTTCTACAATAAGTAGAGCAGATGAGGAAGTATACCGGTAGATGTGTTTGAAAAGATTAATTTGGGCAGCTTTTGGTTTATTTAGAAGAGAGAAAGGAAACAGAGATGAGGGAGGGAAAAAGAGATGCAACACAGGTCTAATGTTGTTTCTTTCCCCCCTTCCTTCTGTGCGGTCGACATGGGTACCTCAGGAAAACAGCATAGCTATGATTATATGGTGCATGTGTCCAGCATGGCAGGAGGGATGGAACGGGAAGTAAAGTAATAACTCTAGGCTGGCCGGGTATCAAAGACGGGTTGCGTCATGTGAGTGATCAAATAATAGTTAGGTGTGAATGTGTCCAGGCCACACACTGGGCCTGGGCGGACACACCGACACTGAAGACAGACACGCATGGGGGACACGGCTGGAATGGACGCACTTATAGCCTCACTAACTCATCTGTCTCTTCCGTCTTTTCTCTCAGCTGACTTTTGGCACTCGTCGTATCGTGCTTGGTTCGTCCCGGTTCTTCCTCAGTCACTCCCTTTTTCATCTCTTCTGCTCTCTCTCTCTCTCTCTCTCTGCCTCTTTGTTCCTCTCCTTCTCCCATTCTCCCACACCATCTCTCCTTGACTCCTTCTCTTTGCACTGTGGTATCTCCAACTCAGTCTATCTCTCCCCATCCAACTGTTATCTCTTTCAGGACACTTCCCTTTCATCTGTGCCCCGATCTTCTAATTTTTTCCTCATTCAATCTATCTATCTATCCCTCCTCTACCCCCACCCCTCCGGCCCTGTTCTGTCGCCACGGTGCCTCCCCCTCGAGCGCCTCCTCTGTCCCACTGACGCCGCACGCTGCTCCCATCCCCCAGAAAACCACTTCAAACAGCCAGCACCATCAAAGCTGAGAGTCGGCCAGCCAGCCAGCCAGCCAACCAACCAGTCAGCCAGCCAGCCAGCCAGCCAGTCAGGCAGCCAGCAAGTCAGGCAGCCAACCTTCTGCTTTGACTTAAAGTTACTCCCGTCGCAGGGCTGCTTTCCTCTTCTGATACACATCAAAGATCCTCTTAAACTCAGAGTTTGCTTTTTAAACCTCTTTTTCTTCATGATGATTCTTTTTTTTATTATTCCATTGGTTGAGTTTTTTCTCTTGTACCCGCCACCCCCTCTCTATCTATACCCTGCGCTCTCTCTCTCTCTCTCTCTCTCTCTCTCTCTCTCTCTCTCTCTCTCTCTCTCTCTCTCTCTCCTCTCTCTCTCTCTCTCTCTCTCTCTCTCTCTCTCTCTCTCTCTCTCTCTCTCTCTCTCTCTCTCTCTCTCTCTCTCTCTCTCTCTCTCTCTCTCTCTCTCTCCTCTGCTCCATCTTTTTTTTTTAACTTACAGGGTTAGTGTCAGTAATGACATGCACACACACTCTTGGTGTGGTACTGCTGCCTTTGCAGTTTTCTTCTGTGACTTTAATTGGTTTATTTTCTAAAGCATTGGCTCATGCTTCACACGCACGCCACACACATGCTAATGTACGCCCCTATTACAGCGGGAGGGGGAGATCTCGGTTAATCCCATGGGGGAAATTCAGTTGATAGTGATATCAATTACAGAGCATGGGTTTATTCGTCAACATGCCGTCAACTCTGTCCCTTTGCACATCCTCCTAATCAATGTGTGTGTTCATCTGTATCAGAATCCGTGTGCGTGCCCGTGCATGCACGTGTGGGTGTCTGTGAGTGGGTGAAAATGACAAACAGAAAAAGGGATGGGAGAGACACTGACAGAGTGATGGGACAGAGATTAAGTACATTATCAGTACGAGAAAAGATGAGAGAAAACGAGCAGCCAGTGGAGACAGTGGAGAGAGGAAAGGAACGTCATGAGCCATTTAAAAGGCATCTTTTTAATGCCTCAACGTTCCAGAGGTCACATGTGGTCATTTGAAATCTTGAATCTTTTCACCCTGGTGGAGCGAAACATGTGTGTAACGCCAACATGCACCAGAGGATGGCGCCCCATCTGTATGTAAATCTGCAAGTGCTGTAGGTATGACTGTCATAGGTCTCTCTGAAATGTATTTCTTCAAAATCAAATTAATTGGATGAACTCAGATACATGAATTATATCATTTTAAATCCTATACAATTATTATTATTGTTATTATTATTATTATTATTATTATTATAACCCTTTTACTGTGTTGTGTAACAGTGACAGTGTACACCTCAGTGACAGTTTCCTTGCCATTAGCACTTCTAAATCAACATGAAAGTGACCAAATTCTATGTTTTCTAAGAACTTCCCCGTCCTGGCTGTAAGCACTTAGATTAGGAGTCTGTGGGCAGTTACACAGAGCATTGTCTCTTTAATTCACAGCACATTGCTGTGAAGACACCTCTTAAGGATGCAATAAAGACATTTGAGGGGACGAACTCGGTCGGATACCGGGCATATTTGTTTTACCCTCAAAACAAATCATCCACGGAGAGTAACTGAAAGTTGCAACTCAAGTAAAACTAACCCCATCCCACAATATACAGCCTCTAGGCTCAAAACGAAGTTTTATTTCGAGCGCCCCTATAAAAAAAAAAAAAGAAACGTCAGAACTTTTGTGTTCCTTGAGAGAATGCTTTAATATTCAAAAAAGGAGCCACTATTGTGTGGTTTTATTGCGCCGACGTACCAAATAAAGAGCCACATCACACAGCTGGGACGGTCTCCAAGCATTTTCATGCATAAAGTAAAAAGAGGGAAAACAAATTTGAAGGGGGGAAATGGGGGTATTTATAGAGTGGTGTGAGAGACTTTGCAATGACAGGAGCCTAATGAAGTGGTGTTTGGGTTTTTGATTCACAGTGCGGTGAATGCGTGGGTCCCTCCGTGACCGTTTACTGCATTCCTCCGTAGCCCCAATCCCTCGCTCGCTACACGGAAACCCAACTTGGGGCACCAGGGGAGGCGAGGGGGTGAACTCAAAATAACATGTTCCTCTCTCACTAAAGCCAACCTTTCTCACCAGCAACACTCCTATGTGTGGTGCAACACATGCACATACACATCCACATCCACATCCACGTGCATGCACGCGCGCGCGCTGCGCACACACGCTCGCGCGCGCGCACACACGCGCGCGCACACACACACACACACACACACACACACACACACACACACACACACACACACACACACACACACACACACACACACACACACACACACACACACACACACACACACACACACACGCACAGATTTATGGGTGGGGTGTTTACATGCAGACACACATACAGTATAGGCAGTGGGTCGTGTGCTCAGGAACATGCACACATATGCAC
>NC_137612.1:36424912-36584912 GCF_963280865.1 Gymnoscopelus braueri | reverse complement strand
AACATTTACAACACTACATATTGCAACATATATTTATACATAAGATTTGTATTTGGTGCATCAACACAGCAAGAGAAAGTGTGACATATGTATTTCCAAATTAGTGTTTTTCTCTCAGTGTCGTTATGGCCCAGCCATAGCAAACTAAACCAGGCCAAAAAAAGAAAGAACATCTTGCATCTTCAGAGACTGTGTGTGTGTGTGTGTGTGTGTGTGTGTGTGTGTGTGTGTGTGTGTGTGTGTGTGTGTGTGTGTGTGTGTGTGTGTGTGTGTGTGTGTGTGTGTGTGTGTGTGTGTGTGTGTGATGCTGAGTAGACGAAGGCGATCAGGTGGTGGGAGGTGTTTGTTCTTAGTTGTGGTCCCCTCTGACTCATTGTGTGAATGTCAGATAGCAGGTTTGAATAAAGAACTCCCACATTAAGTGTGTTCTTAAATGGCACGTTTGATTTCTATGACATATTCAAGGGCAGCTATACTGTAGCTATGATGATCATTCTACAGATGAAAATGGATTTACTTCCTCACTGAGCCGCAGGCGTACTGTAGGAGTGTAGGTAATGTAAAATGACAACGTTGCTGTGCTCGTTTTGCAGTGTCTGTGGTCCCGCTTGTCGCAATTTATGTCACAAGAGTTCCTTTTGACACCTGTGGAGCCGGCACAACCACGACAGCATTAGCCCAAGACAAGCATTCATCCATTATGTAAACTGTAGGACAGTTAATGTATTATATACAGCAGTAAAGCAAATGTTTATACTGCATAAAGTTAATGCATTTCCAGTGATTGGGGAGAACGTTTTTAATAACACTCTCACTGTAATTTACTTGGCAGGATTGTTAACTTCATTTCTGGCAGCTCAAAACAGAAAAAAGCAGTTAAGAGAGCTCTGTGCATGTACGTAAAATATAATGTCTGTAGTAATGAGTGGAAGGGTCTCTGTAGATGGCAGGTGGTTGCAAAGTGTCACAGTTATTTTTATGTTTTTCAATTTTGAACAGACTGAGGCCAGATTAAGATTGAGGAATTTGTATATGAAAATGAAGTGTGCCGTGTTCTTTTTAATGTTGGGATTTTATTGTTAAAGTAAATTTGTGTTATTGCTACCTTGTAGAAATTATGTTAATTTCTCTAGAATGTAGCAGGCATCCTTACATTTCCATAATTCCATAATTAAGCAGTTATGTCAGATTAAACAAACTTGTTAAAAAGGATTACATTTCTCCTAGGTGGTCAGTACAATTACTTGACAATAATATAAAATACAGTTTGCAATAAGCAAAAATATGTTTTGTAAAATAAATCCTAAAGAAACAACCATATAATAAATATGATTTTATTTGTAACTTATATTTGTACCAGAGTTAAAAGTCACGTATATGGTTCTGTAAATGATAGGTTGTCTACATTATAGCAAATGTTCTGTAATTACTTATGTGTTATCTCAGGCTGCTTTTATTTAAATCTATAACTAGACACAGATCATTCTCTAATATTAATATTTGCGCGCAACGTTGCTCATAAAATAATATCCACATAAACCACGGCATGGTGCAGCGCTCGGTAACAATTTCTAAAAACGATTGATTTACCCGTCCTTCACTGATAATCGAGCAAAGCCTTTATGTTTTACTTGAGCAGCTCTGAGACACTAGTAGCTAATAGTAATGGGAAGTACATTTTCCTAGGTGTCCCATGTAGTAAAGGCATCGAGGTCGAATAGCATTAATCATCTATAATCTACTATTTTCGTAAAAAACATTTTTATAACATCAACATGAAATGGTAGCAATTATGTAGCAAATGAGGCCTGTAGTCATGTTTGTTGCAATTTGAAACCCAAAGAAACAAACAAGGTAATTCCTAGGTCATTACCGTGTACTTACCATTTCACCACATAATTACTAAGTAAATAACGGGTCACATGTGTTTACAGTGTTACTGTAGATGCCCACCATGCTGTAAACAGACCAGGATCTATTTCTCCAAAATCACTCTAGCAATAAAATGATCTTTGCACCACTGTGAGCCTTTGCAAAAATAATAATAAAAATAGAAAATAAGAAATCAAACTGCTGAAACACCATTTGCTTTTCCTTGATTTGAGATGTGCTTGATACTGTATGTGGGAATGTATTTTCATGTGGTACGTAGGAAGTCTTTTCTCTCTCCCTCCTAAAATCAGACTGTGTCTAAATGCAAACAAAAAGACCAGTATATTAATCCATTTATCCATAGTTGGTCCTACGCAAACGTTTAGGAGCTCACAGACTAGATTGTTATGTTATGTTATGTTATGTTATGTTATGTTATGTTTCTTGCAGAGAGATCCTCACTCTCTCAGATGACACTTAGCAGTCTGTCACTGTCAGAGATGAAAAGGACACTACTGCAATGAACATTTGCACATGTTATTGTTGTAAGACAACAAAAACAGTCCCCAGAGGACCAACTGATTGACATTGTCAAGCATGATGCAGCACAGTTCAGTGAGCATTCTCTGGATATGAGTCACATGCTTCCCACGCACACTACATATGCACATGCAAAATAGTTGTTCTGCGCTCTGCTACGCTGTACAGTGTACTATTCTCTCTGTTCAGTGTCCTCTGACATATTACACACTCGTTAAAGAGATGCACACTTCATCATTGGTGAAGTCCTTTGTTAATTGATATACATACATATCTGTGACACAGACAGACATAATACAGTAAATATGGATGCAAAACGCATGCATATGCACACCCAGGCACCCCCCAAACCCCCTGCACGGTTTAAAAGCTCTATTGGTCTTATTCAAAGACCCGCTGAAGAATGCACACGCTATCCAAATAAATAAATCAAGGGGTCCGATAATGAAAGCCATCCCAGCGGCACACCGCTTTAATGACAGCACAGACGGGCCCAGTGTCACTCACTGCCATGGGAGGGAAAATTAGAGCCAATTTGACACTAATCTGGACCAGATTGTGCTCCTCTCTCAGACCCGGCGGTGGTGGTAGTGTGCCCTAGCGCACACGGAAACCCCTGCAGAGCTGATAGGCCGACCTCAACATCATAGTTGTCCATTTTGTGGAAGCAGTTTTGATGACCAATTTCACCCCCCATAAAAACAAGTCGTTCCCCTCCACATGGGCTCGGTATAGCATTGCATGCGCTCTCCGTGGCCTACTGTAGAGAGAGAATCTGAATGTTTCGCATGTGGCTGTTTTTCACAAGGTTGTAATCAGCTTGGAACGGTAGATACAATTTGCAGATACAAATGGATACACATGTCGGTTATAAATTCCGAGATTTGCCAATGCGATGTAAGACAGCAAATATGTTTTGTAGCATTCACCAGATCATTTGCTGACAGTGAGAACAATGAATCACGTTTGTACACTGTGTAAGGGCTTGCACTGATTCACTTGGTGTATATTGCCCCGGTATCAATAGGTGTCCCTTTGCCCATCAAGCTACAGTGGCATAGTCATAGCTGAAAAGCTACACTCATTGCTCAGTGTCTTATTACACGTTTGCTTGTGAGTGTTGTGTTGTGTATTGGATGTGAGTGTGATAGCTCAGTGTGAGCAAGATTTAAAAGTGGGGCCTTGTAGATATGGAATTTGACAGGATGAGTCATTATAAAACAGCTAAGTGTCTCCCTTAATGTACCACCATGTCTTTAATTGCTAAGAATATCTGATTTATGAAAGACATTAACAAAACCAAAGGTTAGTCATTACGGTAATTCTGGGTCACAGCTGTTTCAAGTAAATAAAATTTAAAAATAGGTGGTTCACCTGGTAGAGCACAAACTGGGTTCAAATCTGACGGAGGCCCTTTGCTGCATGCCTGGTCCCATATGTCTCTTCAGGCATTTCCTGTCTCTTTCCACTGACGCCATCGAATAAAGGCTTGAAAATGCCCCCCCCCCCCCTAAAATCAATAAAATATAATTAAACACTTGTCCTAGGAACATTTGCCAGTAGCAATGTACTCAGATAAGGACATCGGAATTTAAAGGACATTGAAAATCAAATCCAAAGGTTTTTACAGATTCACAAATGTTTTGTGTGTTTTTGATGCACGAAACTTTGCCCAAAATACGGATGCCAGGTTGAAAGTGGTTAAAAATTGGGACACATCGGCTGCATAATTACCAGTACCGATGTTGTCTAAAAAGTCAAATAATGACAGATATATCGGCCAATCCGCTATATCGTTCAGGCTGTGGAGAGGATGGTTATTTGGTTGTGATTAGATATTGCCAATCAGCGCGAGGAAGACGAAGAGAGTCCTCACAAGAGCCTGGGAAATAAGAGCCTACAGTTGAAATCCCAGGCATGTGTTTATGATTGTCATTTATTGTCCTTGCCATGGGAAAAAGTGGTGTGCCTTTCCAATTCTGCTCCAGTTTGGGCACATGGGGCACAGCAGTAGACCTTTAACATGCAGTACAGTGATATATCATTTCTGTTTTTTACTAAGTCAAGCCCAAAGGAAGATTTTTTTTTGAAGGGGTAAATAAACTGTCTTCATTTTTGTCTTCCAGTTTTTGAGGAGTAGTTACTTTTTATAATTTTAAAGTCGCATTTTCAACTTCACAAACAATATTTCCATTCCTGTACCTCCCAGGTAAAAATTCTCCTTAGTAGAGATGCCACTTGAAATTGAGCCTGGACAAATCATCATGGGGATTTTCTAACTTTTAAAGTTCGACATCATGTACGGAGTAACGATTGCTGAAACAATCATAATTTATAGTGACCTTACTTTTTCCAGTTCTGGATCCCCTTTGTGAAATTGTGTAGGTTGCAAGTTGAACACATCTGCCTTGTATTGATCCTAATCCACAGATCAACCCACACAAAGCCATATGAAATATCTCCTGATAAGAAACACATTGAACTGCTTCACTTGAAGAATATTTCATTCCCTTTGCTTACAAGGTAATCGGATACTGCAGCGGCACTGAAATTGAGCACAAACAAATAATTATGGGGTTTTCAAAGTCAAACATCATGCAAGGAATATTCTGAAATTTATGAAACTTTTGCACAATTTCTGGTGGTGCCCAAAGGCCCCCCCACACACACACACACACACACACACACACACACACACACACACACACACACACACATCCCCACCCACTCTTGTGTCTTGTCGCTTTGGTTTCGGTTCCTGACATCGGTTGTGTAATTGTGTAGGTTGTTAGCTGGCCTATGTTGATCATAATCTACAGCTCAATCCATGCAAAGCCATATGAAATATTAGCTGATAGGAAACACATGTTTATGAAATTCTGAATCCTAGTGGGAAAAAATGCATTTTACACTACTAAATAATTTGTGTCTCATATGGAATATGGATCAAAGACATATGTGCCAGACATTTGATTTTAAAATGTATTGTTGCGCTGAAAATGCATTTAAATGGGTTAGGGTTTTGTGATTTACAACACTGTGTGTGTGGAGTATTACATTGTTCTTCCTCAGCGAGACACCCAAAAACGTGCTGAGCGCAAATCTTTCCAGCAGACTCCCATTTTAACATGAACTATATTGCATTTAAAAACAGCAACCCCTATATGTGTGACCTAACGTCTATTGTCTACCCTCTGTCTGTGTGTCTCTCTTCCTCTGTGTCCTCTTTCATCTCCGTTCCCCCCACCCCTCCCACAGTGGACATTGAGCGGGCCAGTTCGCTGGGCTCGGAGGGAGAGGATGAGGTGGGCCTGTGGAGCCTGGAGCCCCAGGACTGCCAGGAGAGCCTCGAAAAAACCAGCCTGACGCCCAGCGAGGGGACAGAGGAGCCTGGCAGCCCGGCACGCTCCGGTCGGCCACACAGCCTCAGCCCCGACGGCAAGAACCACTGGGCAACGGGGGAGCCGGAGGCAGAGGCTGAGGGAGAAGGTTCTGTCCCTGCCCCGCCTCTTACAGACAGGGAAGAAGACCACGGTTCTCTTAGGATGTATGGTAAGTTACATATTTGTGAAGCAGAGTCACATTATGCTGTTACAGTGAAGGTGGATTTTTGTACCATAATTGGGATGTTTATCTTCTTTAATGAGGCTATTCAACAATAAATCCTATTTTAGGTGCCTTTTATTGTGGTTTGGGTGTTTGTGCATCTGTAAACAAGTTTATAGTGCTCTTTCTGATGCAAGACCGTCCATTGTTGGGGTGCTTCTCAACACCTTCAAGATACACCTTCTTATCGCTCCCCATGAAGTCGAGAGTAATTCCTATAGGCTATTCCTTCTCTTTGAAAAAAATAACAAGTGCCTTCTGAAAGCATGACAAAAGGAAGTCATCCCACACAATGTAACAATATTTCCATGCATCAAAGAGGTGACGTTACGGTACTGAAATCAGAACGGGCGACACAAGGCTTTCCCTTTTATTTAGAGGAGATCAAAGGCTCACGCGGCTTGCCTACTAACAATCACTTAGCCCTCTCGCCTCGTGTGATTTGGCCTACCCTGATGAAGGCAAAGCTGAGTTTTTACAACGCCAACCACACCGGCTCTTCCCCATGCCACATGAAAACGGCTCAAAATATGCCAACATCTGCAAACATTTGAAAAATCTTCCTCAAAGTCAATGCGCTGTAAGCAAAGCTGACTTGCTTGAGTCATGATAGAAGGCGCCCGCTCTCCTTCACGTATGTCTGTGGCTTTCTGTCTTTCTGGCTGCATAGTACTGCAGTCAATGGCATGTATAAAAAAAGAAAACATATTCCAAAAATCTAGTACTAGGTCCGGCTAATCGGCCCCAAAATAGATTTTCCTCCAGTCTGTGTTTAACTCAACAATTTAGCCCTATTATTTTCAGTTGAAGGCAGTGTCATTTTACAATACTGTCACCCCTTATATAAACACAGCCATACATGTGTGTGCACACATGCGCGCGCGCGCACACACACACACACACACACACACACACACACACACACACACACACACACACACACACACACACACACACACACACACACACACACACACACACACACACACACACACAATGATGGTATATACTATTTGACATGTATAATGTACTATATATAACGGAAGCAATGATGCCCTCAAACAGACATTCTTATTTCTGTGCAACAGCTACTGAAAGGACTACAGATGTATCGGATTATCACAATCCAAAAGTTCAGTGCCATATAAATGTAAACGTTCCAAAGATCACAGTTACGATTCTGTGAATGCAAGCTCCATAGCTACATTTGCACGCTGAGGTGTGCCTTGACTCAATCAATAGCAAAACTCTGGAGACAATTTATGACCATTTAAAGTTCCAATTTAGATATTCCTATCCCTCTATCCTTATCCAGGTCAGAACTCAGACTCCCAGAATGCCTTGGAGGACCTTGCCCAGTATGACATCCTTGTCCAGCTGAGGAAGGCCTCAAACCCAGCCAGCCTCCTGGACCACCCACACCTGCCCCATAATGGCACTGCTACCATGTACCACCCTGGCAGCAGGCTTGATGAGCTACCACCTGCCATCTGGTCACCGGGAAGCCATCACCGCTCACCTGAGGGACATGGTAGGTTAACCACTTTCAACCTAGTGTCCCTACTGTGGGCGTGTCATAATAGGCGAAGATGTTCAAAAATAGCACATCTACAAGATCACAACACGTTGCATCGCGGCGTGTTGTGAGCTTATAAATCGACTGTTTTCATACGACAAAGTTTCAAATAGGGCTCAAGTGGTTAATATATAAAACAACCATGTAATGACATTCTTGTTAGGCCTATTGAAACGCCAGTGATCCTCAAACACACACAGTAAAGAGCTTCAAAAGAACACAGCAAACGCACTACGCTCTACATGCACAAGAATTAAGAAACTTCTTGATTCATTTGTTAATGGTCCAAGTCCTACAATATGCCAATAAGTTTAACACCATACACATCCTATACTGTATAGACACTAGCCTAAAGGACCCTTTTTCATTTGCTGGTCAACTTAATAGTGAAATGTGCCGGCTTTGTATAACAATAGCTATGGTCATGAAGTGTAATCATATAAGGCTGTTTTTTATTATTTTGTATTTAGATGTCTTTCACTGGTAGCTTACGTCAGTTGTTAATGGACTTTATGGCCACGCGTGAACAAATCTCACAATCTCACCCTAGATGCTCACCCTCTGAGTCCAGATGCACTGAGGATGCAGCAGGCATGTCCATTCTGCCACAGGACCTACCAGCGAGGAGCTTCGCTCAGGGAGCACATCAAATACTGCCAGGAAAGGGAAGGGAGCCACATGGTCTGTCCACTTTGTGGATATACTGCCACCTACAGGGCACAGATGGAGAGGCATGTTGCACTGCACAACCAAATACAAGACAAGGTGAGATAAACCTAAAAGAAGATTGCCAAAACTAAGTTGAAAATTGTTGCCCAAAACTCTGATGGATTGGTGTCATTTATTATATCCACTGATAGATTTGTCCAAATTTAACAAGGCGTATGGGGAAATAATTAAGCATTTACTCTCAATTTCTCACCTCACATTCTTACCCTGTAATTAAAAATAAATATATATAAATTGTTTGATTTCAGAACTCTCTTGCATTGGACCATGGCACGGAGGCCAGGAAGTTTAAATGTCTACAGTGTGGGAAAGCCTTCAAGTACAAACACCACCTCAAAGAACATCTACGCATCCACAGTGGTGAGACTGAATATCTTCAAAACAGCTGTAGCTACCCACACATTTTACTTTAGTTTCTGTTGCAACTCCCTCCCTTCACTTATAACATATGGGATCGGGGCGGTGCAGGGGTAAAGTCACTGCCCACCCTGGAGACAGGGGTTCAACTCCTCCGCGGTGTGCTCCAACGAACACAATTGGCTGTGTTCACGGGTGGGAAGCCAGCTGGGGAGGGTGATCTCTGTCATCTGCACTAGCAGGTTGATCGGGCACCTGTTCATCAGGGAGCGTAATTGGGAAGGATAGCATGTTTCACCTCAGGCATTATCAATACATCAAAATATGGAGGGTTGCGCTCCATATTTTTTATAGTTCCATATGCCACAAGATGACACACGTTTCGGCTATCCAGCCTTCCTCAGGCATTATGCCATCCTGGTGAAACTCAGGTGAAAAGAAGTGCTAGTCAGACAACATGTGGTTGTCAATGTCTACACCACCCTCCCCAAGACCAACAGTAGGGGCTGGCAGTGAAAGTGACTATACAATTGGCAAAAAAAAGAAAGAAAAAAAAGATGAAAACTCATTTTGATATTGTCACTTACAGACTATAAACAGGGGTTCGATGTGTAGACTATGAACCAGCTAACATGATTACATGACAAGAAAAGAGAAAAGGGTTCACCCCCGTGCTTAAGCTGTTTTAATACCAAAGTGCTACCTCTTATGACTGATCTGTCTCTGTGGGACTTCCTCCTTTAGGTGAGAAACCGTACGAGTGCCCCAACTGCAAGAAACGCTTCTCTCACTCAGGCTCTTACAGCTCTCATCTAAGCAGTAAGAAGTGCCTGAGCGGGGGAGGAAATGGAGGAAGTGTGTCAGGTGGAGGAGGAGGAAGTGGAGGGATCTTTAACGGACACAGCCAGAGCTCCTACCCTCATCACTCCTCCCCAACGTCTCCCCCCGCAGGCGGGGGGAGGACCAGCAACGGCAAGGGCTCTCCATTCCCTTCTCAGATGCAAGATTATGTCAGACCTCTGGGCCAGATGACGGAGGATGCTCACCATCACATTTCAGCACAGGAGAACCATCATAACCCCATGGTGTTCCACAGAGCTGCTGACCTGGCCAGGCTTTGGGACCCCATGGCCGGCGTGCTCAAAGGGACCACCCTGATGCCTTATCTCCCCTCCGGAGCCAAATTCGAGCAAATGCTGCAGGAGATGCTACACAGGGAGGTGAAGCCAGAGGAGGGGAGAGGTGGAGGAGGGGTTGGGATGGATGAAGGGAGGGTGAATTACAATGGTGGTGGTCATGATGGGAAGGTGTCACCTGACAGAAGTGTAAAACGAGAGAGGGCGAAGTCCAGTGAAGGGGACAGAGGGGTGTTTGCGGTGACCTGCCGCTGGTGCTCACAGCTTTTTCCAAACGCGGCCGTGCTCCTGCAACATGAACGCTACCTCTGTAAGATGAACAGAGAGGCTGTGGAGATGTCGGAGGTTCCTCATGGAAAAGACCACCTTTCACCACCGCTCTTCTTTGGTAGAACCTCTCTCCAAGGGACAGAGAGCAGCAAACAGAGCGGAGTGGCCAATGGCCTCTCCGAAGACAAGTCGCCAGTACAGAAACCTAACTGGCATTCTGTACCACAGCAGCTTCTGGTTGCAATGCACTCCCCCTCACAACACCGCCCTGAACCCCTGCCCCCAAGACCATACTGGTCCAGCCTGGAAAGCGGCAGTCCAGGCCAGCCAATCAGCCCATCCACAGAGCTGTCATCACCTCAGACCAGGAGGAGAGTTCCATCCATCGGTTCTCCTCTTTGCCTCGACCTCTCCATCTGTCCTCCTGATTTCTCCTCGCCTCAGAAGCGGCCGGGCCCACAGAACAGAAGCCCCTGGTCCGCTGGCTCACAGAATGAACCCTTGGACCTTTCCCTCCCCAAGCCACCTACAGACCAAGAAGGGAGAAGCAAAACTGTTCATGACAAGCCATCCAGAGGAGAGAAGAGAGAGCTTGAGAAGCAGCATTTTAGGAAAATGAGTCCAAGCCAATCTCAACACCTAGCCCTCCATCAGCTCTATAGTGGGTCTGCAGCTCCTGTGTTTGGAGGCTCTATGTACAACGGTTTCCCTGTATTCAACCCCATGCTCCAGGCCAGTTTTGGGGGATCAGGGCATGAGAGCATCCCCTCTCTTTCCCTCAGCCATCCAACATCCAGCCCTGGTTTCCTCTCTCCTATGACCTACATGATGGAGACTGACACAGATGCTATGCTGAAAAAGATCCACCAGGAGAGACAAGCTTTAATGGTGAGACACTTTTGCCTCTTTTTTTTTAAGTTCATGTATTACATGCAAAACATATGGCAAATGAAATTATTCTTATTTTGTGGTGAACCATATGTTGTGTTAGATACAATTATTAATTACAATATTAATAATGTTTTGTTTTTGTACCCAGGGTGAGGTGTTAAGTCATGGAGGTCTAGACTACCTCTCTCTAATAGAAGATGGGATGGACGGAGAAGGAGGCCCAGGCAGGAAGAGACTGAAAAAGACAGAGGAAGGCCTGTATGCCTGTGACATCTGTGAAAAGACCTTCCAAAAGAGCAGCTCTTTGCTACGACACAAATATGAACACACAGGTCAGTGGCACACATTTACGCACAATTATACGTATATTGAGAAATATAAATGCAATGAAGAGAATAAGCAAAATCAGCACCCAAACTCAATCTACCCCAAACTAAGCTATGCTCTACTATGCTTGTTTGTGAAAATATAAAATACTTTTGTTTATATTCGGTTGATAAAACAGATGATATGAAAGTCTTCAAATTAAAAACAAAAACAATATGTTAGTCTCTTTTGAGGAGATAATTTAAACCATTTCTATGGATGTGTTACAGGCAAACGTCCGCATGAGTGCAAGATCTGTAACAAGGCCTTCAAGCACAAGCACCACCTGATTGAGCACAGCCGGCTGCACTCTGGAGAGAAGCCCTATCAGTGTGACAAGTGTGGCAAGCGCTTCTCCCACTCTGGCTCCTACTCCCAGCACATGAACCACCGGTACGCCTACTGTAGCAGGGACCAGGACCCCGACCAAGACCCAGAGGAGCCGCCCCTCACCCCGGGAACAGGCAACGATCTTGGGGGAGCGGTGTCGCTCTCCGCGGAGGACACCCAAACCCCCCACTTGTTCCTCAGTGACTCGAGTCTGGACGGAGGCCCCGGAGGCCTTAGGGAGGAAGAGGAGGAGGTGGAGGAAGACAAAGAGGAGAGTCCCAGAGATGATCACGCTTTGAGTTCATCAGAAGCAGAGGAAAGGCTAGGGCGTGCCGAGTCTGACCATGTACAAGAATTGCCAGAAAAACAGAACGGAGAGCAAAACCCGATAGATAACAACAATATAGCAAAACATGCCGGGACTGAAAGCACAGAGCACCGCCTCTGGGACCAAGGAATAGATCAACAAAATGGAGAACCTGACGAATATGACCTGAGCCTGGATACAACTGACTCACAATGACCCAGGATCAAAGGTTATGGGAACTTTGAAAGGCCACAGCAATACATATACTACAGTACTAATGTTACATTTTTATTAAAAAAAGATTTTAAATAATACAACAGACTTTTTTATACGAAGGATATACCACAGAATTGACCAAAAAGAAAAGAGCCATACACAATGTAACAATGCAATTGACAGTATTGTTTCATACAATATGGACTTAACGTGTTTACTGTGAGTTATAGCGTGCCAGTCACTTTATGCTCACCACCACAGTTGCCATGTGTTTAGTTGATTTAAAGTCACAGTGCAGTGAGCCCATTTAGACCTGGAAAGCCTATATGTTGTTATAGCATCTGTGTCATTTTAGATTATTTATTTTTTGGATTAAGAAAATATGTTTTTCAGAAAACTTAGGTTAGGTTTTAGAAGGCGTTTTTAAGTGCAGACATATCACTTTTTACACATTTGATAAACTGCTCCTGCACTGTTGCTCCCCACGTGAGCTTAAGATCAAATATTTGTTTTCTCATGCAACCACGGTACCAATTAATATTAGGTACTTGGTCCAACATATTGTCACTGTTGTCTTGTGGGAGTGGCTGTGTTGATGCAGACTTGCAGTATTAATTGCACGAAGGATGGCGGGTAGACATCTACTCAGTTCTGTCATTAAATGTCACTTAATGGATAGTCCAGTACTTTTCAACCTGTCCACTTTCCTAGTTGTTGCCATAATGCAGCTTTGTTAGAATATTTCTTCACTTCTTTCAATGTTGAGTATAGAGTAACATACCTGAACCAGGGGCGCAGCCATGGGTGGGCCTGGGTGGGCCCACCCACATAGAGAGCTGGCCCACCCAATTGATTTTGCAAAAAAAAAATATAATACATTTTTGGATAAAAAATTGGTAAAATCAGGCAAAAATAAGAATTAAATAACATAACCCTAACCCAACCCTAACCCTAACACCAAAATAACCCAAAAACGCCCAATATCCGCGCAATAACAGACCCGCATGCGTGCATGCGCGCATGCACGACCCGTGCCCACCCGCTCCTGCTCAGGCCCAGCCTATACTAGCGTTCTGGCTGCGCCACTGACCTGAACCATCCTCTGACGTGTTTAAGCTAAACGCTTTATAAGGCTATCTGCTGGCCTTATGGTATTTGACCTCAACATGAACATGAACTCAACATTGAAAGAAGTGAGGAAATGTTATCCTATTCTTGATTGAAGAAAAGAAAACTGTCCATTAAGGCTAGCCTATAGATTAAAGAAGTTAAAGTTGACTTCTTGAGTTGTGTAGAATAGCATTCTTATTCCGATTCTTATCCATGCACATTATATTCACTTCTGAATATCGTGTGGTATTAGGTATTCTCCTCAAAACCTGACCTCTTATATTCAAGCCATAAATGTAAAATATTGTTTTCCATTCAATACGCCAAAACACCTAGATATTACATTTTGTCAATTAAATGTTAGAGCAAACAGGCATGTTTGTCTCCAGGGCTCTCTCTGTGAAATGCTGTGAAATGTGTCAGATGCCACAAGCGTGACGTGGTTAACTACAGGTTTCAGAAGGTTAACTTCATTGTTGACCACCATGCTGGTACTAAAGGCATCAAAGAAGGAAGGATCTCTTGAAGAATAAACTGAAAGTGGATTGTTTATAGTTTTTTAAAAGAAAAATAAGATGACTGCACCTTTTAAATGCCATGCCTTGTTAGTGGACTGTTGTCCCCTAGTCGCATTTCTGGACGGGATTTTGTGGGAGTATGATAATGAGGTAATTCTTTGAGGTTTTTCCTTTGAAGGGGCAAATAAAACTTGCACTGTCTCACGATCCATTCCATATTTCAAGTAATAAACATATGGAGCCATTTTATTTCTTTTTACGCCAAGCTGTCTGGTCTCGCTCATAATAATTTACATGTGTTGCAACGTCTTAGTTCACACCACGAGGACAATAATGTGTCACACATTTGGACCGCCTGTTGAGGCCCGACGACAGGGTCAAGTTAAAGACTCAGGACACAAAGTGCACCAGCTTTAGCTTCCTCTTTCTGCCTGTGATGCAGCCAACCTGAAAAGTGCCTTAGATGTACTTAGAGACTGTGATTAATCAGATGCAGCCGTGGTATGAAGAGATACGACAGTGGTGCTTGAGGCGTAACTAAGCCTGTAGCGTCCCTGCATACTGTATGCAACAGACACTTCTCACACACTGTGTGTGTCACCAAAGATATGCATACTTGCCAAAACCAACTGCTAACCCTGTTTTGCATAGTTCCTTTTTTGTTTTCTTTTTTTACAGGGGGAAAATAAGGCATATTTTGTTTACCCTCACATTGCCTTGACAGACTTGTAATGACGCAATATTTCTTACAAACACACTTAAACGTTTTGTATTTTCTTATCTTTTTTATGTTCTTTGCATGTTTGTGAATATCTGTAATAAAATTGTATATAATTTGTTACCAGAATCCTGTATTGCATTGCACTATTTATTTCCTAATCAAAAATTCTACAAGTTTAAAACCAAGTAGCATTGTTACATTCAGTTCTCTTCAGGATATTCACTCTAATTTAAAATGATAAAGGACCATAAAAATCACTCTCCGTGTAAATGTAATCCTGGACGGGTAAAACCCAGTGTCGGGGACTGGCTTGTGGTCCATGCCACACAAGTTTCCGTTACTGTAAACACCTACCAGTTACCATTTATCATCTACATACTGCTCTGTCACTTTAACTTTTGTGCGTCAATCTATTTGCATGATGATTCATCAGAGTTGGGGAGTTCATGACTGTGAACCTGCATACAGTATGTGGTTGTGGTGTGCTCAGGCAGAGCGATGTTAGGATAAGTCAACAACTGGCTAACCGTACAAGTCTACGTCTATCTTGACACCCCCACTACCCCAACACGGACGAAGAAAAAGAAATATTATAGCAATAAAAATATGATACTAAATGAAACAAAAGGATGTTCAGAATGCAATACCATTAATCATTAGAGTAATACGATTACTATATTATAAGAAAAGTCAATCGACTGCTTGATTTGAGATGCTTGATTGCAAATGTCCACCAGAGGGAAACAGCTTAATGAAGCAGAGATATGTGAAGTGCGTTACTATGCGCGTTTGACCTCTTAAACCCTATGCTTTGTTGACCGGCGTCCCCCGGGGGTCCATACTTGGTCCCTTCCTTTATTCCCCAAATCTGTTTGCAGATAATAGCTCATCTATAACCTCACAACGTGTTGCAACGTACTGTGAACTTGTAGATCTGCTATTTTCTCTGAATGTTTGACCATTTAGACACTGATAAACTTCATGATTATGGAGACATAGTGACAGTTGTTAATCTGCCAGCCACCTGGCCTTACCAGTTACCAGTCAGGTGAGTGTGGGCTAGACCAGGGGTTCCCAAACTTTTTAGCTCGAGAAATTTCTCCCCGGACCCAAACTAGTGAAAATAGCTACAAGCTCACAACACGTTGCGATGTGACGTGTTGTGAACTTGTAGATATTTTTTATGGCATTCTTATGAAAAAAAAATGTTTTAATTTACTTCCATTTGGGGGATTGTTTTTTCAAATCTTTTGAAATAATAATTAAAAACAAAATGTAGTAAACTAAAAATAAAGGGGTATTTACTCCCGACCCACTATTTGGGAAACAGTGGGCTAGACTGTTCACTCACACTATTAAGTATCTATGACGTATGACTCCATATATATTTGGGCAAAGATTCCGCCTCATTCGACCTCCCAGTCACGACCGACCTCCAGTCAGCCCAATAGGTAGTGGTGTAAAGTCCATGTACTCAAGTACTGTACACATTTTTTTACTTTCTTCAGTATTTACAATTTTCAATACTTTTACTTCTACCCCACTACATCTCAGAGGACAATATAGTACTTTTACTCCATTCCAATTAGGCTATATGTTCTTTATCTTTAGTTACTAGTTACTTATACACTAACCACTTCAGCCGTATATACTGTATATATTTTGCCATTTGAAAATAGCAGATCTACAAGCTTACAACACGTCACGATGCGACGTAATTTGTGAAATGGGACATTCTGCACAATGAGTACTTATACTTTTGGTACTTAAGTATATTTTGATGCCGATACTTTTGTACTTTCACTCAAGTCTGAGATCTGATTTCTTTAGCAGCAGCTTTTGTTATGACTTCACAATGACTGTATTATACTGTATGTAATAAATTACAAAGAAATAGCATCAATATAAAAAATCACACCCTGTGTGAAGTGGGCGGTGTCTTGCTAGCTAATCACAATACTGAATGGAGTCAACCAATCATGTACAAAAAATAAATACATTTATTGAAACACTCTTTATGACACTCTTTTATCACAGTGGTTTTAGATTAGTTTCGTCATATGTATCACTAGCCAATCACAGCATGTGTCTTGCTAGCTAATCACAATACTGAATGGAGTCAACCAATCATGTACAAAAAATAAATACATTTATTGAAACACTCTTTATGATGGACGAAATCATAACTTTAAAAAAACAAATGTATGTTTTTTTTAAAGTTATGGTTTCTTATATAGGGCTATGCACATGTGTCATGTGACACTGGCCAATCACAGTCCTGAATAGATTGTGATTGGCCAAGGGTTAGGCAGGGTTAGGCAGGGTAAATTTTTGGCCAATCACAGCGCAGGATAATTGTACAAATTTCCAAACCTCACTTATAGGGGCGGTTTCACCGCCCAAAAAGATATACAGTTCTACATACTGTATGTATATAATGTACTGTATACTTTTTTAAACGCCACCTCATGGCGGCTTGTTATGTACACACACTATGTTTCGCAAAGAACATGTACTGTTGTACATGCCTGCATATTATGCTAATGTTCTATTCATAATGTAGGCTGCATACCTGCTTCTGTATACTTTATTTGTTTATTTAAGCTGTTTCTATGCCACATTTTCTCTTCTGCTCTCACCCTATCTATCTTCTCAGGGAATACTACGAAATGATGGAGTGCGCACAAAAAGGATTTCACTCACTTTACACCTGTAAATCTGTCATATGACAAATAATAATAATAATATATATATATATATATATATATATATATATATATATATATATATATATATATATATATATTCATATTCCTCTTCCGAGGCCCTTGTTGTCCTATGTAGGTGGTCAGACATTGGTTTTTGGGGGACCCAAGCAAAGTGTAAATAATAATAAAATATTTTATTGTAGGCTATCAAATAGCCTAGTTTACAATGGAAGTTTACTCACCAAAAATAGCTTCCTCACCACCACCACCACCACCACCACCATCACATCATCATTGTGCTGGTGTGTATCCATTTATCCTAATAAAGTAAATCACAAAATACTTTCATCACCTTGGAAAACAACATTTCCTCTGCTAAAGCACATTCTGGTCCTGTTCTTTCACAGTGATATCGTTATGGTCTGATCTCTGCTGAGCTGCAGTGAATTATATTGGCCAACTGGATACAATTGTAATATAGACAATTGACTTGCCTAATAACTGTCACAAGAACTTTGACACAGCCATTTTAGCATTAACCATAGCTTAGGCCATTAAAGTAATACTAGGTAACGTTTTCAACAAAACTAAAGTTAAATTGTATATCTTTTGCGAGTGGCAAAAGTTTCACAACACCCACTCCGTGAATTTCACCCCCGGAAGCCTTTTATTTATATATTTTCTATTGAACGTGTACGGGGGGGACTTTCCCAGGAAAATGACGTTCCTGGCCAACGTCATGACGTCGTGGCCGACGTCCTCAGGAACTACCGCAACGGTTTCCTGTTTGGCCAGGAACTACCGCGCTATTAACAAAAAGGAACCTCACGCTGATTTTAAGATAATGTAGGATTGGGAGATCGAAAAAGAACAGAAAAAGAAAGCACAGCTCATGGTAACTAATGCTCCACTGGCTAAGAGAAACGATCCGTAGATAGTATAAAACAATTAAAAGATCGCTTTTTGAAACGCTTCCGGCTTCCGGTGAAAACGAATGGAATTCTGGGTAATCGAGGACTAGGGAAATTGTATGCAGTGACGGTAGTGACCAGCAGAGGTTGCTAAAAATCGTTATTTGTGATTTTGCATTGTACAACTTTAAGAGAAGGCAAAGAGATTTGGTGTAGACAGGGGGGGAAGGGGAGCTAACCAAGAATAGATCCCTGGGGGAGTCAAGGAATTGAAGGAAATAAGGTTAAGTGGTTAAACAGTAGAGTAACTGTTATAGGGAGTGAAACAGTAACACAGGTGTTATCAATGATGCTAAATGTTCACTGGAAAGGCTCTGCACTACCTTCTTGTTTACCCTATTTCACAGTGCTATTTTTATTCTGCTATTTTCAAATTATTTTTTAAACATTTGAAAACTTGTGAAACGGCCAGGATATTCTGCATAATGAGTACTTTCTACTTTTGGTATTTTAAGTACATTTTGAAGCCAATACTTTTGTACTTTTACTCAAATACATTTTGAATTCAGGACTTTTACTTGTAACAGAGTATTTCTACATTGCCGTATTGATACTTTTACTTACGTAAAACATGTCAGAGTTTTTCCACCACTGCTATTTCATGTCAATATGGCTGACGTAAATCAGAGTTTAATACATAAATGAATGAATGATTTTATAGGTCTATATTGCGACATAGCTGCTAATTTTCACACAACTAGCTTGCAAGACGCACCAACACGTTTTTGTAGGCAACGTTAAATGCGGTAAAAAAGATAGGATGAAAACAATATTGTGTTTTTGTTATTATGCAAAACAAGCGCACCCCTTTTCTTCTTTGATTTTTTTCTTCTTCAGTTCCTCCTTTAACTTATTGGTCTCTCTGGGGCCCATACATATATACTGTATATATATTATTAACTCTATTATAACTCTATGGGCCCTTCGCTGCGTGCACGGATTTAGGCGGGCCATTAGACTCTAAAGGCGCAGGTGTTTCTGTCGATTTGATAAAAGATAACGTTGACGTTGTGTCATTGCGCGATGACGTCATTACGTAATGACTTAAAACTTCATGCAGTGATCTGAGTGTAGAAAAGAGAGTAACGACACGCTTTGATCTCGCCGCAAAGCGGGCTCCTATGGGCTATAGTTCCAAACATTGGAACTATCTCATTGAGATAGAAAGAGCACTTTCGCATTCCATTCTTACAATGGGAGTCGACGCTAGTGTCAGAACTCTCTTTATGGCTCTGGCAGTGATTATTTTGAACTTGTAGGTGCCTAAACATTTTACTGGCCATCTCCTCGACCTCGAAAGATATGACATAATGTGTTAGTTTAGATTTGTTTGTTGATTATTACATGTGTTTTGAATATATGTTTAATCAACAACACATTTAATAATCAGGTATTTTTATTTTGCCCTCAAATCCACAACTCAAATATACAGGGCAATACATGTTCACTAGTGCACATCAAGTGCACATTGTTTGGTTGTGAGTCATGACTGAGTGTGTCACAGAAAATCCGAAATTACTATAGGCCAAAGTAAAATACTTTTTAAAGTAGTTAATTTGTTGCTAGACTGTGCTGTTTTAGGCAACTGACTCACAGAGGCTCAATATTCCCAGCTTGTCTAGTCCAGCTGTAGGCCTACAATGATCTTGCAGGTGTTTGCACAGTATGCTTACAGTAGGCCCATGTGTTACAGGTAGTAGCCTATAGTGTTACATGTACTGTAGGCCAATTAGATTTATGACAGAATAGTTGCAGGGCCCATGCCGGTTGTAGCCTCTATGGTTGTAGCAGCGTGATCTAATATGAGAGTGACAACACTAGCATCGACTCCCATTGTAAGAATGGAATGGTCTGGGTTGTAGGCCCCAAGCAACAGAATAGTTGCGGGGGCCTTGCCTGTTGTAGGCTCTATGGTTGTAGGCCCAAAGCAATAGAATAGTTGCAGCTCTTGGCCTAGCCTGTTGGCCCCAAGCAGCTATACATCGCTTACATCGCTTTATGGGTTGGGTTTGCGCTGGTTTGACTATTGATAGCTACCGCACATGAATAAATGATCTTGCAATTATGATGTGAGTAAGATAGTTAAAAAATCGTTGGGCACAGTGAGTGACCCCACATGAATCATGTGAATGGGTTAGCAGTACAGGACTGCTAGACTGCAGTCCTGACTGTACACTCTGGACCTAAATTCCTTGAGAATGAGCCCAGGGAAGCCTTGCAGGCTACTATCAAAACACTCCAGCAATCCTCTTTGCTATTAGGTCTACCAACCAATGAAATTCTATAAATATTGTCACATAACTCCAACTCCTTGCTTTGCTCCTTGCAATAATGTTACTGCATGTGGCGGTATGTATCTGATTTAATAGGTAAACCATACAGAATGATGCTCACCGCTAATCAGGTAACTTATTTTTGAATGGGTAATCATCAGGTTTGAGTTGAACTTGACACCCTATGGTACTATGGTCCGTAAAAGTTTGGCATGTATAAATTACAGATGTAATACATGCCAATAATAATGTAATGTAATGTAATAATCAGTGCAGCTCAACCTGAAAATAGGCCAACGATTTCTATAAAGTTCTCATCCCTTTGTGGTTCAACATTTTCAATATCTCTGAAATATACTCAAAGTTGTAATATTTACAAGTGGCAAGCAAAATACATTATCATACTGTACAACTTCAAAATTGATTTAAAGCACATTTTTATTTTAGTTGTCACAGTTTGACAGACTCGGTAGCACTGGACAGACGACAGCAGGATTCTTCAGCTGGGTACCAATTCAGGGGCTGCGTCCTTCGAAGGATGTGGCCCATGAATTAGGCCATAGCTTTGAATTAAGGTCTATATTTCCAAAGCTTTAAAGAATCATACAGTTGTGCTGCTTGACATGCCTTAGTTGTAACTGTACGGTAGTTAGCCACAATGAAATAAGAAGACACAAGACTTGTCATGACAGAGTCTCTCTTTCAATCTTTGTGTGGGGATTTATCCTGTGCGTCTGAGTCCAATTAGTATGACTCAGGCCAGTCGTGACTGCTTAAATCAGCCATCACCAAACACAGATATCAAGTATCGCACATTCTATAAACCTCATGATAAATTAACCCCTCCCCGCCCCCTCTAATTGTGAACATCGGCCATTGCACATCCTCCATTGCTGCTAAGATGCGTGCGTCTTGTTTTTAATATTTTTTCTTATATGCTGTTGTTGTACAGTCCTGTGGAACATGTCACACCAACAGCTTGTACCTGTACGAGTGAGACAAATAAACCCTTGTTAACAATCCTAGTATATATATATATATATATATATATATATATATATATATATATATATATATATATATATATATATATATATATATATACATATATGTGTGTGTGTGTGTGTGTGTGTGTGTGTGTGTGTGTGTGTGTGTGTGTGTGTGTGTGTGTGTGTGTGCGTGCTTGGATTGTAAATACAATGTATAATATAAATAAGCTGTCAGTTTAAACTTCTCCAGAGTCAAGCATGAACGTTTAACATTGTTGCTTCTCTTTTTACCTCATTATAATGAGGATTTAAGATGTTGGGCCACAAAATATTTTTCATATTTGCATGCTTTTTCATCCCATCATACTGTACACCACCACACATCATCATTAATAAACATATTGTTCATAACAAACATGTTATTTAACTGACATATCCTGTAATTTAAGGAAAAATTACATCCGGCCAAAGTTGAGAGATAATTGTGTTCTTGTAGTTGCCAGCAGACTGCCGATTAGGACCGAATGTTTGATCATGCCCCTGGCAGCCTGGTTTATACTTTGACATATGACTGGGTCGTATGTCGAAAATAGCGATCTACAAGCTCACAACTCGCCACACATGCACAATGCGTTATGGGCTTGTAGGTCTGTTGTTTTCAGTACGCGAGACATAAATCAGGCATGATTCTAATATTAGAGACTGATTAGCACCATCACACCACCAAGGAGAATAAAAGACATCAGAGAGAGCTGTGTCCTCAAGTGTTTTCTGCCATTGGGTTTTTTATTGACACATAAATCTCTTTCAAAATCAGAGTTTGGAGAGAGAATAAAACATAACAGGACATAATTACAGTAATGTACAAAATAGCAAGAGTCTGAAATATTGAATCATTTAAGCGTCTTGCAAGTAATAAGACACCAGATTTGCCCTAAAAGCCTTTTCTTTTATGCCGTGAATGGAAACTTTCGCTCTCACATTATGGGGAATGGGACACAGGTCTTTCAAGAGAAAATAAAATAAACTGATGAGGTTTTGAAAATAATCTGAGAAATTGTACAACTACTGTAACTAACTTTGGACTGAATGTGCACATTGACTCTGATACCAGAGTCAATCAAACAAGTCAAATAAACAACAGTGTGGTTCTTTATTTAGGCAGAAAAATGATTTTACTGTGGCAATCAAACTGGAATGACCCTGGAAATGAACAGAAACAGAAACACACAATGGACAAAAAAAGAAATAATCTCCAATTATGAAATCCTCAAAGGACTCTACATTAATCAATTATAAATTCTTGACACCATCATTTTGGACTCTAAGGGACCTGCAATTTTAGGAATATAAACATAAATAAATATATCTAATAAAACTCCACAAATCTATGCTCACTTTTTACTCTCTTCTTTTTCTTCTTTTTGTCTTTTGCCAAACCCACAGTCAATATAAAATTACCAAAGCCACAGAGAGCGAGAGAGAACAAGAGAGAGAGAGAGAGAGAGAGAGAGAGAGAGAGAGAGAGAGAGAGAGAGAGAGAGTGTAGTTTGGGGGAAATCCACATTTTTTAAACATATGCATTTCCATTTTCCTCTTTTGTTCTGTTATTAAAAGCAGTGTTTGTACCAATCATCAGGGATGTCTCCACCCGCTGAGTCCCTAGGGCCTGCATACCTCCACACTTCTACTATCTCTCACGCAACCCATCGCTCAGCAGACTTCAACCCACCAACCACACCCTGACAAGTATCACATACAAATGCCCCGTTCAATCACTTCACGGTTTTTATTGCGGGAAAAATGAACAAACAGGCCCTTTCATTTCAAAGCAATTGTGTCGTTCTGAGTTTGGCTTCCAGTGTACATCACCTATCTGTTTAGGTTACACGCTGTACGCAAAGTACTACGAGTTGACAAAGACGGTATTTCACATATTTACAACATAAGAACATGTTTAAGTTAATCAGCACGGTTTACATTATTAAAAATGGAAGACAAATCCATTGTTATACAACAAGGGAAATGGTCTGCACACTATTCAGAGCTATTTGGTACAAGGGGATACTGCCACCATGTTGGCATAGGAACTCTTTCAGTTTAATCAAGTAAATGATCACTCGCCACCATCCTCAGTTGACTCTGAAGGTCCATATCCACCGTTAAGGCGTTATTTTAATGTAATTAATCACATGAACCCTAGCGTCCATATTCTGGGGTGAACGTTCTGTGAAAATAGCAGATCTACAAGCTCACAACGCGTTTGTGTTGCGCGTAGATCTGCTATTTTTGGCGAAGTGATTTGGTGTAGACGGGGAAAAAACGAGCGGACCAAGTATAGAGCCCTGGGGGACCCCGGTCAACTAACTACATAGGGTTTAAGAGGATTATTCGGCAGACAATATGATTTTTTTTAACTGATGTTTTTGTCATAAGTACATCCACACTGAAAGCGATGCAAATTTAATTCGGAACAAGGTTGATTTCTCACGGTGAATAAAGGCATCAATCTGTATGAATGAGACATCAACTATCAACTATCAACAGATTTGATGCAAAAAACTCGCCTACGATTTTCAGATCGTTTATTCGTCACTGCCCTGTGTGTAAAGACCTCTAGATATATGGCTCTTTTTTTTTTGCAGATGGTGGCACAAGTACACACATTCCTGTATGTTTGCATGATTTATATCCATGCAAATACTGCAGTGGGGATCTGTCTCTGTTGCATAGAATAAATGCTTCCATCGCCCTTCATGTGTTTGTTTCCCTGCAACAAGTGGTGCTGGTGTGTTTCACAGTGCAATGGTTCTGTTAATGTAATGGGGGGCTAGAATGATCTTAAGAAGACATCCTTCCCCCCATTCTCTTGAGATAATTACTGATTAATACATGCCAGACTGGTTGAAGTATTTATAGCAGTATATGTTAAACCATTTTATGATTTGCTTATGTCCTGTCCAGTTTGATCAGTGAAAACTTCAAGGAGAGGCGAGAAGCATGGATCATTCCTACACGTTTCAACACAGAGCCGTCTCTCTACTTGCACAGAGAAAGGCATGCATATTTAGTAAGTGGACTAACAGTGACCTCTTCTACTTGTCTTTGTCTTTGTTTTAACCACATTAACCCTGACGTCCCTATTTTGGTCATGTAAGTATATCATTTTTCGGAGACATTTCAAAATGTTGAAAAATATTCAAATAGCCGATCAACAAGCTTGCGATGCAACACATTGTGATCTTGCAGATTTTTTTGTCACACAACGAAGTATAGGGCCAACTGGGAATCATGACTGAAACCTCTCAATCCCAGTTGACGCTAACTTGAACTCGCTTGGCGAAAATCAGTAACAATGCGTAAATTAGGCTTTAGTCCACTGTCTCAATACTTGAACTTTTGACGTATCTAGAGGAACACCGTCCCCCCCTGTCAGAGAAGTGCGGAGGAGCTGCTGGTTCCGAAGACGTAGTCGAACTCGGTGAGGATGAGCTCCACGGCCGAGTTCTGGTAAACCATGTTGATAGCCATGTTCCCGTTGTCCCGCTCCGGACGCATTAGAGTTGGCCCAAACACGATGCCAATGTTCTGGGTGGTCATCCTGTTCGCATCTGAGAGTTCCATCACTCTATGGAGACACAAGAAAGACGGGAATGAGAGAGAGACAGAAAGGGAGAGATGGGTAGAGAGAGAGAGAGAGAGAGAGAAAGAGAGAGATGGCAAATGAGGGAGAGAGTTGACATGGGAGAAATAGATGCTTCCGCCATCACATGAGACGTCCACACAGCATGACGTCCTTCTGTCAGGACCTCAACACAAAGAGCACAGTTTCACAGCACTGACAGGCTTTTGAACTTCAGTTTTCTGAATCCGACTGACTTCATCTTTGTAAGTGCAGTCACGGAGCTGACCACTAATGGTGCACAGAGCTTTATGACCATGGTCACTATGTGACATCTTTATTATTCTTACCCATTTGCAGAATGCCATGACAGCTAAGAGGGTCCCCCACTCACTGGGTGGAATAAGACATGGGTGGGTTGCAATTGAGCATCCACAGAAAGTGTGTGCGTGTATACATCTTCCACCTACGGCACATCCGCCTGCTTGTGCACGTTTGTGTATGCATGTGTGTGTGTGTGTGTGTTTATGGACATTCTGCTGTGTTTGTATTTGTGTATCCTCATCCATATGCATGTGTGTACATTAGCGGTCTACATCCACCTACCTCTGTGTGTGTGTGTGTGTGTGTGTGCGTGTGTGTGTGTGTGTGTGTGTGTGTGTGTGTGTGTGTGTGTGTGTGTGTGTGTGTGTGTGTGTGTGTGTGTGTGTGTGTGTGTCGGAGACTCAGGAATGGGTTAAAACCACAGCATGAGGCATTCTTCTAAAAATGCCATTCCCACCAAGCCACAGAGTCAGCCAGCAATTGCTCAAAACTTCCACATTAAAAAGAGAGGAGGAAAAAAGAGAGAGAGGAAAGCAAAGAAAAAAGGAGTGAGAGGGAGAGAGAGAGAGAGAGGTTCCAGTGGTGGCGGCGGTGGTGTTGGTATGCCTTCCAGCAGACGAACCACAACGCTCCCATGGGGCTGAGAGGAGGAGGAGGAGAAGGGAGAGGAAGGGAGAAGAGGAGAGGAAGAAAAGAGAGAGAGAGGGGGGGTGAAAATAGGGAATAAAGAGAGGAACAGGGGGGAATGGGGGGTAGGGGTGTACTGTAAGGAGAGGGGGGACAGTGAGGGAGAGAGAGAACAAATGGGTTGATGGAGGAGGGAGATAATAAATGAGAAACAGAATGAGGGGAGAAAGGAATGACAGCGTTGGGAGAGAGAAAGATAGAGAACGAGGGAGGGAGCGAGAGAAAAAGAGAAAGACACAAAGTTGACAAATTCATGGGGCCCACCACACCCTGGCACAAACATCACCCTCAGAACACGAAGCGTCCGCCCCCCCCCCAGGCAGGGAGGGGAAACCATAAGCGGTGAAAACACACACATTTTATGTACTGAACTGGCTTGCAGAAAAGAAAAAAAGAACTGCAAACTATTCATCTCCCTCAAACCTTTTCATCTTCAGAGGACCTAAACTTAACAACAGCGTGGCGCTGGTACGGTACGGTCTCGGCACACGATGTGATTCATAAGTGACTCGCAGTGGTCAGAAAAAAATGATGGAAAACGAGGGCACTCTGCCCCCTCTTGTGGTGTTTTTTTTTTCTTAAACGTTAAGAGGAAGAGGAAGGAATCGAATTTCTTTTGGGGGCATCTGGTTCGTTCCTTCATGCCTAGTAAGTACCTCAAAGGAAATTAGGGGAGGGTGATATTTCTGCACAGGGAAATGCGTCGGTTTTCACAGCGCGACTGAACATGGCGCTGACACGCACAGGCTGTGTGATAAGGCAGACTGACAGACGATGAGGGACGCAAATAGGTGGCAGACATGAAGGCAACAAACCAGACAGACAAACGGATCAACAGGCAAGATGTTCAGAAGCATTCAGTCACAGGTTAACCACTTCAATCAGGGGTGGGCAACCTTTTAGGCCGGGCACATGATCACTATGTTGTCTGAGGCTGGAGTGCTCACCTTGTGCTGTACAGTGCATACCACCATTGCTTTTACATCTGATTATAGGCTCCTAAAACCCTTATTTTTTCCCCCATCTACGCGTAATCTCTTAACGGAATGTTCACCTATTATGACATGCCCAGAATAGGTACACTCGGGTTAAAGCTGAGCGTGTGCTCTCACCGTTTGAGATGTTGGAAAATGAACTGCATGGTGTCGTGGTTGGGGGGAGGCATGCTCAGCACCAGACACTTCAGACGGTCCACCTTGTCCTGGTAGTCGGACATCTCTGGAAAAAACAAAACGACTTGTTAGTTGACGGACCACTACATGATCTTCAGTGCCTCCTTCCCTGATCTGTTGGTGTGCAGTATGAAGTAATTAACTAACTGTCTTGGGCCACTGTGACTCATTTGTGTGATGTCCAGATTCCCCAAAAGCCAAGGTTAGAATGAATTAAACTCATGGGGCATCAAGCTAATGATAATCAAGAACAAGGACAGTCAATGTGCCTCCACCCCCTGCTCACACAAGTTTACAGTACATGCACAAACACGCATGCACTCATAAATATACAGTACACTTATGCATAGTCACTTGCTTTATTTATTAAGAATATTGACCATTCATTAACCCTTTTTCTTATTTAATGGGTTTGAATGTAAAGGTGGTGGGTGGATTAAAATTTAATCACCAAGCATCATTTTATTTGCTTACTTTGTAATCAATAAAATCTTTAATAAACATTAAACAAAGGGTAATCAGGGTTCATTATTTCCACCACAGATTATGTCCGGAAATGTATTAATAAAAAAAAAATATTATTCGAATGGTGGCTAATCTCGTTTTTTATGGAGAGGGCAAATTTATAGACTTGCCAGGTTAGTGACTGAGCTATAAAAGCTCTTAGTTCATACAGGAGAGTGCAGAGACACTAAACCAAAGGGAGAGTAGGACCGGGGCTGGACCAGAACCCGAGTCCTCACGTTCATTGGGAGCATAACTGTCTGTGCACCAACCGGCCGAGCCCCCAGGCACACCATGAACAGGTTCTTTAACCACATAAGCCCTATTTTATACTTTGTCGTATGATGGTGTTGTGTGATGAAAATAGCTGAGTTTGTAGATCTGCTATTTTTATTTTATGTTTGCCAATAATGCCAACCCCAGAATAGGGACGCCAGGTTGAAAGTAGTTAAGTTAAAGATTATAAGGAAAGAAAAAAATGTCAAATAAGTACATTATTACATGTACTTACAAGAAATAAGAAACAGCCTAAGCACTGGTGTACTTTCCTCTCTCAAATAGGCGAAGTTAGTTTGGACTGTCACAGTTGGAGATAATCACGCGTCGCTGTTTGAGACAAAGGGGTTTCCAAGCCAGCTTAGAAATTTGGGCTGAAAAGTTGCCAGGAGGAGGGCTTTAAGTTCCATCCCTGCTTCCTTTATATCTGTCTCATGAATAGTGGGTAAGTGAATGGAGAGAGTGGAAGCGTTCACTCACTGACTGTCTCCACAATGTCTGTAAAGAAGCCGAAGGGTACCAGGGGCTCAGGAAGCTCACGGAAGAAGAGTTTTAGAGCACCGGTGATGACGTGAACATCCTCCCACTCACTCTGGTCCAAGTTCAGCTTCTCCTCTGGGAGAAAGAGAGAGAGAGAGAGAGAGAGAGAGAGAGAGAGAGAGAGAGAGAGAGAGAGAGTGGAATAGAGCGGTAGACAATCACAGATACAGATAGAGAAAGAGAGAGAGAGAGGGGGGTGGCAATGAAGAAAAGGACAAAGAAAACAGTGTAAACGGTGAGAAAGAAGCGGGGGTATGTAATAGCATCAGAGAGTGGAACATACATGACGAGGAGCAAATCCCCATCAGCGCTAAGCTTTAGCTTTAAGGCTTGTTGCTGTACGAGAGAGATACAAGTTGTCTGTGAAACAGTCAAAACAACAGCTGCACACAATCTCTCTCTCGTGCGCGGACACACACACACACACATACGCGCGCGCACGCAGGCACACACAAAGACACAGACACACACACACACACACACACAGGCGAAGAAATCGGCAAAAAAGAAAATCACTTATTCACTCCTGGCCAACATTTCGAGAGTAGTAACATGACATTTTACTGTTCTATGTCCCCTTTGAGGTCTGCGATGATGAATGTCACTTAATTCAAGATCTATGGTGCAAACAAGCAGCACTGTACCATGGTGTGTTGAGAACCCAGAAACCAGGCCCAGAGAGACACCGCTGTCTGTGGCACTGGTGCAAACACACAACACATCTCTGTTGTAGCCACTTGGTGGCACCCATGGACTGTGAGAGAAACCCACTGTACAGCTCTCTATACATTATTACATCAGAAAACTTCAAGCAGACAGAGCGCTTAAGGGACACACGTACATTAAGCACATGGTAATACAATCAGCACACTGTTCAGCACAACAGCGTTAGCGCGGTGTACGCGTGTAGTCAACAGTCACTGTGAATGTGAAAGCACGCGCATTATGCGTTTTTGTAAAGACGCGTGCGTTGGCACACTTATGCAACGCACACACATACAGTAACAGTACAGAAGCACACTGAATATCACGTAAAAAGCGGCAAGGCGGAAGGAAGGCTTGCCGCCGGCTCTTCTGGTCTCCATTTGAATCTACCTTGTACCAATTCCTCTGGGAACATGAAGCGGCCATCGGTAGTCACCGCTCGCTCTGCAAAAACCAACAGTCATTCAATGGTCTGCCTGCTTGTGAAATTATTTGCTTTAACGACACAACATCAGATTTGTCCTATATACTGACTGGAGTCCCCCAGGTGTCTATAGTAGGCCCCCTACATTTTTCACTCTACACCAAATCCCTTCGCTGAAAACAGCCGATGTACAAGCTCACAACGTGTTGCGTTGGGATGAGTTGTGAGCTTGTAGATCGGCTATTTTCACCAAACGTTTGCCCCAGAATAGGGACGCTAGGTTTCATGTATATTAAAAAAACAACTGTACAGTGTATGTGTGTGTGTGTGTGTGTGTGTGTGTGTGTGTGTGTGTGTGTGTGTGTGTGTGTGTGTGTGTGTGTGTGTGTGTGTGTGTGTGTGTGTGTGTGTGTGTGTGTGAGTGTGGCCGCCATATATGAAGAAGATGCTGATAGTGGGAGTCTTGCTGTAGTAACTGTATATTTATGTGGATATAAATAAATAATTTAAAAGGCATTGTGTGAGTGCGCATGTGGGTTGTGTGTGTGTGTGTGTGTGTGTGTGTGTGTGTGTGTGTGTGTGTGTGTATGCGTGTCTTTCATCCTCCTTCCCCTCACCGTGGTTAACCAGGAAGCGTAGTTTCTGAATGACAGCCAGGTTTCCAGACACCCTGTAGATGCCATCGGTTTCCAGCCCTGAAACGCAACACACACATACAGCCAGGTGAGTGTGTCACACACACACACACACACACACACACACACACACACACACACACACACACACACACACACACACACACACACACACACACACACACACACACACACACACACACACACACACATACATCCAGGTGAGTGCAGATGCACTGTGAATTGATATGTTGCTGAAAATGTTAAAGAAGTCAATGTATTTCAATATATTTCTTCTGTAAAATCCTGCGAGTTGCTTTAACACTGAGAATGAATGAATGAATGAATGAATGAATGAATGAATGAATGAGTTATTTTACTTAATTGTATTTATTATTCTGAGAGTATACACAAATTTCAAATATAACCAAATGTACCCATAAGGTTCCATTTGGTTATATTTGGACACTCTCTGACCTAAAGGATTTTTACCGTGCAGTTTTGTAATGAACCTCCCTGGTTATTGTCTCAGGCTGGTCATTAAAGTGCCATTCTCATACAATCAATAATTGAGCGTGCCTTGAAATTTTTGATTTGTTGCAGCAGTGAGTGGTATCCAATCCTCCAAGTCATAAGACATACATAAACAAAACATGGCACACAAAAGCATAATGCTGTACAAAAAATAACCAACTGCCGGAATAAATGGCCCCACATTTCAACAGCTAGTCGTAGAAACAAACTTTGAAGGTTTAGTTCCCGTGTAATTGCTACAGGGGGAAAAAAATAACTACAAACTTCCCCTTCACGTTTGATGGCGTGACGCTGCATTCTGCCCCCATAAAGGCTTTGTTTGTTGTGCTAACAAAGCTATGTTCCTGCCTCACCTCCCACCACCCCCACACACACGCACATGCACACAGGTTTGGTTGGCCAAGTATGGGCTTTACGTTTAAGCCAATCCCATGGCCATTTCCTTCTGCTCAGAAACAAAATTCCCATTCATTTCCTGCTACCTTCTTCCGCCATCACTTAGAATGCTGCTTGGCCACTATCTTCAGAGTTTCTAGGTCTGTCGCTGCCTTTATACCCTGCAAGTGTCTGGATTTGTAACTGTGTGGATTAAAGTAAAGTCACTGTTTAATGTAAAAAACTTCCAAATACAAACAGAAGGATTTTGTTTTATTAAGCCCTCCACGGTCAGTACAGAACAGCAGTTTTTTTCCCCCTGAATAAAATATTCCTATACGGCTCTATTTTACCCCATTTGGGTCTATCTTAATATGGCACCTGCCATACGTACTCTGTGAGCGCGCACGTTCCAATCTCCTTCCTGTGTGGAATATAGACATGACGCGTTTTCTTAGCCCGATTTCTGCCATGCCTCTAAACTCCATCGTTAACAACATCGCTGCAGAACTGTCAAGGGACCGTCGCTTTAAAATAGGATTCAGGCCGCTTCTCCAAACTGGTTTTCGCTGTGGCTTTTTATAATTATATATAGTTGAGCGCCATCTGTATTCTTCAAAGTTCAGCAAAGTAAGCTGTACCTCTCTTCTCCACGGCTGCGGTACACAGCCTGACGAAACGAGGCACCGTGTTCCTCTCTCTCTCGCACAGCAGCTCCAGACGACAGCCAAAAACTTGATCTGCATGGGGACGTCAACGACAAGGCAGACAGAGAGACAGAATCACACACGCACGCACACACAGACGCAGACACACAATCTGTTTAGAAGTATTTCACAGATCATTATGGATTCTACAGGCACTTCCTGACAACACTGATAATAGCACATAATATGGAATCTACAAGCAAGTTTAAGCGTTATCTAAGTTTACAGTTCAAAAGGCCTTTCTCTAAGAGAAAAAAAAAACCCTGGAGCCGATTTCAGCTGCCATCCTCTGCTCAGTTCCCAGCAGAGAACTAAGCTCCCCCTTGATGATGCAATGGCATTCATGTACAGTATATACAGTGTGTCTCAGTGGTGCTTCATCTGAGAGGCTCTACACTAGACTATGTATGCCACTGTGACATTGCTGCATGATCATTTTTATTCCCATTGCGCTGCAAAGCACGTTTGTGATGAACCCACTTGTGTAAAGCACTTCATAAAAAAATCATGGATACAGTAGTCAGTGTATCACTTTAACTTTTCCCTTATTTGACCATAGAAGATGCTTAATTGCACATTTTTATTTAGAGCAATGGCGTGGGAGGGGGAAAATGTTACCCACACATCAATACTTTTACACTAGGGGCCAGCACAGCACAGCAGTCTTGTAGTACTGTCGACTGAGCAACTCCACGAGATCAGATAATGGTTGAGTGCCTAAATTGGGGTTGTTTAAAGGACACCACTGGTGTTTTCATTTCACATTTGGTTCCATAGAGGTATGAATGTCAAAATGTGGATAAGTAGAAAAACAAACAAAAAACTAATATTGCCCTGCAGTAAAGCAGACATAGTTCTGTGTTGTCAGAATAGAATCACTTCTGCATTTTTGCTATTGCCCCCCTGGAACTGTACAATTAAACCTTGGTAGAGGTTTGGGTTGTACATTTACGTTGCCATGAGGTAACTCCAAATATTGGGAGAGATATCTTCAATAGTTTAAATAGATAAGAAATGGTTAATCCAAAATATACTTCCCGTTGACTGACAGTACATTGCATGGTGAAGCAGATCTTAAAGTCACACTTTTAGCACACAAACTAACACATGCTTCCGAGAATCGCTGTATTGTCAGAAACGACAATAGCACCCTTAGGAATTTTGTTGGTTTATACGCACACGCACAAGCGCACACACACACACACTATCCAGAGCTAATCTTGCAAACCGCTGGACCGTTAATGTTTTTTCTATGTTTGATACTGTTTGAAATATTAAAATTATGAGAATATAGAAATAATTTCATAACGGAAGTCAATGGTGCTGGGATCAACCTGAAACCTTGCCCAAATTTTGAGTTGTACATCATAGATGACTGGCATCACAGGCTGTCCGTATGCAGTCCATGATCCATATTGGAGCCAGGCCATTCCCATTTGGATCCCGAGATCCACATGATTAGATTTTTTCAACACAAACACAAAATCTCTTCTCCAAAAACAGCTGATCTGAGCTAACGCATCACAACTATTTGGAATGTTGCCTATTTTTGCCTATTGTGCTCGTATTCTGCTTGAAGGAAGTCGAGTATCACAGGAAGTATATTGAGAAAAACACTTCTTTAACACCTCCACTGCAGATGTGTGTCCGACTCTGCAACTTAAACCCCTCCGCAACGCAACCTCAGCCCACGCGTGTGACAGAATATCTGACCTAAAGCTAAGTCATATTGGGTGAAACTATTTTGCTATTATGACATGCCAAGGGACGCTAGGGTTCATGTAATTTTAATAAGGCACAGACATTTGACGCGGCGAATCTCACCTTTGATGAGGCCCTTCTCCTGCAGGGCCTGCAGGGGAGGTCTCTTCAGGATCAGCTTCTTCAGACGACTCTTCACCCTCTTCCTCTCCGTGTTCTCCAGGTTGGACGCCGAGCGTGGCACTATTGAGGGAGGAGAAGGACAGGTGGAGGAGTAGTCAGAAGAGGAGGTGATATGGGGAGGACAGGAGATGAGCAGGGAGGGTGGTCACAATGAAGAGCGGGAGGTGAGGGTGATGCTGAAGGTGATGGAGGGTAGCCGGGGACGGGGGGGGGACGGGGGGGTGAACTGCCGCGGAGGACGTGAGAGGATGTAAGTGGGCTCAATGGAGGCAAGAATGGGGGACAGGATAGAGGGGTGAAAAAAGCCTGAATGGATTAGGGGTGCAACAATTCTAACAAGTCTAACTAATCGATTGAATCAATTATTTTCAAAAACATGCAGATCTCCAGGCTCACAATGTTAAGAGGTTGTAGATCAGCTATTGCATTTTTGCGCAACACTTAGGGCTTACAAGGTTAATTAACACTAATCGATATAGTCAACCCTAGAATGGATGTCAGAAGAGGAACGAGAGAAGCTCGAGTGAGTGAGTGAGTGAGTGAGTGAGTGAGTGAGTGAGTGAGTGAGTGAGTGAGTGAGTGAGTGAGTGAGTGAGTGAGTGAGTGGGTGAGTGAGTGAGTGAGTGGGTGGGTGGGTGGGTGGGTGAGTGAGTGAGTGAGTGAGTGGGTTGGTGGGTGGGTGGGTGAGTGAGTGAGTGAGTGGTGACGTGAGCAGATGAGTATGGATGGAGGACGAAAAGGGCGGGACAGGAAGTGTGGGGGAAGAAAGCCAGGAGGGAGTGCTGAAGGTGGAAGATATAGCCTTTAGGGACGTTCTGAAGGTGGTCGGGGCTTACGTGTTGTCCTGTATCTGTCATCCTCATCCTCGTCCAACATCTCCACGCTGCCTGCTCTCCTCAGAGAGTACAGGAGAACATTGTCTAGAGGGTTATCACGGTCCTGAAACACAGATAAATGTTTGCCTTATAAATGAAGCTAACAACGCGTTGTGAGCTTGTAGAATTTTCGCCAAATGTTCACCCCCAGAATAGGGTTCCTCAGCGGTTAAACTGGGTTTTCAGTGTTAGATTTGCAATCATCTTTTCTAATGTGTTTTTTATACAGTCAGTGGTTGTAATAACATAGCACAAAGATATCATTGTGTGGGCGCGCGTGAACAGATGCTTCCCATGTGTTTGTGTGAGACAGTCTCACCAGTTTGTCGATGACACTCTGAATGGTGTTGTACCACTCTCTGATCAGCGAGTCTGTCTCTGACTGCAGAAGGAACTCGTTGCCCGTCACCGTCCTCAGCTGAAACAATGCGCAGTGCACGCAGAATTAAAACCTCCTCCCTGTAGTACGGCGAGTGTTAGACGACACTCCCACATGCATCCAACACTGCCATCTTTCATAGCGTAGCCCTGCTGTCACACCAGCGCTGCTGCGCTAAGCTCTGGAGACGATCCCACAGCTCCCCAGTGGGCTTTTTAACAATGTGTTTTTTTCTCTTTCTCCTCTATTCACACTTCTCTGACTACACGTTGTGTAAATCTCTTTTAAAGCAGAGTGTAACGAAGTGTGTTGTAGAGATCTGGGTAGCGAGAATAAAGTAAAAAAGTTGGCTTGTGTAAAGTTTCGCCCGACGTGACATAGCTTTAGGTCAGATATGCTGTCACACGCGTGGGTTGAGTTGCAGAGTCGGGCACACATCTGCAGTGGAGGTGTTAAAGAAGTTTTTCGCTCAATATACTTCCTGTGATACTCGACTTCCTTTAAGCAGAATACGAGCACAAAAACACATTCTTGCCCTAGGACGGTTGAATTTAAGTTCAAATGAAGATTGCCGAAGAATCGTGCCGAATAAATCCTTAACCACTTAAACCCTACTTAATTGACCACCCTACTTAATCTATACTAGTCCCCCTCCATTTTCCCCTCTACTGTGAGCTTGTAGATCTGCTACTTTTGCTGAACAGAATAGATGATAGACTTTATGGTTAAACGATAACCCAACGTCATTTAAATATCTCAGTTCCTACACTGACTGTTTGCAGACAGAAATAGCCTCTGCCTCTTCTCCTCTCCTCTCCCTCACTCCTTCCCTCCCTCCTTGTGTCCTCACCTCCTCTCCGTCACCCCTTCCCTCCTCTTGACCTCACCTCCTCTCTCTCACTCCTTCCCTCCTTGTGTCCTTACCTCCTCTCCCTCACTAGTTCCTCTTTGTGTCCTTACCCTATTTGACTTTTTCTATACAAATACACAAAAACTGTTTTTTTTTTATTTTGTTAACTAATGTTTGGCACCATTGTGACCACTTTGATGCTCTAAAAGTGTGAAAAGATATGTTGACGCTGAATTGTTAAAAAAGTGACTTAGAGGAATGAAAGGGTGAAAAGCCTTATAAGGTAAGGGATGTCATGCTAGAAGCCCAATTCACACTTCGTCGTATGACAGCGTAAAAAATAGCTGGCCTACAAGCTCAACAACGTTATGAGCTTGTAGGCCTGCTATTTTTGTGTGGCGGAGCATATATTAGGTTTAAACCTGATTTGTAATTTGCCTCAACACCATCCAGCTCTGAAGTGTAAGTCAGGATGGACTCTTTCAGTGAGTTTGAATTAGCTTTTGAGGCAGTGGTTGATGTTTTGTCTGTCACCTTGAAGACGTTCTTCTTGCTGGACAGTTCATTGGCCCACTGGATCCGGGCTCCCCTCAAGTCCACACTGCTCTCTGGGCGACTATTCCCTGGTTTCTGTGAAGAACAAACACATACAGTTACAGGAAGATCCCGCCTGTTACATTAACTTTGAGTGCGCTCCCACCGAAAGATAGTTGTTTGAATCGCTTCACTTTGGTCCAGCTGGTCAGCGCTGGTGGGGGGGGAAGCGAACGTCGGCTCAGTTGGGATTTTCTATCTGGTGCGAAGATATCGAGGCGACGGATCACTTTGTTCGCGTCACCCTGTTTGCCTCGTTCTCGCTGCAACATCGCGCCAAGTCTCATCTTTGCATTGATTTTGTATGTAATCACACCGCTCGAGCAAATATTTTATCTCTCGGTGGGAACGCACCGTGAGTGTAAAAGGGAGGGGAGTGGGAGTATTTGCTGAGGGGAGGGGACATTTTTTTTTGCTTTCACTCAGCAGATGAGTGAAAGCAAAAGCCATCTGAGCAGACGCTCAGATGGCTCACGGTCCCCCACCATTTTTGTACCAATTAAGGACCACTTCCATACAGTCAACATGTCTGCGCTCCAATTGGGGGGATGTGCTGGCAGATGTTAATAACCAATTAAATATGTATTAATTATTAGCCCACAATGTATTTCGAATGTTCTCTCTTAATGAATTTTAATCTCTTAATGCATAATGGGTATATTTGTTGTTGGTAGACTGAGGTCATGTGGTCAGATTTCGCATAGTGGAACTGCAATTATCATAAGGAATGGAATGCATTTCATTTTTTTTTCTGAACATACCAAAACGATAGTACAAAGTACATGGCCTGTAGTACCAGTCCAACGCATGTTTGAGGTGAAACACATGTTTGAGGTAAATTAATTACTAATGGTTAAGTTTAGCTTGCAGCCAACAGAAAACAAATGAGGCAAATCATGGCCTGATTAATCATGAAGTAATTCTGTAAATGAGACCAATGCGGAGGCGTGAAAACCCCGGTCATGAAAATGCTTGCATAAAAAAAAACGTGTACACACAAGGACATAAATATGCACATGCATTATTTTTCATCAGATTTAATAAAAAGCGGATAGAATATGCAAATCACTAGTTGGGGTGCTGGGTTCAGATAGGATCATGAAAGATAATAGGAAAAATGATAGAACCCACTCATTCACATGCTCCTATACATTTTGATGACAACATTTCGAGCCTCGGCTCTTCTGAGTTTGACCTCAGAGGCTCAAAACAGTGTAATTAAAATTTGTCTTATGTTTCATTTCGTCAGATTTATAAATCGGCACGTTCGCCTGATTCTGGTTTTATATATCTCAATCATTGTGGAACTGGCCATTATGAGTGAGTCAGCGTGACCATTATGCACGGCTGTGAATATTTATAGCTCGTGTACCGGTCATTGTATCTGCCATATTGTAATTCTATGAGCAACATGCACAGTTGGGATAATTGCATCTCCGACATGCCTATAGAAAGGCACGAATGTTCTAGCATTCTATAACAATTTTTTTAAGCAACTCGTTGAGACGCTGAATAGACTGGGAATTAATTAAGTGTCTTGCTCAGGAACAATTAAAACATAGAATAGGCAAGCCAAGGGTCGAACTTTCCCAGACGGCCTCATACCCATTCAGCTACGGTTGCCCACTAAAGATGGGTCCCGTAAGGGTCCATACTTTGTTATTGGCATGTATTGACTGGCTTTTCCAAATTGGTATAATGTCCCTGCAGTAAACTGAGTGACTTCTTGGCAGTGCCATCTGACATTAACACAACGTGACAAATGTGGCATTCTGCAGCAGAAATACCACATGGACACAGGGGTTGAATGTCATGTTTTCAGTGCAGGACAGCATCAGCAGTAACACAAGAAAACAAACAAATCAAGAAGTATGAAGTATGAATGCAAACATAACAGTGGAATGTTAAGCTATGAAGCCGTAAAATGATTTAAGCTTATACAGGCCAACTCATATATATCTTATAGATACTGGAAAAAGTCTGTTTTGGACAATTAATAAGTGAACATTTGGTGAAAATAGGCAAACATTTTGGCGAAAATAGGAAATCTGCAAGCTCACACGTGTCGCAACACGATGTGTTGAGAGATCGGAGATCGGTTATTTTTGACGAAGAGATTTGTGTATAAGGAAAAAAGAAAGGGACCAAGTACAGACAGACCTCTTGGGGACCCTGGTCAATGACGTATAGGGTTTAAATGGTGACGGTAATGTCTTTTTAAACCCTAAAAATGATATTCAGCATTTAGAATTATCATATTATTTTTAACAATTAGATCATGTTTACCTAAAATGTTTCTAAATCAAGTTAGTTTCTTGTCTAATTCTCCGTAACATACTCACTATGGGATATCAGCGCCTCCTGGCGTGATGCAGAGCTACATACCATAAACTCCCGGGCCATTCATTGGCTGAGAAGGGTATGTCACGTGTCCGGTAAACCGGAAGAGGTATAAAACCTCTTGCGTGACGTGGCTCATCCTCTTTCGCTTCTCTGCATGGCAGATGCTACAGCTACGAGACATACCTCAAAGACCAAACTTGCTAACTTTGTGAATTAGACCGAAACCAGCTTTAGCCCACTCGGGTGGTACTTGTACTGACCCACGGGTTTTCCTCTACTGCAAAAAAAAAGTTTATATTCTTTCCGCTCCCGCGGCTCTCTTATCTTTTCTTTCTATCTGAAATCAAGTTTTCCTCCTTTGCTTTCCTCGTCTTTAGCCGGCCGGCTAAAGGCTAGTAGGTTAGCTCCATGGAGGCTCCACGTTCGTGCGGACTGGCGCCACGGTGCCGCTTGCTGATCGCCGCGGACGACCCTCACGGGTTTTGCATCTCCTGCCTCGGGCGACGACATGCCTACGAGGCGAAGCACTTCCGTGGTGCTCCAGGAGGTTGCGACGACTGCGCCCGGTTCTCCAGGCGTCGCATCCAGCGCCGTCTGGACAGGGCCGACGAACTGGCCCCAGGCGGCAGCACCGTAGCGGATCCAGCCCGCATGGACACCGGCCCAGGTACCGTGGGTGGTGGCGCCCACCACGTGCGTCCTCATCCCACAATGGGCCCTCCAGCTGCGGGCGGTCCCAGCAGCAACCGCTCGCAGCAACACCTGAGTGCGCCGTCGCAGCAGCTCCAGTCTGCTACACCCTCTGTGCCGCGCAGCACTCCACCGGCCGCCGCAGCTGTGCCCGGTGGGTCCACCCGGGTGCAGCTAGCTAGCGGCGCTACATCCCCCTCTTCCCAGCCGCTCTCTCCGAGGCCGCAGCAGGAGTACCGTGACAGCGGGGCTTCGCCTTCGTTCAGCGACGTCTCCGACGACGGCAGCGCCCACAGCATGGACGAGGGGGCGGAGGAGGGTGAGATACTGTCGTTCCAGGGGGCTGCCGGAGCAGCCGCATCCAGCCCTCGTCAGGACGACGACCTCGGGGCTTCTGGCGGTCAGCTGGGGCCCAGCTGGCCGGACGCCCAGGAGCTGGAATCCGATCCCGCGAGGCGCGACGAGCCGGTCTCGGCTATCATCGACAGAGCCTTGCTCAGATGTGGTCTCATTCGCCCGATGGAGGAACGTGCATCCTCCACCGGGCAAGAGGACGAGTACCAGGGCTTGGCTCCCCAGGATCCGCGCGCGCAGCGGTCCAAGAAAGTCCCGGCCGCGCTGGGCTTCGCCAACGCCCTCATGTCCACCTGGGAGGTCCATTCCGAGCCGCATCGGCTGGGTTTCCCCCTCGAAGTGGTGGACGCGCCAAAGTGGGGGCTCATCACCTGTCCCCCCATGGACGCCGTCCTGGCCCAGGGCATCATGGACCAGCGTCATCCAGTGGCCCTTACTCCCGAACCGCACTTCACCGATCCCCAGGAAAAGGCGATATCCGTGGCGGTGAAGAAGGCGTACAAGTCAGCAGCGCTGGCGGCGCGCGCGCTGAACATGGTCGCCATTCTCCAGGGCTCTACAGCTAAGCGGCTAGGTGAGCTACAAGAGGCGTGGGGCGACGACGCTGAGGAGCTGGAGGCTCTTCAGCAACTGACCATTAAGGTCACTCGTCACGCCACAGCCTGGGTGGGGAAGGCCATGGCGGACAGCGCGGCGATTGAGAGGGCTCGTTGGCTCGGTCTGGCCGTCTTCCGTCACGAGGTGGTGGACGCAAAGAAAAGCGTCATGGCGCTGCCGCTGAAGCCAGACAACCTCTTCGCTGGAGCGTTGGAGTTTCTCCGAGTCTCCACCGACTCACGAAAGGCCCAGAGGGAAGCCGCGGCGGGGGTTCTGGAGCCAGCCCCTCCTCCGTCTGCGAGGCCCCGCAACGAGAGGCCCGCGGGCAGAGGTCGTTCCTCCTCCTCTCGCCGAGGGTCCAACACTTCCCGCTCCTCTTCAGCCCAGGCGAGCTCGCGGGACAGACCGCAGAGCAACGCGGGCAATCGTGGCAGGGCTTCCCCCCGCCAGCCACCCGCCTCTACCAACACAAACACCGTAGGAAGCTCCAGCCGACCTCCACGTCGCAACACAGGAGGGAAGCCTCGTGGCGGGCGGGGTAAGTGACATTGTCTCGCCGGTGCACAGACCGGCCCAGCCCGCTGTTCCGCCGTTCGTGTTGGGGAAGAGGACCGTGGCTTTTCAGGCCTCGTTGGACAGAGTCGAGGACGGCTCCACGAGTGCCAAGAAACTTTGTTGTGTTCAGAGTGTGGACGATTTATGTGTGCAGAATGTGGACGTTTTAGTAGTACAGCGCAATGTTTCAGTGAAAAGTGCCCTGTATGTACCGCCTTTTTCTCTGCCAAAGAAAATAAATGCACCGAATGTTACAAACAGTCTCGTTCTTTCACATGGCATAGGGCCTTGGAGCAGAGGGGTCCCCGTCTCGCGGGCCCCTCTGTTCCAGCGCCCTTACTGTATGGGCCAACAAGGCCTGGGGCCCCTGATTTCCGGGGCTCCAGGCATTGCTGGGGGTCCCCATGTGCATGCATTAAATCTATGTCGTCTTCCCATAAGCCCAAAGTGCCTGGGGCCCCCGTTTGCCGGGGCTCCAGACACTGCTGGGATACACTCTGTAAATGCATTAAGTCGATACCATCATTCCATGAGCCCACAAGGCCGGGAACACCCGAACCCCGGTGTTCCAGGCATTGTTCGGACAACATCTGTGCATGTTTTGGGTCATATGAAGGCAATCGGAAAGGTATTAAACAAACCGACGCCGCCTTTGTCCACAAGAGGGCGCCAAAGCGCCAGTGGAACAGGGTCACGTCGGTTTTGCCTTTCGCCTCACAGGCTTCCGTCTCACAGGATGCAGCGAAACGCCACTGTGGACCGGAAGTCTTTGGGTCAGACGGAGCGGGCCTCTGTCTCCGCCATTTTGGAGGGACAGATGCCCCCTCTCTCGCAACGCGTCACGATGGGCGGGCCACGTTCGCTTGTAACGGGCGACAACGCATCCCTTACGGGGAGGAGGGTTTTGTCGCCTCACAGGCTTCCGTCTCCCAGGTTGCAGCAGCACGTCACTGTGAACCGGAAGTACTTGGCTCAGAAAAGGCGGACCTCGGTCCCCGCCATCTTGGAGGGACACTTGCCCCCTTTTTCCATGGGAACAGGCAGCCGGCGCGAGCGGACAAACCGGATGTTGACGTCAGTCACCTCAGGGTTAGCACCGCCGGCGGCGTTAGCAACAGCGTCACTGCTCCCCATGGCAACCGTCCCCATAGCGACGCTCCCACTCTCCGAGCGGCCGGTGACGTCACCGGCCAACCCGCTCGCTCGATGTGTGGAAGAATGGAAGATTTGCAAGCCAAATCCTTGGGTATTACGCACAATACAGAAGGGTTACAGGTTGCAATTTTCCAGAAAACCCCCAATGACGGACAAAGTGTTGTTTTCCAAGGCCACAGGTCCAGCGGCCAGTACTCTGAGGGAGGAGGTTGCCTCCCTTTTGAGCAAAGGCGCTGTCACGGAATTACTTCCGAACCAGAACCGACTGGGTTTCTATTCGAAATATTTTCTGGTGGCAAAGAAGGGGGGGGGGGGTGCGACCCATTCTGAACCTGAAGGGTCTCAACAAATACCTCACGGTTTTCCATTTTCGGATGCTGACAACCGCTGCGCTTTTACGCACCGTGCGTCTTGGGGACTGGTGGACGAGTATCGATCTCAAGGATGCTTATTTTCACATTCCAATCTACCCACCGCACAGGAAGTTCCTGCGCTTCGGGTTCGAGGGGAGGGTGTACGAGTACAATGTCCTCCCGTTTGGAATGTCTCTCAGCCCCAGGGTGTTCGTGAAATGCACGGACGCAGCCGTGGCTCCACTGAGGAGGCAGGGGATCCGGTTGTCCACTTACATAGACGACTGGCTCCTGGCGGCGGGCTCGAGAGAGGAGGTGATGCGACACACGCGCGTGGCGGTCGCTCACCTGACGTCCCTAGGTTTCATGATCAACGCCAAAAAGAGCGTACTGGTTCCGTCTCAGCGGACCACCTTCTTAGGGATCCTGCTGGACTCGAACACGCTCATGGCGCGCCTATCCCAGGACAGGGTAGACAGCTTTTTGGCGTGTGTGAGATCTTTCCACGTGGGGCGTCCAGTCAGTTACAGACTGTGTGTGAGGGCGGCGGGTCTCATGGCCTCAGCCATACACCTGGTCCGCCTAGGCAGACTCTACATGAGACCTTTCCAGCGGTGGATGTTGGCGCTAGGGATCCCATCCACTATGGGTTCGCGGAAAGTGGTGGTGCCTCCACGGTGCGTGGAGGCTCTCAGACCATGGTCACAGGCGCCCTTTCTGACCGAGGGGGTCAGTGTGGGGGTTGTGACGTCACGGATGGTTATCACCACGGACGCCAGCCTGACGGGATGGGGGGCCGTCCACGAAGGACGCTCGGCCAGAGGGGTGTGGGACTCCAGTCTACGGGAGGCTCACATCAACTATCTGGAACTGATGGCGGTTTTTCTCGCCCTCAAACATTTCGAGGCTCGCATCCGCGGTTGTCACGTCGCTATCAGGACGGACAACACCACGACCATGTGCTATATCAACAGGCAGGGGGGCTTGCACTCCCAAGTGTTGGACAGCCTGGCGTGCAGACTGACGCGTTGGTGCGATTCGCATCTCGTGTCGATTCGAGCTTCACATGTGCCGGGTCTCCTGAACAGCGGGGCGGACTTACTGTCCAGGGGCGAACCCCGGTACGAGGACTGGTCCCTCAAGCCGTCGGTGGCGGACCTGATCTGGGCCAGGTTTGGCCGGGCGCAGGTCGATTTGTTTGCCTCCGAGGAGAACGCGAAGTGTTCTCGCTTTTTCTCGGTGAGGGTGGGGGACCGTTCACTGGGCATGGACGCACTAGCCCACGACTGGCCGGACGAACTGCTGTATGCGTTCCCGCCACTGGACCTGATCCCCTCAACACTGGAGAGGGTGAGACTTCAGGGTCGGTCAGTGCTGCTAGTGGCTCCGGCATGGGGCGTGTGGAGGTCGGAGATAACACCTCTCCTCTACGCCGAGCCTTGGCCCCTCCCGCTGTACAGGGACCTACTACGGCAGGGAGGGGTCGACATCTTCCACGAGAGACCTCAGGACCTAGACCTGTGGGTTTGGCCCGTGAGAGGCAGACTTTGACTTCGTATGGCCTGCCCCCTGACGTGGTGGCCACCATCCAGGGGGCAAGGGCCCTTTCCACGAGGTCCGCGTACGACGACAGGTGGAACCTGTTCGTGGCATGGTGTCTGAGTCAGTCACCGCCGGTTGAAGCCTTTCGGGCCCCGGTACGCAGCGTCCTCATGTTCCTACAGGAAAAATTGAGGCAGGGTCTGGCTTTCTCGACGATTAAGGTGTATCAGGCGGCCATTTCCGCGTGTCACGAAGGTTTCGATGGCATGACGGTTGGCCAACACCCGATGGTGCGGGGGTTCATGAACGGCGCCAGGCGGGCCATGCCGGTCTCTAGGGCTCTGTTCCCGGCTTGGGACCTGACGGTGGTGCTGGGGGCGCTTTGCCTCCCACCGTTCGAGCCTTTGGAGTCAGCGGATCTGAGGATCGTCAGCCTCAAAACGGTTCTTTTGGTTGCCCTGACTACAGCCAAACGGGTCAGCGACATACATGCGCTCTCGGTGAGTTCGGAGTGTATGAGGTTCGTGGGTGACGACAGTAGGGTTTTGCTTAAGCCAAACTTGGCGTTTGTCCCCAAGAACGGGGTGGTCACCCAGACGCCGGTTGAGCTGGTAGCTTTTCATCCGCCGCCTTTCGCTTCAGCGGAGGATAGGCGGCTACACTGTCTTTGCCCGGTAAGGGCTTTGAGGCTCTACTGCCAGAAGACGGTGGCCGGCCGATCGTCGTCGCAGCTGTTTGTCTCCTTCGGCCCGGGTGGTCAGAGGAAGGCAGTGGCTAAGGCGACGCTTTCTAGATGGATTTTGGATGCCATTAGGCTGGCCTACGTCAGTGGTGGCGTTCCAGTTCCAGAAGGACTGAAGGCTCATTCTACTAGGGGCGTGGCTGCTTCCTGGGCCCTCTCCAGGGGGGTTTCGGTCCAGGAAGTGTGTGCGGCCGCAAACTGGTCGTCACCTTCAACGTTTGCGGCTTTCTATAGCCTGGACGTGGCAGCAGCGTCAGTGGCGCATGCTGTCCTAGGGGTGGCGGCTGTCTCTAGTTAGATTGGGGGAAGCTAGGCTGGTTTGTGTTTTAACCTGCCTTTTTTCTCTTCCCTATCTTCCTTCTCTTGAAGTCCCCTCGGGACCACCTGTGGTAGGTCTCCAGGGGGGAAGGGCCCCTGTTTCCTTGTTTCACTTAAGGAACGGTGTTGTGTCCCCTACCTTCCTTCTCTTAAGTCCCCTCGGGACCACCTGTGGTAGGTTCCCAGGGGAGGAGGGCCCTGTTTCCTTGTTTTCACTTAGGGGACAGACTTGTGTCTGTCCATTAGTTGAATAAGGCAGACTTGGTCTGTCAGGGTCCTTTTATTAACATCATATACCGCACCCTGGCCCGGAGGGCTGGGGCGCCCGTGAGGCCGAAGGTCACGTCCAGGGGGACGGGGCCTTATGGCTAGGGGGCGTGCGGACCTGAGATTCGGTATGGCTATAAGCCCAGGGGGGTTTATGCATCCCATAGTGAGTATGTTACGGAGAATTAGACAAGAAACTCAGGGTTACGGATGTAACCCCGGTTTCTTTAGAATTCGGAGTAACATACTCACCTAACACCCCTGTTTGTGTGCATCTGCATGCAGGAAGCGTGTTAAAGAGGATGAGCCACGTCACGCAAGAGGTTTTATACCTCTTCCGGTTTACCGGACACGTGACATACCCTTCTCAGCCAATGAATGGCCCGGGAGTTTATGGTATGTAGCTCTGCATCACGCCAGGAGGCGCTGATATCCCATAGTGAGTATGTTACTCCGAATTCTAAAGAAACCGGGGTTACATCCGTAACCCTGAGTTTGGCTCAAACTCGTACAGGGAAGTGCAGAGAATCATAGAGAATGTGGTTGTGTTATTGTTTAGCTCTTACCCAGCTGGAAGGGGTCTGTGATTTGGGATCTTTGAAGAAAACCAAGCTGTTCCCTACTAACACCACCCAGGATAGATTCCAGTTTTTCCTTCAATCCAACAAACAAAAGAATATCTTCAGAAATTCAGCCCAATAACCCCCCCATCCCGCCCCCATAAAAAAAATGCAATTTACAACACATAATAAGAAATGTCATCATGAAACAATATGACGCATGTTGTTCTGTACCACAACATATAATTTCAATGATGTCTTACCTCAGTTTCCTGCCACCTTCAGCGATCTTGGTCTTATTCAAGAGTCCAGCCTTCTCCAGCTCCTGAGAGAGTGAGGTGGCAAGGTAGGTACGGTTAACATGCCACCAACTGTCTCATTTTCATAGTTCAGTTTGCCCTAGACCCTAGATCAGGGTTGCAACTTTGATTATCTTCTCAGCGATTATTGTAGCGATTCGTTTTTCGATTGAATTAATAATCAAGAAGTGCATTATTTTTTATTTATATATCATTGAATCAATAATTGATTTTTATAATCGACTAAATCGACTCGTCTGATTAAGCCCTTTATACTTTGTCCTACAACTGTGTCACACACAAATAGCAAAAATAGCCGATCTACAAGCTCACAACCTGTTGCAACACAATGTGTTGTGAGCTTGTACTGTACATCTGCTACTTTTTGCAATTTTTCAATTAACTGTTGCACGGCACCCCTACCCCACTGTAGTTACAAATATCTCAGCCAGGTATTAGCAGATACTGAAAATGGGATTTACAATAATATTCAATACTTTAAATAGTTGTAAAACTACATGGGATTGGCGTTTGTATTAATAAAAAGACAAATAATAAAGCCTGATTTAAGCACTATTTTAATCCCATGACAGTGATATTTATGCTGGTTGATACAAGTGCATATTAAAACAATATAGGTGTGTGAATGCAACTGCAAAGTCGAGCACAGCACTGAATCCTGAGCAAACCTACAATTTGACTGTTGCATCATTTGAAAAATAGCAGGAGTGGCTGCTCTGAGACCACCCACTGTGAAGTAGGAGAGCCCAGTTCAAAGTAGCTAAACACAAAGGGAATGAATAGGTACAATGTTTAAAGATAATGGATACAATTGGAGATTAAGGTTTTTTTATATTTTTTTATCTGTGTAAGGAGGATTACAGATAGAAGCAAATCTATTTACTCTGGTGAATTTCCTGCTGATTCCCAGCCATGAAAAAGTCACAGTAATGTGCCGCATCATTCATTTAACAAGCAATTAACACCAGCAAATGATCGTTGAATAGGAGACAGCACAGCACTTTGACATGCTGACAAAGAGAAATATGAAGCAACTCTTACCGGGAAATATATTATTTATTCTTTCTTGACTTCATTAGATTTTTATTTAAGTTTACTGATATACTGTACACCAGCGGTTCTCAAAGTGGGGTCCGGGGACCCCCAGGGGTCCTCGGGTCGGTTCCAGGGGGTCCCCAGCTAAATGTGTTAATGTAGCAGCATCACATCATTTTAACCACTTTATCCATATTTTATACATATTTTATACAAAAATAACAGATATACAAGGTTATACATCTGCTATTTTTGAACTTTAAAAAAATAATCTTGAGAGTATTGGAAAATGTTGAATACGTTTTTTTTAATACAAATATTCTCTTCAGGGGGTCCCTGGTACAAAGTATGTTGATGTGGGGATCCGCGGCCAAATAACAACCACTATAAGAACCACTGCTGTACACATATCGTAGAAGTAGGTAGAAGTAGAGTCTCACCGGTGTGCAGCCATCACTGTCTGGGGAGCTGTCAGCAGGAGAAGGAGGCTCCACTATGATGTTTGTCACATAGGAGCAGTCCCTGCACTGGACCAGCTACAGTATGTAGAACACAGTCATTTAGGATACATGTATGTGTGTGTGTGTGTGTGTGTGTGTGTGTGCGCGTGCGTGTGTGCGTGCGTGCGTGCGTGCGTGCGTGCGTGCGTGCGTGCGTGCGTGCGTGCGTGCGTGTGCTTGCGTGATACGTGTCGTGTACACGTAAAGGGAAATAATGAAGAGTTCTAGCTAACCATTGAAAACACGATTGAATTAACCACTTAAACCCCATATGGGTAACCGGAGTCCCTCAGGGCTCAATACTAGTATCTTTTCTGTTTTCTGTTATTGTGGGGAAAACTTTCGCTGAAAATAGCCGATCGACAAGCTCACAGCGCGACATGTTGCGTCACGTTGTGAGCTTGTCAATCTGCTATTTTCAGCGAAAGCTTTCCCCGCGAATCGATACAGATGCTGGGGTTTAAGTGGTTAAATAATGAGATGAAAGATACTGCTGAGCAAAAGAAAATAGTTGAAAGACACTGTTGAGTGAAATAAACAGTTTATAGACACATGCTAAAAGTTGAAAGATACTGGCGACCAGTTGAAAGACACTGATGAGTGAAATGAATTGTTGATAGATACTGGCTAACAGTTGAAAGTTACTGTTGAGTGAAATAAACATTTGATAGATGCTGGCTAACAGTTGAAACATACAGTTGATGCTAATAATGAAGGACATGTTTCATTACTAGATATACTGTAACGGACACTAGTTTTTTTCATCAACTATTAAAAAATATATATTTTTCATTTTATCCCCAATTTAGTTGTAATGCTGCCAATTCTCCCCATGTGTATAGTCCCAGTCACTGTTAACCACCCCTGTTGGTCTTGGGGAGGGTGTGTAGACAACCATGTGTCTCCTCCCATACACATGGAGTCACTTCTTGGAGTTTCACAGAGAGGGTGCACCGCGTACAGAGGAACGCGCTATGAGTCCCAGTTCCGCTTCCTGTAGAACAGGCACCCCACCAACCTATAGGAGTCGCTAGTGCAGCGACAGAGATCGCCCTCTCCAACCCGCTTCCCACCCATGGACACGGACAATTGTGTTCGTTGGAGCGCCTGGCCAAGGCACCGTGGAGGAATTGAACCCCAGTGGTGGGACGCAGGAACTTCACCCCTGCACTACTCGGACACCGGCCCCTTAAAAGTTTAATTCTCACAATGGGAGGAAACAATAGAAAAGTAGCCAATTACAATTTATAGAACCATCATCACCTATGTGTCTGATTAAAGACAAATACGGTGATGGATCAATCCCATTGTGTTTGTTTGTCTTATTATAGAATAAAGTGACTAAAGGTAACCATACCCTTTTATTCCATATAAGGTAGTTTTATCTAATTTGTCTGTTTTATTTATTATTTTTGTTTTATTCTGTTTCATTCTTTTATCATTGCTTTTCATATGTGCACTTTCACTTAATGTAAAGCACATTGTATTGTATTCTAATAAACACTATTTTTATGAATGAATCGCTTTATGAATAGTTTGATTTGATTAAATGTATGTAGCTGCATATACTGTAGATGTTTATGCATGTCAGTCAATAATATGTATTTCAATTCATATATACTGTACCATGCCATTCTCAGGCAGGATCATGGACTGGGAGTGGCTGAGTTGCTGCCTGCTGTCACAGTGCTGGCTGTCGTTCAGTGTGTGAGAAGATACAGCACGCATCATGCTCTGTGCAAGGGTAAAAAGTCACAGTCAAACATTAGGGTCAGCTGTCAAAGGTTAGGGACATGAATGTGAGAGTGAGGGAGTTTTGTTTTATTTGATCTCTTTTGTTTTTTGTCTTGGGTTGAAATTGTTTATTTACTATCATATATATTTTTTTTAAATCCATGTCTTTCGCTTACTCTTCACTTTCTGTCACTTATGTTATTTGTGTCAGAAAATGTTGTGTACATTAGGCCCCTTTAACCCCTACACCAAATCAATTCGGTGAAAATAGCAGATCTACTAGCCCACAACGTGTTGTGTTGCAGTGTTGTGAGCTTCTAGATCTGCTTTTTTTTATGAATGTTCTCCACAGTTTAGGGACGTTAGATTTTAAGGTTAGATTAGATTGTTATCAGGTCAGGTCAATACATTCAAGACAAGACAATAAATAAATATACACTACAGTAAAAACACCTAGCAAAAGACCATAATGACTAAATTTAAATTAAAAATTTGAGATTTTAAATGTTAAAGGTCTAAATGTTTTAAGGAAAGCAATGTCCTCTCCATACTCGTGGAATGTGCAATGGTGTGGTTAACTGATAAGAGACTATACTGTATATACAGTATAGTAGAAAATACTGTATGTTCAACTACTGTTTTGCAATGGTCTTCTGCACTGACTGCACAGCACTATGAGAGGAAAGCAAGTCACAGATTCAGCATGAATTTCTAAACAGGCTTTTTTTCTCCTTTCTCTCATTTCCTCTACAGCCTGTAGTAGTGGGTGACATGATTAACTATGGTTGTCCCTCACTACGCACCAGAACAGAATATGTAATTTTTTGTCATGCAACACTTGCAAAAATGGTCACGTGATAACGTATATATTAGCCTTGAGCATGGCTATAGTATCTCTGATTCCACCATCAGTTTGATTCTGGCTCTTGCTTCAGTGCTGCTTCAAAGTCACAGATGTTTCACATAATGAATATTGCATTGGAGCAGCAACAGTACTCTACACGCTCTATAAAATGGATGTATATTATGAAGGAATTGCAAAATCGAATAACATGAGGTGAAGCTACTGTCACTTCAATGACCTGGCATGCCATTAGCAATGCATGTCTTTCGACATGAGTGGACAGATACAGATTATTGTCACGTTCAGCTTTTGTTTTCATTTCATTCACATAAATGTATAGTAGATAAATAAATAAAAACAAAACAGAATAGTGGAGAAGCAAACAAGAGATATATTTCTAACCATATGTATGAACAAAAACAGACAAAGAAAGACCAGAACAATATTCAACAAGTGTCTCCAGACAATGCAGTTCTCAGCTCAAAATACAATCTGTGTGCTACCCTAGGGGTCTATACTTGGTCCCCTCCTCTTTCTCTCCACACCAAATCTCTTTGGCAAAAATAGCCGATCTACAAGCTCACAACACATTGCGTAGACCTGCTATTTTTGATAAATGTTCACCTATTACTATGACATGCCCAGAACAGGGAAGCTAGGGTTCATGTGGTTAACATTGCTTGCCATGCTTGTTTCGTAGGCATAATGATAGGCTGTTGCCGTAGTAGAAGCTGGTCTTCTGCTGTGAAGTTTAAATCATTGTGCTCCAATTCCCAGTAACGGTTGATTCGTAGAGATAGGTCAGCACAGGTGCACATACTGCATATATACATGCAAGCATGCAAATGCTCATGTGCATGCACAATATGCATGCAGAATTTAATCTGTCGTCCCTACGACATATTCACAGGACATAATATAGTACCTTTCCAAATCCCTGTAACCTACTTTCAATAAATACCCCTCCTAATGTTTCATGCAAGGAGGATTAGCATTAAGTGCCAAATCTGCTCCTTCGCTAAGAGGAGTCTGTTAAAAGGGCTTTACACCAAACGCACCCGCACCCCACTGTGATGCAACATGTTGCAGTAAGAACTGCTTGGACAACCACCTTTACCTTGCACCATTACTATTTCACCACCTCAACACTGGCATAAATGCTGATCTCACAGTCTATACGCATGGCATAGCTGGCTTTGCTTAAAAACATGTTACGGTAATGCAGGGCAGATCTAACTTCGAGTTAGATAGTTAGACGCTAATTAGGAAATTGGCCTCCAGCAAAAACCCCTGTTGCTCTTCTGCCTAAAGGTATGCAAGGATAGGCGAGGTAAAGCAATTATCTCTAGGATAACTTGCATCATAAAACAAATAAACACGCAAACAATATGAGGAAGAGAGGAGACAGGCATTTACAATAGAGTAGGCCTATAGGCAGGCCAAGTCCTCTGCAAGTGTAATTATCATTAACCACATAGTACAGGGTGACCAAATGGACGCGTAAGCGGGGCCAATTGTTTCCATTTGTACACTCTCAGAGATGACTTAAAGGACAACTTAGAATTTTACAACAAGGGTTCTTTAATTAGTTTGTAATGATAATAATTAAAAGATGAGTCTTTCTATCGTTATAGCGTTTTTTAACTGGGGGGCGGGGGCATTCGGTTAATTGGTCAAAATGAAAATATTTTACACAATAAGCTGCCTATTTTTGTCTCCACGATGCCGAAGGCATGGAGGCCAGGGCAGAAAATCTGCCCCAAATCTTTCACATCGGTCTGTTATAGCGCCACCAGGAGGCAGATTTTTGCAAAACCCATTTTGGTAACACTTTACTTTGCGTCTATAATGCATTATAATCACATTTATAATGCATTAGAATGCACTTATAAGACATTATAACACTCGTTATAAATGTTAAAAATCATGTATGACAACTTATAACAAGGTTTATGATGTATTATAAGTGCTGAGCATAATGCGTTATAAGCTCAGTGGAACAGCACATTAAAACTACAATAACTCAGTCAGTTATAAAGTGTCTCTGTTATAAGTTGTTATGCATGATTATAAACATTTATAACAAGTGTTATGAAGCATTACAATTGCATTGTAATGCATTATGATACATTATAATGCATTATAAATGTGATTATAATGCATTATAAATGTGATTATAATGCATTATAGAACTGAACTTTAAGTAAAGTGTTACCTGGTAGTTATAATGTCCTGTTCCACTGAATTTATAATGCATTATGACCAGCACTTATACATTATATTATTATAAGTTATAATACTTCATAAATCTTGTTATAAGTTGTTATGCAATATTATAATAATTTATAACAAGTGTTATAATGCCTTATAAGTGCATTATAAATGCGGTTATAACGCATTATAGACCCGACCTTTAAGTAAAGTGTTAGCCACATGTTTTTATATTACTCCTACAGATTTTGTCCAAACATCAAGCAAATTGGTACACATTATCTCTATAGTCATGTGATCAAGACAGATCTGTCAGATTTTTTATATTCCATCCTGATTGGCTAAGATTAGCTTCCAAAGTTTGCAGGAGTGGCCTGTTTTGTACAAAATGCCTCAAATCATGAACACAGCACCCGATTGCCGTGAAACCTTGCTGCACATTCCCACTAGGCCAAGGAAGAAATGCCACAGAATCCAGGGAAAAAAAGATGTTGATTGTATGACCTACAGTTCAAAAGTTATAGGCCAAAACGTGAATCTGCCTGTTGTAGCGTAGCCTCGATCTCCAGGCTTTTATTGTTTAGTGTTGCTAAAAAATAAAAGCCTGGCCCAGCGCGTCGGTGTACTCGGTATAAGGAAGTGTTTCACTTCCCAACCAACCAGAGTGCAGTGGGCGTCGCTCGTAATGTTGTGTTAACGGGGCGGGGGTTGACGGACAGATCGGTGAACCAATGGGATCAGCCGCAGTCTCTCGCCGGCTCTTTACACCCGCCCCTCTATACACGAAATCAGGAGCGTTGGGGCAGTCTAGTTGTAGCGCCACCATGAGGCTGATTTGAAAAATGTGGGGTGGCATTTTTACCAATTACCCGAATGCCCCCACCCCCCAGTTGAAAATCCCTATAACAATAGAAAGCAATAAATGAAAATGTTTTAACACTCATCTTTTAATCATTATCATCACAAACTAATAAAAGAACCCTTGTTGTAAAAAAAACTAAGTTGTCCTTTAACGCTGAGGCTTTTACTGTGTACATTTAGAAGACTCTTATCCAGAGCGACAACAACTGCAACTGTAGTTGCTGCTTTGCCTTGTTCTTAACCACAAGCAAACTGACAAGAAGTGATACTGAAGGTCATGCAGAGTGCTCAGAAACTGTTCCTGTGGTCAGTCACAGGGAAGTTTAAATAAAAAGGTTTTTGTCTTTTCTTCAACCACCCTAACATCCCTCCTATTCTGGTCATGTCATCATAATAGGCAAACATTCTGCTCTAATACGCAAACATTCGGCGAGAATGTTTGCGACACAACACGTCAAAACCGACACGTTGTGAGCTTGTAGATCAGCATTTTTTTCCAAAATGTTCGCCTATTATGCCACAGCCATAAAACTGTAGGATTCGAGTGGTTACGTGTAGATACTGTAAACCGTGTGGCATACTGTAGAGAGAGGGATTCTCACCTGGTTCGTATGCCAGCCACTGTCAGCATTCCTTGAATGGCTCCCAAAGAGGAAATCAGGAGACAACTGCAAAGGGTGAGAGAGAGAGAGAGAGAGAGAGAGAGAGAGAGAGAGAGAGAGAGAGAGAGAGAGAGAGAGAGAGAGAGAGAGAGAGAGAGACAGACAGACAGACAGACAGACAGACAGACAGACAGACAGACAGACAGACAGACAGACAGACAGACAGACAGACAGACAGACAGACAGACAGACAGACAGACAGACAGACAGACAGACAGACAGACAGACAGAGAGAGAGAGAGACAGAGACAGAGACAGAGACAGAGACAGAGACAGAGACAGAGACAGAGACAAGAGACCCACAGAAAGACAAAGAATGTGAGAACGAGATATACAATGACAGGAGAGGAAACAATCTCTGTTAAAAAACAATTTCCTCATCACTTGATTCTAATCCCCTTCATGTCTCTATTAAATCCACAGAATGTTGAAAGACTTGCGTACCGCTGTGCCTTCTGCCTCTTCTCATGACAACTGCCTTTTCATGTGTGTAGAACTTTACTGCGATTTTCTTTTTTTGATTATTATTATTACCATCACCAATGGGAGCAGTTTGGATGGTGACTGTGAAATGCAAATATAAAAACAGGATGCAGACAAGTGTGCTGAGTAAAGATCAACCACGGAGACTAGGCCAACACCCACGGTAACATCCGAAAAAGCCCTATCTGCCCGGCCATATTCACCCACCCCCACAAACACGCACCCAGTCCCAGACTACTCTACATTCTGCCAGCTCAGATGGGTTTATTCTGGGGAGGAAAATTTTGGTTTATGTATCTCCACAGTACAGGGGACCTTTGACAAACACTATCAAAGGACAAATCATCTATAGGTGCTGAATGACATTTTAACAGTTTCCACTGAATGGTATAGTTTCTCATCGCTCAGTAACATGGATGATGTCATTATGTGCATGTGATTTCTGGATGTATATGTTTGAGTGATCGAACAGTCAAATCAGCTCATAGTGAGAATGACTATGAAAATTGATAATAATATATGACAGTGACAAGCCAAGGTAAAAAAAAACGTGCCAGCAGTCAGTTCAAGCATAACATTCTTAAAAATTCCCAACAAAGCAAAAACTTACAGCAGTGGGGCTCATCATCGTTTATTCCCCAACGTTATAGAATCCAAGCCAACGCTGACTGAACGTGCTTGTTATTCTGCAGGGTAAAAGTCCTCTGTAGCTTTGAGTCATCTGAAGCTCTGCATGTTCCTTCCATCTCTCTGTGTGTGCTCTCTGTGTGCACGTCTACTTCCCCATTCTAGAGGGAAGTTGGCTCTATCAGCACCTACCATCATTGTCACAAAACCAGGAAGTCGTGCCCAGACAAATTATGACACAAACTTTGCATTACTATTGTGATTATAGTCGAACTACTTTACTGTAACTTTGTGGTTTAAGTGTACATACAGCAGTACGCTGTGTTTGCAAATGGCGAGGAATTAATAATTGTGAACTTGGCGTCCCTATTTTGGGCACGTCATTATAAGAGATAATTGTCCAAAGTTGTCAAAACGTTTTTTTCAAGATAGCAAAAATATGCGACGCGTTGTGAGCTTGAAATGAGGCTATTCTTTTTTTTTGGGTTGCTCAACAAAGTATATGGGGCTCAGAAAGCTCAGAGGGTATAATGGCGACCTTGGAATCGGAGGGTTCCTGCTCCCATCCCCAAAATAAGAACACCACCTTGAAAGTGGTTAAAATATAGATATTTATTAAGGTACAGAATTTGCCTCTGTATTAAGAAATAACTGCACCTAAAGTACAGATATAGTAAATAAAAAATAATTCATAACTTTTTGTATAGTTTTATATATTGGGATAATAATAATGTGGCTGTCACAAAATCCCCAAATCGGCACACCGTTTGGGAACCAATGGTCATTTTATGACTTGATCACTCGAGTCATAAAATGAGTGATCTGAGGCTTCCAGTCGGCCCCAAAGAGCTCCTGCTCATCTGCATTAGATCAAGAGGAATTACAGCACCTTCTTCAGTGATCTGAGAAGGGGTGCCGTGGGGTCAGTGACTCAGTTAGTAAATGATGGGGAAACCAGGAGGATGTAATCCCCTTTTTATTTTTGCCCCAGCTCAGCCTCACTCCGCCTCTAATCTGGAACTATGTTCCAGATTATATGGTGCTCAGGGCAATCTCTGAACTCTCTGTGTGTGTGTGTGTGTGTGTGTGTGTGTGTGTGTGTGTGTGTGTGTGTGTGTGTGTGTGTGTGTGTGTGTGTGCGTGTGTGCATGTGTGCGTGTGTGCGTGTGTGCGTGTGTGTGTGTGTGTGTGTGTGCGTGCTTGTATTACTATACAGTACTTGTGAGGGCCAAATATCCCCACAAGTTTGAGAATAGATGAGGACAATTTCCCTGGTTCTAACAACATAAATGGTTGTTTTATGGCAAAAAAAAAAGTTTTCATCTATTGTATTTTATTTTAATTAAAGGATCCCTATTAGATTCACATGAATGAGTTGCTAGTCTTCCTGGGGTCCTTGAGGTTTAGGGGATTCTGCCTGATTTATACTTCGTTGCACACATAAAATACAAGTTCTACAAGCTCTACAAGCTTTGTACTGTATTTCAAATATAATATAATGTGAGTGTGCGTGTGTGTGAGTGTGTGCGTTCATCCATCCATGTTCCCAGGCAACACAAACAAAAACAACAACACTGCTGCTTACAGTATGCACAAAATATTACATAAAAAAAGATTAGCTTTAATGGGACAGAGAAAAAAAGTGTCAAACAAGACCGTAAGAACAAAGGAAAGCTCCGCAAATGTCCTGTCCAAGAGAGAGTGTAAAACTCTTCTGTAACAAAGCTATCTTTAATGTGTTTAAACACATATGTGTATCTACACTGTAAATGCCTTTTTATGACTTTATTATTATAGGACAGTATAGGCTGACAGGGAATTTGGAGAGAGAGATGGGGAGCGACACGCAGCAACGGCCGTCGGGATCTATTTTCAAATAGCCGAAGTATAAAATAGGGCTTCTGTATTGATTAATTGATTGGTGTTTTTATTGACAAAAATACATATACGTGACCATATATTTGTACTTATCTGTCAAAAGTATAGAATAAAAACTAAATCTTGAGAGCTTTCCATTCTTGTCCTTTGAGTGCAAATGTGTATATAAACTGAATGGCGTGTCTGGGAGCCACAGTATACATACCCTGTGCATGGTGCCGTTGTGGCCCCCAGAGAGTGGTAGTGATAGATGGCTGGTTTCCCTGGGCAGTGTTTGTGGTTGCATTTCACTGGCCTGGAGGAGAGACAGGAAAACACAGACCATCAAAACTTTCAACCTGGCGTCTCTATTTTAGGCAGGGAAAAACTATTGGCCAGGTGTACGAAAACGAGCCCAAAAGAAGCAATTTGGTCGCATGATCACACACACACAGAGGGTCCTCAGCAAAATGACTTAATAATAGCGTCAAAATCTGTTTTAACACTTGAGAACCCTATACATCGACTATTTTAAAGTAGACGATCTACAAGTTCAAAACCCGCTGTGAACTTGTAGATCTGCTATTTTAAAAAAAGGAGGAAAAAGTTAAATAGGTGGAACATTTTAACAACACAAATCTTCTTTGGTGGGTCCCTAGCACAAAATATTTTCTGATGGGGGGTCCGCAGACAAATGCATATTCATTTGGGAGTCCTTGACATGAAAAGGTTTGAGAACCACTGGTTTAAACAACAATAGGAAACAAGCCCAAAAAAACGCAACCCGCAACTACCAATATTTACAAGGAACTTTACAGAACAGCAAGCCCAAAGTCACTCATAATAAGCAGACTTGGCAATACTGGTCAGGATGCAGCAAGTACCTATTTTCGTTATTTGTCGTATACGACAAAGTGCACAGGGCTTAAATGGTTAAACAGAGATTAGTTCAACTTTCAGAATCTTTTTAGGACAGCAATGTCAGTCTGACTCGGTTGGTCGGTCGTTGCCATGGAATTTTCTCTGCACCCTTCATGTTCCCCTGAGGATGAACTCTTGCAATTTTGCTGACTTTGCTCTTGCAGCACACAAACGTTTCACCTGCACACAAAATATCTCAAAATCCCACGGGTGAATTTTCATTAAACGTTGCCAAGACCGTTCATACTCCCTGGAGAAATAACCCCAAGTTGACCACTGAATGACCTCATAACCTTTCCTCTAGTGCTAGACTGGATAGTCCTGTCACCAGTCAGTTGGGTGGATTACTGGATTAATTTATAATCCCACACATAAGATGTCTGATTCATCACTAGCATACACCATAGGCTATTTATTAACTACTACAACTAGGCACACTGCATTACCAAGCGTTCATTTCAGTATAATGCTAAAAGACCAGTGGGCCAGGGTGAGACCACTATCATTCAAACTCATGTATGAATCTCCACCTGCACTAATAACAGCTAACTGTGGAAAACTGCACTGTCATTATGAAGCCTGATTTATACTGTACATGGTTGCGGACCGGTGATGCTTACCGAAAATATCCACAACGCGTGGTGCGGTTAGTGCGCTTGTAGATCAGCTATTTTCAGTGCACGACACTGGCGTGCAACCAAGTATAAATCAAGCCTAACCCTGTCCACAACTCCCTTATAAAAGCAAGGCAAGATAGAGGTGCGCATAGTTGAAGCCACATGGCTGTATTTCAGCTGAAGCTTTTTTCCAATTCTTTTCATCTTTTTCCAGCACCCTTTTCTCCCACTTTAGCCATTCTGTCAATTATCAAGACCCCTTGTACTGTAGTGCCTTGTTGCTGCTGTGCTGACCCCCACTGGTTGGATGTGACACCTTCGATACACTTGTCCTTCTGGTGAAGACATTTGCAAACAGAGTGACATACTGCATGCATAATACACACGCATAGCCTCATTACAATAGTTTAAATTCACACTTTGCACGGCTCAACTAATGAAAAGAAACAGTATGCAAGGAAGGATGATGATTTTAGACTAATATCAATGTATTTTGTTGGTAGCGTTAAAGGACCATTACGGATCCATGTTTTAGACTATCTCTGACTCTTTGTATGCTTGAAGAAGAAAGGGGAGTGCTGCACTGGGTAAAAGAACAGTAATAGTTAACAAAACATCTTCTGATGCCCAAACTTGGACACGTCATAAGTGTTGTTTCCTGGAGTCACTGGGTGTTTCGGGTATTGCAACAGACAACAGACACCCTCCTCCAGGCAACCTGACCAAGGCTGATCAGACCCCGGCCTATGTCCAAGTGGCATGCTACTGCCCCCGTTGTCTCTTGGGGGGCTTAGGGTGGCAGGTGAGCTGTTAGCAGCGGATGTTGGCAACACAAGGAGGCTCTAGGCACTGTGGGTTGCCTCCAGGCCTGGCTCCTCCTTCGTCTGACCAGAAGTGCGTTGTGTCGTCATTGCCGCTGGACAGCAAACATCTCATTCTACCTTGTTGGATTTTTAAACCCTCCTTGCAGGTTTTTACTGCAGTCTGTAGCTTTTGGGTTCTTCCTCACAGAAGAAGTGGTTTGGGCTAACCCTCTCCACCCTGGGTCGCCGTCTCTCCGGCCGCCCTCTGTCTCTCCAGCCGTCCTCTGTCTCTCCAGATGTCACCACGCTCTTTTTGGTCATCACCCTGTCTGTTCCTGGTTGTCACTGGTACTACCAGATTATTTCAGTTAACAAAAGAATCTACTCATGCACAAACTTAGACACATCATCAGTGTTGTTTCCTGGAGTCACTGGGTGTTTCGGGTCTTGCAACAGACACCCCCCACCGTACTTGTGACAGACTCAGTGGTTGTGGACAGCAGGTTCTTGAAGTAACAAGGTCTTTATAGTCCAGTGTTATACAGAATTATGCTGTGGTATTAAGTGTTGAAGTAGTAACTGTATCAGCACACAGGATGGAACAAACTATTACTGGGAGAGCAGAAGCAATGTTCTGTCCAGACAGAGGCTCTCCCTGAGTTTGGCCTGGGCAATTAACCAAAGATATATCGAAACCAATACTTAGAACCACTAACCGACTCCCTCCCATACTCATTGGATGAGAGATATCCTATATTTTCTTAAATTGGAGAAAATTAGACTGTCCCTGAATGGTTCCACCGAAGGTATAGAGTCCTTTCTTCCAATATGTGCAGAAAATACATTTTCCTTTCATTCCAGATTAGGGTATTGTGTGAGGTCTGGTGGTGTAGTGTTATTAAGGTGTCATGACGGGAGTGCTAATTTTGCGGATTGCACTGTAGATTTTCTGTATGGTTCAGCTGACTGATGTGTTTTTTCTTTTTTTGTTTAAGTTCCTGTTTTTGGTTTTGTGTATTGCTGTCGTTTTTCTTTTACTTATCTTATTTCTTGTGAGTCTTGTAAGACTTACAAGAAAAGGGGGGGGACTAAAACAAACTGGCCATGTACATTTTTTTTATTAATTGGGCTATATATGAGGCAATGCAATATGTTGCTGATATGTATGCAATGAATGCTTCTGTCAGAATCCAATAAACAAACGTAAAAATGTAAAAAAAAATATGTCTCACATATCAACAAGGAAATTGATGTTTTATAATCGACTAAATCGATTAGTCCGATTAACCACTTAACCCTGTATTATACTTCGTTGTACAATGGTGATGTAAAGAAAACAGCGGAAATAGCCGATCTACAAGCATGCTAGTTTGTAAATATGCTGCTTTCACTATTTAAAGAATACATCTGTTCATTAATCTTAAGGTTGAAATAATCGTGATACTATTGATTTGAAGTCATAGCCCTACCCTGAGTATCCCTCGATGCAAAACAGGTGTGTAGTCACAGCTCCAATGAGTTGTGACTGTGTGTTTGCTTCAATCTGGGAACCCATTCGGTAAAGAAAAGGGGGGAAAAAAACGTTTTTAACGTCAGTCGTCAAAAACCTCCTTTTTTGTGTAGCTTGGTTCCTCCCCTTTTTAGTCCACTTCCTCCGTCTGTTTTTATAACTAACAACAATGCATGTTTAGGGCAGTGGTGCTGACAGATTAGTTTTCTCAAATCAGCCATCGGCATCACCGTACAGAGTAAACCCTCTCTGCTAACAACTCCTCCCACTATTCTACCATCATCAGTGTTGAAAAAGACAACACAAGAGCCCTCTTCTCTAGTCAGCCACCTACTCCAGCACACATCCTCCTCCCTGCACCTACAGCTGCAGCCTCATCTACAGTACTGGCTTCGCCACGTGTCGATCAGTAGGGTTGGGATCCGGAACCGTGAGGAACCGGATTCAACATTGAGGAACCGGAATCGGTTCCATCACAGTTCGAAACCTTTTCCGGAACTGGTTTATCACACTGTCAGAGCTGGTATGTGGACTTCATGTGTGCTATACAATTATAATAACAGTGGTTCTCAAACTGTTTAATTTCAAGGACCATCATAACTCTCAGAGTTACAGACCTGTAAGGGTCCATTTGGAACCCCATCGTTAAAGGGAACCATTAAGGAATCGGCCCGCTAAGAGGGAATCGTTAAGGAACCAGAATCGTTAAAATCCTAAATGTCCTATCGATCAGCGTGTTCAGGTTTCAGTACCCAGCATTGGTCACGTTATTGCGTGGCTGAAATAGACTCTCTCTCTCTCTCTCCCTCTTTCCCCCTCTCTCCTTCTCCTCTCGCTCTCACTTTGTTCCACAGGATGGCGATCTATTCTGTGGGAAGCTATGGACCACTATCAGCATAGACAAAATACAGGAGGCTATCACAGACCACCATCATAAGAAGCTGGAACCGCCTATATACACGGAAATGGTGATAATTAGATTATTGCCGGTGATCACAAAGTACAGCATTTAAGGAATAATAAACAAGACTGACTAAATCAGATTATTAACAAATAAGTCATTAGTAAGTAGTTTACTAATCGTGTCTTCACGATCTATTAACTATTTATAAGTCATTTAAACAGTAACTCATAAACTACTAAATACTATGCATTTTGTTGCTATACTTTTTCTCTCTACACCAAATGTCTTTGCCGAAAATAGCTGATCTATAAGCTCACAACGTATCACAATGCAACGCATTGTGAGCTTGTAGATTTGCCATTTTTGCCATAATGTTCGTTTATTATAACATGCTCAGAAAAGGGATCCTAGAGTTCATGACTGGATATATTAACATTGTCTATCAATGATCGATCCGCTATTTCTAAGGCCTAGTTATTCTAAAATGTTACCCACTGCTGTAAAATACTTTGGACTAAAATACTCTCTACCCTAAGCTTCCAGTCTTTCTACATTCTAAATAAAGATAGCCTCCACATGATCTTGAAAAGAAAATACTTGCTTGGGTCTAGCTCCCTCTTGAGATGGAAAAATGCCTGTTCTGCTTTATTCAGGATTATCAGGGGAAACTTTATTGCAGGGGTTTCCCAAACTTTTTCAGCCTGGGACCCCAAGGAGAAATTTGGTGTCTCCCCAGGACTCAAACAAAAAGGGGGGTGGGATTGTATTTGAACATTTCTGAAAAGTGTTTTGGGAAACTATTTGATTAGATTTTATTTCATTTTTTTGTAGGAAATGTATATTTGCCCATAAAAAAGCAACCCAAAATGAGTCACAACCCCTTGTTTGGGAAACACAGCTCTATTATTGCGTTCCAATTCTTTTACTGTACTGCACCTTGCTGGATGCCCGTGCTCGGGCACCACGGCGTGGAGGTTTCCAGGACCTCTCCCTGGTGAAGCTATTAACATAGTAGCATCTCCCCGTGGCTGGATCAGAGTACTGCTCCCATAGGTCCATGACCTGGAATGGCTTCTGTCCTGGGGCCGGGCTGGGGGGCTCCGGTTGGGACAGTCTCTTCACTGGCTGGACGTCAGTGTAAAGAGGAGAGTCCTGCCAGGACTGCTGGGAGACATACGACTCTGTTGGGACCTTTATTCACAGAGAAGAAGCAGGAAGACCAACAGGCGAGAAGGCGGTGGAAGAATAGAGAAGAGGGCATAAGACAAGGAAGAGAACGAAGAAAGATGTGCACAGGAGTAGAAGAGCATTGGGGTTTGACTGTTTGTAATATATACAGCAGAAGTAAAACAACACAGAGTTCAATGCCATGCACTTATTTCTCAGTTGCCACCCCCTCGCAATGGAACTCACTCCCAACCCACATCAAAGCAGCCCCCATCCTCTCCTCTTTTAAAACCGCCTTCAAAACCCACCTCTTCAGCCCACCTACAGTAATTCTGTTTTTTACCTCTAAATTGTAACAGTTGTTAGTCCTCTTCTATAGCCTTTACTTCCTTTAATTATTAGTACTTTTTCTTGCTTTAATGTGTGTGTGTGTGTGTGTGTGTGTGTGTGTGTGTGTGTGTGTGTGTGTGTGTGTGTGTGTGTGTGTGTGTGTGTGTGTGTGTGTGTGTGTGTGTGTACACACACATATTTACAGTACTCATTGTAGGTTGTGTATAGTCTACACAGTATCTGTATGTTCTTGAAATAAGCCATGATGCAAGTGCACGTGTTTAGCCAAGTGTGTAGTATAATAATACACGAACACGTGTGTGTGTGTGTGTGTGTGTGTGTGTGTGTGTGTGTGTGTGTGTGTGTGTGTGTGTGTGTGTGTGTGTGTGTGTGTGTGTGTGTGTGTGTGTGTGTGTGTGTGTGTGTGAGAGTGACGTGTGGCGGTCACACAACAGGTGCAGTCAACAGCAGAGGATGACGTTTTAACCAACGTAAAATGTAAAAAAAAAAAAAATGAAAGCATCTAGCAGTGTAATACAATGAGAGAACCCATCCAAACCCCATCACCGGCTGGATTAAAGTCACACAGCTTATAGAGAGCTACATGCTCAAGCGGATTGAGGGGCCTAAATCAGCAGATATGGAGTGTGGGGGGAGGGGGGGCACGTGAGATGAGATAAACTGAAGAGATAAATATCATAAAATATCGAACATCATCTTTCCATGAAACATAGCTGAGATATAACTCACTGACTGACTGACTGACTGACTGCATAGCGGAGTTGATCTCACTTATGTAAGTCACAGTCAATCAGATAATGACTGTGTGTGTGTGTGTGTTTGTGTGTGTGTGTGTGTGTGTGTGTGTGTGTGTGTGTGTGTGTGTGTGTGTGTGTGTGTGTGTGTGTGTGTGTGTGTGTGTGTGCACGTGTGCATTTGTGTATGATTAGCACGTCTATAGTGAGGGGATGTTGTCATAGAGTCACACATGACTTCACCGACAGTTATTACATAATATGTATGTGTACATGTAATTTATCTTGACACATACGGATGATAAACTTTAATGTCAAGTCTCAGTTCAATACCAATAGGTTGTAGGATAAGTTCTTTTTTTTAAAGTGCCCCTAAATTATTCAGAATAAAATGTTGGCATTACGCGTCTAGATATTCCTAATCTTCTAATCTTGTATAATTTTTGTGTGGCTGTACTGTACTATGCTGCTGCATCATTACAAATCAACCCAAATAGAGTCAGCTAAACATGAATAACTTAAAAATAGAGCACATTTTGTTACATAAGTCTCCACATTAAAAAACAAAGGGATCCAAAGAATAAACTTAAAAAAAGGATAATACAGGTAGCTTCATGTGTGTGGTGTGTATGTGCATGTATATAACTGCACAGTATGTGTATGTGTGTGGATTCATACTAGTGTCACCTTTTCCACACTCATTTTGAGTCAACCTACTGTTACATGTTTTTATCCTACTGTACCCAAGTGCGTGCTTGTGTGTTGAGACTGCGGCTAACTAAAACTGACTAAGATCTCTTAAGGAAGTATTAAAGCTATACCCAAAAACAGCATGAAAACAAAGGGGAAATTCTTTCTGTGGCGTGTTAGTTTGCTTTGCTGCTGCCTGCTGGTTTACGTGGTACATTATTATGAATTATGAAGGGCTTCTCTCAGTCTGTACACAAACAACTGCAACTCAAGCCACAAGTCAGTCAAGCTCCTGAAGTTTACACAACCCTCCTTGGTCTTATCGCCAATGGGGACAAGTTTGCCTGTAGATGGGAGGTTAACCCTAGTCTAGCATGGTGCAGGCAGAAACACCTCAACCTCAATGCTGTTTAAAAACACCCATTTATGGGTCGTGCATCCATTTTTATGGGTCGTGGACCCATTTTTATGGTTCGCGAGTAAATATCCCTTTATTTTTAGTTTCCTACATTTTACTTTTCCTTTTTTTTTAAATATATATATAAAAAATGTAAAAGAAAAAAAGAAAAAACATTTTCATAAATTAAAAACTATTCAAAAGAATTTCATAAATTAATGTAAAAAACTAAATCAAAGAAATTCCATAAATTAGAAAAACTTTGAATAAGTAGGGAAAATAGCAGATCCACAAGCTCACAACGCGTCGTGCTCACAACCCGTCGTGAGACGCGTTGTGAGCTAGTTTGTTCTAGTTTGTGAACTAGTTTGGGTCTCTTTTGGGTCTCGAGCTAAAAAGTTTGGGAACCACTGCTCTAAAAGACAGTTAACTCATTCACTGCCACAATTATTGCTGGCCGCGTTTGCCCACTGCCAGAGATTTTTCATTTAAAAAAAAAAGTACTCAGGAGCCGAGATACAGAATTTTTAAGTTTTAAGTTAACAAGGAAGTGGATGGGAGTGTAGATCTTTAAACAATCATATCTCCTTGGTCTTTGGGTCAAATTTGAAAAAAAAACTAAAAAAAAAAAAAAAAAAAAAAAATTAATTTTTTTGAAAAAAAAAAAATTACGTTTTTTACGTCAGTGGCAGGATTGGTAAACGGGACGAATTACGTTTTTTACGTCAGTGGCAGTGAATGAGTTAAGATAGAGATAGTAGTGGACCTCAGGAAGAGCCCAGCCCCTATTGACCACCTTGTTGTGTTGGAGTCATTCAAATGGTCAATAATAACACAGGGTCTTAAGTTTTAGGAGAACATCACATCCAACACCAAGAGGTCACAGCAGAGGATGTTCTTCCTGAAAAAATGATCGTCCAGTTTCATAGTCCATCCTCACCAAATCCATCATCACCTGGTTCGCTGTCACTACTGAGAATGACAGTTACAAACCGCAACAGATCATAATGGTCCGCTGAGAGGGTCATCAGTTGCACCCTGCTGTCTCTTCAGAACCTGTACCAGTCCAGGACCTGGACCACTCCAGGATTTGAGAAACAAGCAGGAAATATAATCGCTGACTCCTCTCACCCCAGTCACCATCTCTTCCAAAAGCTATCATTCCCTATCTCACAAACAAGTCCACTACCCATCACTGACAAATCTCATTTATAAATATCTCTTAATACTATTGTTATTCAGTGCAATGCACCCATCTCACTGTAACACATTCCTTGTATGGGCAATACAAGTAATTCTGGTTCAGATGAATGTGTACTATTTTAAATGGATTTGAATTCACAGTGGCTGAAATGAAGTTCAAGGAAAATCATTAGTGTGTGGGTGTGTGTGTTGTTGTGTAAGTGGGTATGCATGTGGAATATTTTAGTATTTCGTGGAAAAGGGGGGCCTTGTGACCTGGATGTGGCTGTAATAATCCTGCTTACTAGGCTTAGAGACACAAGGATTGGAGTCATAGAGAAAGAGCGAGGGAGAGCGACAAAGAGAGAGACAGAGAGAGAGAGGGTGACGTGCCGGTCACATCAACCGGTCATCTATGACGTATATCTATGAAGAACTCTGACTCAGAATTTGGTCAAGGTTTTAGCGGGATTACAGACACTTTCACTTCCGTTGAAGTTAAATATTTCCCCCAAAAATACAACATACGTGAAAAAATAAGTGGAGGTGGCCTACTGAAGTTTGTATGTGATCGGTTCAGCAGTTTGCGAGATTAGGTGCGGACAGACAGACACACAGAGTGACATACAGACAGGCCCTTTCAGAAGGGTCTGTGTCTATGGCTAGCCTTTTGCGGAGCCACACCGTAAAAACATTATAACATCTTCTGAGGTGACATAGTGACACTCATGTCATTGCAGTGATAGAAAATGAGTTGCACCTCAAAGAAGGATTATCAACAGTATGACCTGACATACACATAACATAAACCTAGCCTTATCATAACAGTACCACTCAGTAATCTGATTTTCACTACAAAGCCAGAAGGAACTCTGTTCTGTTTTGTTGGTGCAGGAAATGACTGTTGGATTACAGTTTCAATAAATCAAATAATAAATACTAAATAAAATATACAGTGTATCTTTAATAAAACAGTTTCCTGTTTGTTTGTTTGTTTGTATTTTGTATGTCTATTGAAAAAAAAAGCAATAAACATATTTTGCAAAAACTCAAGACAAATTTATTTGAATGAATACAATTATTATTTTAAAGACTGTATGGTAGAATATGTTAATACAATGTAACTAGCACATCTGCAGTGGTTGAAAGTGGTCTCCCTACTGGTCTCCCCATTGATACATCTCGACACTGGTGTTAGGATTTGGGTAGCACCTACAGTATGACACTTACTGGTTGGCAATGTCAGAATAGCTATTTGAAGTAGATAGTACACCGCATTGGACACCATCATGCCATCTTTATTGTTGTTCAGACATCGTTGCAGTTACCTCTCTCTGTCGGGAGAGGGAGACAACGGACATAAAACCTAAAGCCCTGTTCTAGCCCCGCTGCGGAAAGCAGACTTCTGCGTACACCTGCACTTTGACTCTCATTACCTGCAGGTGGTTTGTCCTACGGGAAGCGTCCGCCACGTCCCACTGGCTGCTCGATTTCTTGGACATCCTGGGACAGGTACGCCCACTGAACCCGTCCTTCACCTCGTCATACGGGTTCTCTGGCATGCTCTCGCCGGGCAGGTTACTGGAGCTTCGACTTCGGATTATGGTAGGGACCACCCTCTGTGTCTTTGGAGCCGTGGGGGCCGCGGTGGACCTGGACACCAAGAGGTGGCCCGAAGGGGATGTGGCGGATTTGGAAGAGAAGGTGGATCCAGAGAGGGGTAGGGTGGGGAAGTGACCCCCGCCCATGCTGGTGTTGCTGGGGTACATCCCTCGCAAGGCACTGTTGGAGGTGAGGTTTTCCATGGAGCGGCAGAAGGACTTGTTCACTGTGGGAAAGGCAGAGTTTTACATTTTACAATGCAACACAAAACACAGCCGACAGTTTAAAATCTTTCAACCTGGTGTGCCTATATTGGGCATGTAGGCAAAACGTATCTAAAGAAAATGATCAAACGTTTAAAAAAATAGCTAAAATAGTAGATCTAGTAGATTTACTAGGCTATTTTAGCTATTTGCCGAATTACACATTTGATAGGGCTTAACCCCTATATTAAGTTGACTGGGGTATATAATTGGTTCCCTCCTATTTCCCCTCCACACCAAATTGATATCCTGCCGATTCTCTAATGTTGTCTAATGTCAGATATGTTTCTTGATCACTTGGATTACGTTAATTACACTGACAGAGTATTTTCTCATGTTTCCCAATATAATGATTTTAAAGTTTATTGGTGTTGGTCACTACTTGGATATTGTCTTTTTAATTTATTTGGGCATTTGTGCTCACTTGGGGATATATTCAAATGAAATGATGACGCAATGATTGGCATGATTGTATTTAGGTGTGACTGATTAGCCAAACTGATAGACCCTGATGAAGACCTATTAGGTCGACACACGTTGGTCATATTGTTGCCTTGCTCAAAATAAATCACTGATCTTTTTCCTTAAATGAGTGCCTTGGATTTCTTTTCTTTGCAGGTCTGCAGTCCACACCACTTGGGAGTCAAACAGTACTTCTTTGAAAAAGATATTTGGTCATATTTTAGTGTTTGACTATTTTTGCTGAATATTCACCAATTATGACATACCCAGAATAGGGATGCTTGGGATTAAGTTGATAAATAGTCATTTATTTTCATCTGAGACACTCTGATATGGAGAAATACAGTAACTCATTGCATCACTGCAGTATAACACAAACACACTGCATCGCTCGCTGCCGAACTCACTCTCTCAAGCTCATATTACCATGGTTGCGTTCCTTATATTTGCGCTCCGTGGGGCTGGGACTGGGAGTGAGCGCCACCCTTGGTGGTATCCTGAGGTTGGCGTTCAGGGAGGTGGACATGACCAGGCGCTGTGGTGAGGGCATTGGCTTGATGGCCACCTGGATCACGTACGTGGCAGGGACATAGATTGGCTTGGTTTTACTTGCTGCACCTATCCTCCGCACCTGTGAGAGGGAATGGTTTTGCTATCAGTTGTAAGGGTGATAGATACATCCCTTGAGGTCTCAATTCAGAAAACAAAAAGTCAGTGTAAAATATAATTTGGCTAAAATGAAATATTGAAATATTTGTGAACATATATAATTTAGTATTGTACCAGAAGTCACTTACTGGTGTGGTGGTCTCTCCGGCAGGTGCAAGGCACACTCTATACAAGTGTGATTTGGACCTGCTAAAGACACCACGACACCAGTAAGTGGCCTCTGGTAGAATCTTTTGTCGCTTTCTCCACCAAGAGCGCCTTGTATACAAACAAACAGTCAACAGAACGCCACGGCAGATTTTTTAAAATATATTATATATTTCTATTTTCAAGTGCACATTTTTGTCCACTCGTTGTATACTTGATATATACAAAGTGTATAGGTTTTTGAAACCTACAAGTTTAGTATTTAAAATTTGTATCAAACATAAACAAAAAATCACACCCTGTGTGAAGTGGGCGGTGTCTTGCTAGCTAATCACAATACTGAATGGAGTCGATCAATCATGTACAAAGGATAAATACATTTATTGAAACACTCTTTATGATGGACAAAACCATAACTTGAAAAAAACCAAATTTTGGTTTTTTTCAAGTTATGGTTGCTTATATAGGGCTATGCACATGTGTCATGTGACACTGGCCAATCACAGTCCTGAATAGGCTGTGATTGGCCAATCACAGCGCAGGATAATTCTACTAATTTCCTGGGCCCAGATCACAGCGCAGGAAAATGTACATTTTTCCAAATCTCACTTATAGGGGCGGTTTCACCGCCCAAAAACAAACACTTCTTTGCACCTGCCACCAGTCGGTATTGGTCTTCTTCAGGAGGATGAAGCGCTCGCCTTCCCGTATGCAGACCTGCCGTCCGTCTGCCCCACGGTAGCTGTAGTCATACTGGGCCTCCAGCACCACCGTACCGCTGGGCACCCCGCAAACAGAGGGGGGGACCCTGGTGGTCACCTGAGGGGCTGCACCAGGGTGCTGGTGGCCCAAGGAGTGACGCCCGCTACCAGACAGCATGGCTGCCCACTGGCCCTCTGTTCAGCAACCCTCACTGGGAGTGACTGGATGATGGTTGTTGCTGCTGGTGATGCTGGTCTCACTGGTCTGTTTGGCAAGAGGCACCTGCGACAGAGGCCTGACCAGTGCCATGCTCTGAAAAACAACAAGGGGGAGGGAAGGAAATGTTTTTTGGACCGGTCACTATAAATTAAGAGGTAAATATGTATTGAGAGAGGGATGGATAGAGAGAGAGAGGGAGGGAAAGAGACTGAGAGAGGGTGAGGAAGAGGGAAAGTGAGATGCAGTGAGACTGAGGGGGAGGGGATACTGGTTGAAGGGCTGCAACTATTATATAACTAAATGGTTGTACTGTATAATAAAGGCTATGGTTATATTTAGATTGCACCTGGTTCAGGAACATGTATCTTTGGGCCTAATTTTCAATTATAAATACATTCTTAGAATAGAATAGAATAGAACAACACCGGCGTCCAAGTATAAATCAGGCCTTACTTTTCAGCAAACAACAAGATTGCGGAAGAGGTTGTTTTTTGTTTGACAGATTCTTGTCTCATTCAAAGGTAGCAAAACTCATCCTATTATATAAAGAATGGAGTCAAACAAAGCCAGAACTGTGTTCTGGGGAAACAAATTAGGCTAATTACCCGTAATAGCCTTGGACATAATTAATCTCATTGTTCTCACAATCCCCCACGGCCATTTCGTGTGCAAGCTGTTCATTTTTTTTATTTTTATGAAAGAAACAAAAAATAAAGCTAACTTTGATCCAGGTGCTTAAAGGGGCAAACAAGATGCTTCACTGCCTGTGAAAATGCCATGACTAAACAAAGTGAAAGAGTTTTACCTATTATGACGGTAGAGATCGACCATTACTGTGAGTGTTTGCAAACACGAGAGCATCATTCTGTTCTTTCAATGTTGATATAGAGAAAGACGTGTCAGTACTAGTGTAGGCTGGTCAAGACATACAGCCCCAAAGAGTAAAACCAGAAGTATAGAAAGTACAGGGATGTAGCCCTGTACTTTATGTACTTCCGGTTAGACACTTTCAGCATCGGTTCTTTTCCAGCCTTTACTGTCCTCGTGATCAAGTAGTTAGACGAACTGGGAACGGGGTTAGTACTCGTGGGAAGATGACAGGTGGAAAGTCCTTGTACATATTTGCAAAAGCAAAACCATCATTCTTTCAGATTTATGTGCATGTGAATAATTCATGTCTTAGGGGGAGGATGTAGGGAGTGTAATATACCCAGAATAGCATCCGTGTCCATCTCTCTACCTGACTCAGCATCCCCCAAGCTAAGCCCCAGCTTGTCCCCGGCAAGACCCGCTTAAATAAAAGAGCGTTTAACTTTCAGCCAGGCAGACCCAAGACAACAAAGCCTCAATGCACACACTTCCTATTGGATTGGGATCTGGTTACTGTAAAGGCATATGATTCACCCCCCATGCCCTGTGGATGGGGGTATTGTCATCCTGTAAGAAACAGGATGTAAGTGTTTCATCATAGGATAAAGGTGATGATCACTCAGAATAACTTTGTATTGATTTAAGTGACTCTTCCCTTTAAAGGGACAAGTGGACCCAAACCATGTCAGCCAAATGCTCCCCCCAGCATAGCCATCCATAGGTCCCACTCACTGTCTGGGTCTGTCATTCAGGCCTGTACAGTTCTCTTAGTGTATGCCACATATGCACTCACCTACTTGTGAAGAATATGGTGAAAGATGACTCATCTGACCATATTACTTTCTTCCACATCTCTGTAGATGAGTGTCTATGACTTTTACTCCACATCGACATGACTTTTTACTCCCTCTAATGAGGGAGTTATGCAGTGTAGCCCTACTACCTCTCAACAGACTGTTCTTGCTGACACAGTCGGATCACATCCTGCACTGACCTTTCAGTCACCTGAGGAATAGTTGCTCTTCTGTGTTTCCTTAAATGCACAATCATCACGGTCAATAAATGTGCGCTTTTGACCACAATTTCCAACCCTAATGTCTTTCCCGTTATTGACATGCAGATATCACTTTATTCACTGTTTCTATCGAAACACTAGCCAGTTCAGCAGTCTTTGTGACTGAAACTACTGCCGTCCGTGCTACAATAATGAACCCTCTTTTATAGCCACTTACATAATTTCCTTGATCCAATTTTGGATCAAGGTTAACTGGGCATGCTCAGCATTGTTATACATGTCACAGAGCATTATAGTATGTTAATTGCTTAATTGTATCATGCAGTCCATCTGTATGGAAGCATCTGTGTTCAATATGTTTCTCCACTCCATTCAGGTTTTCCTTTCAAATGTACCTGTCGTAGAGTTGTAGATAGGATTATAGCGAAAGCGACATATGAGAGGGAGAGGCAGAGACAGAGTGTGAGAGATAGAAGACACAGATAGAAGAAAGATGTAATGCCAACACAGTAGAATCATAGAGTTATAATATATCTAAAGGGCGGACTGCCCCGGCCCCAGCTATTAATTTCAATGAAAGTTGCTCAGTGGCCGGAAGTCTGCTGGAAGTACCAATATCGGAGCCAATATCGGAGCCAATAGAGCAGGCCATAGAGTTATGAGCAGGCGCACTAGGGTTTCAAGCGGTAGACGCACGCGCAGTAGCATTTTAAATGCGGAAGTGTTGCTATCCCAGATTTGACCACCAGGCGAAGGCAGCTTCACTGCTCTACCATGGTTCTGGGGGCTTGAGTAGAATCCACAGTTAAAGGTAAGGCAACAGGTATGGGACAACTTTAGATATTACCAGTCCATATCTAGGCAACAACATGGACATTATTTAAAATGAGAAAAGTTCTCCATAACTGTAGAACTGTAAAAAGCAGCTGCCGTGGTAATTCACAAAATCCCGGACATTTTATTGATGATATAAGTATCTTTGCATTTATTTAAATGCAAAGATAAAATGATGTTTTGTGTATGTTGGGGGGGTGCGGAAGATTTACCTATTCAAACACAGATATAACATATTTATTGTTTACGAGAATGCCAAATTATAACATACTGTAGTGTTTTTCACTTGATTAGAATTTCCAGCATTTAAAATGATCTGTTGCCCTGCCTTTAATTTAACAGTGTTAAAAAAATTAAAAGTTTCCCAATGTGAAAAATGTGCAAGTTGTTAAGATGGACAGAGCTGACTGGATGAAGCTGTGAGCTACAATTTCGTTGCTGTCGGGTGGAAACCTCATATGTTCAAAACTGTTACTTTTCAGGATTCACAATCAAAAATAGCAAAAAACATATACGATCTACAAGCTCAAAACCAAGGGGAAAAATATGGAGATAAGAGGTTTCTGCCCAACAGTGACGATACGTATGTGTGAAGAAGGCGGTGGGGTGGGAGGATGGGCCGGGCTGTTCTGAACCCTGATAATCCCACTGTGCTTTATTAAAGCACAGGAATGAATCGTTGACCCCATGCCTGCAGAGAATTAAAGTAAAACCCTTGGTTCCAGCATATGGGCGGGTGCGCGGCTGCGTGGCTCACACAGGCAGGCGGTTCACCGCAGGAAAGGCAGGGCTACTTCCACGTGACTTAATCCAAATATTGTCCAGTGTATCCGGATGCATGTCACACCACACCAGGCTGTGGCATTCATACAGTACAGTAGATAGATAGACTGACATCTGGCCAGGATGCTCCATTCACGTTGCAGATGTGTGTGCATGCATACCAGGAGATGTTCTCTGCCTATCAGGTGACTGTAATAGTGGTGGTTTGAACTATAGTAGTCATATATTTACGCTTGATAAAAACAGCTATACAGAAATTGCAGTGGTTTTGATACATGACCCGCCAAATGTTGATTTATTTGACCTTTTTGTTAAATTGTCAGAATGCATCTCTGTCCCTGTGCTTTTTATACCACTTAACAATGAGTGTCAGTATTCTGAATTCCAATATAGCACTCCAAACACATTCATTTATTTTGCTTTTTAATCATAAATATTAATAACGAAGCTGCGATATATAGCGATAATAAACTATCGCAGTATTGGCACAGGTATGCTGATCTATGCCCCCAGCGCACCAGTGCCAATATTGCACGCTACAGTATAGCACTCCTTTTCATTTATTACTGCTAGATTATCCTGACCAATTAAATGTACCTAGTATAGATGGTCTGAAGGGGCAACAGAATGTCGGTGGCTTTAGAGCTAACAGTGCAACTGTCATCGGTGTTCAGATAGGTCACAAAGGACAGAGGTAAAAGAAAAAGAAAAAGACGCAAGTTGAATAAGCAAACAGGAAACCAAGTATTTACATCAAAGAGGAACCACAGTTCGAGTAACATCCTCTCTACCTTACTGCTTGTGTGTGAATTAATTTTTCCAGCCCAGTGCAGCACTTTTCAGCACGAATGACCTTTTCTACAGAAAACCTATGTTAGCCTAGTTATAGTTCACCTCTGTTTGTAGCGACTGTGGTGCCATAAGCAACCAGGTAGAACAAAGCACTTTAAACTAGAAAGATGCACACAGTTGAGGGTAACGTTCTGCCAGGAGGCAACACCCTAATAATGATTGCGAACGCGGAAGGAGGCGCGGCGAAGCCGCGCCTCCGACCAAGTGGAGCTTACTATGTAACCCTGCTCAGGTTGTGTGTCTGTGTGTCTGTGTGTCTGTGTGTCTGTGTGTCTGTGTGTCTGTGTGTCTGTGTTCATGCCCTCATGTGACTCACATGCGTGCACTGCCTGTAAGCAGCCACCCGAGTGCGCCAGAGTGCAGGAATTTAGACAATGCTCTGCTTACAATGCACAACAGCCTACACACACACACACACACACACACACACACACACACACACACACACACACACACACACACACACAATGTCAATGTTCTCTCCCCATCACGGTGAAATAACACGGATTACAAGTCCGTAAATACACAATATTTTCAAGCTGCGTTCGCTTCCAGCGTTCGCGCGTTTTACTTGTACTTATTCTGTCTGCATCTTTCCCTCTCCCTCTCTCTCTCTCTCTCTCTCTCTCTCTCTCTCTCTCTCTCTCTCTCTCTGACACATTGTGAAAGATAGTCAAACATGCTGTGATGTGGTGTCGGACGGACATGGTCTACATGAGGTTACATGAGTGCTACGTGAATACTGTACATTATGTCAGATGATCAAGTCGGGAATATTGGAAAAGTAGATGTAAGCACATTTTGGCCCCATGTTAAAAACAGCTCTGGTACAGTGGAAATGACTTAAAGGTAGGGTAAGTGATTTGCAATTATTCAAATAATGCAAAATGGGTCTATGTTCTGACAGTACTTATAGAGTGTCCTGTCCATATAAGGAGTCTCCCATGTCTCTCCAGCTCTTTATTAAACAGAAAATGCATTTTCAGTGCTCTCTCCTGATTGGCTCAAATGTTACCTGAAAATGTACTATATTGTGTTTACTAAAGAGCTGGAGAGACCCCTGTGACCAAACAAACGCTCTGTAGCAATGATTACTATCAGAATATAGTACTTTAACCTCTTTAACAAAACATTTAAAAAATACAAAAAAATATCACTTACCCTACCTTTAATAGAAGTTGTGGTTTGGTGGCGTAAAACTGTGTGTGTGTGTGTGTGTGTGTGTGTGTGTGTGTGTGTGTGTGTGTGTGTGTGGCGTGTGTGTGTGTGTGTGTGTGTGTGTGTGTGTGTGTGTGTGTGTGTGTGTGTGTGTGTGTGTGTGTGTGTGTGTGTGTGCTTCAATAGGCTCTCTACAACAATTCATGTAAGTGAACAAGTACAACAATTCATAGCTGTTATATCCATTTCAAATAGGACAAATTGTAAAACATTTCACAAACATACATGCCAAAATCTTTGTTGCTGTACTGATTTCAGAAGGGTATGTTTGTTTTCATGCAGCAACACTGCCCATCATCGTGCATGTCTGCGATTGCCCATATAGCCTGGGGGGACGGTTATGCCATGGTCTACTGTGATTGGCTAGTTCCAGTCAATAGCCTGGTGGGATGCATACAGTAACCCACGCAAGCTCTTCGCCTGGCAGAGATAAATAAGGGGTCCTGACTCCTGAGGTGCCATTGCCTCAGCTGGCCACTTTACTGTGCTGTGAGTACCAATTATATCCCAGGATGAACCTGAGAACGTCATTTTGTAGGGTTGAATGTTTTCAACTGCAGCCATGTTAAAGCTGTAATCCTGCTCACTGACCGTGACCAATGGTCCTGTCTTGTGACTTCTTTTTTTAAATGTTAAGCATTTGACAATTTACATATTATGTGGGACGTTGTTGACAACTCTTGATGATGACAAAGGGCAACAACATCAGCCCTATTCATGATTTCTTTTAGGAATATCAATAAAAAAAAATGTTTTAAATAAAATAATCGATTTTTTGGGGGGTGGGTGTATCTCTTTTTTATGTTGTTATTATAGGTGACCAAAAATATAATGTGATGCGTAGTTTTGGACATAAGAGGTTTCCACCAGACAGCAACGATATATTTCCTTCATTCACTGTTCATTACCTTAACAAAGATGTGAATGATGAAGCTGTTCTCAGTTACTGGAGCACTCCACCTGAATGAAGAGAGACACAGGGGAAGAAAGTGAATATACAGTAGAATCAACAAAATATGATTGAGTAAGGTGCAAAAAAACAGAAAGGTTGGGACATGTTTCTATTCAGGTCAGTTGACGCTCACAAGGGAGCTGGCATCACACATGCATTGCACACACATGCAAGCGCACGCGCGCGCGTGCGTGCACACACACACACACACACACACACACACACACACACACACACACCTAAAACATACAGAGAGGCCCATATGGCGTCACAGACAGAGACACTCTGTCAGGGCTGTGGAAAAGGCTGTGGCAGGCTGTGCCAGGGGCCGAGGGCACGGGGCATAGGGTCTGGCATCAACAACACACAGCGGGAGAAAGGGAACATATGGAGGGAGGGAGAGAGAGAGAGAGAGAGAGAGAGAGAGAGAGAGAGAGAGAGAGAGAGAGAGAGGGGGGGGGAGAGAGAGAGAGAGCGAGCAGGATACAAAGAGGATGAAGTAAGATGGAAAAACAAGGCGGGGATAGAATGAGCTGTTTGTGAGAGTGCGTGAAACAAAACAATGTTTGTGAGAGTGAGAGAATAAAAAGAAACAGAGAGAGAGAAAGTGACGTTCAAGAACAGAACGAGAGGAAGAGGAAGAAAGAGACTCATGGTGGTCCTTTGTGAGTTAATGAGTATCTGTGTCACTTACAATTCACACAAGGTTTGCCAGCGCAAACCTACTCTGCAGTCAGCCCCACGCACGACACAGCTCAATGGTGGGCCTCAACCTAAAAGGAAAACATTAAACAATCAATCAATCAATCATCCAATTAATTCAATCAATGAAAACAAAGAAAAACAAAAAAAACAATGTAATATAGGTGATAAATAAAACCATTTAGAGTGGTTAGAGCAGTGTCAAAGTGATCATGTAAGCCAGCTGGTCATTCTTGCAGGAAAGCACAAATATCCTCTCTCTTTAACGCACGCACGCACGCACGCACGCACGCACGCACGCACGCACGCACGCACGCACGCACGCACGCACGCACGCACGCACGCACGCACGCACGCACGCACGCACGCACGCACGCACGCACGGTCGCACACACACACACACACACACACACACACACACACACACACACACACACACACACACACGCGCGCGCGCACACACGCTCGTGCGCACACACAGACACACACACACTCAGACAGACACACACACACGCAATCCTACAGTATGCAGCTGACTGATCCTGGCTCCACTCCCTGACCCCTACAAACCTGACCTCTGCCCCCCTGTGGCTTACCGGACAAGGATGAGGGGATATAAGCAGAGAACCACAATCACTCACATTTCACCTATTAAATCTGTGAAGAATCCACCAGGGCCTGCTATGGTGTGGTGACGCCATACTGTAAACGAAACGTAAATCCTGCTGTTCTTCCGGATATATCCAGGAGATATACAGGACCTCGGATGGTACAGAGTAGAAAGGCCAGTGTAATACGGCATAATACACAGTAAGAGAAGTGAGGATGTTCCCTTTTCACAGAATATAAGCCTATAGCCTGGTTCCTTAACCACTTCACTCCTCCAGGGGTCTATGCTGTACTTAGTCCCCTCATTCTTTCCCTTTACACCTAATCTCTTTGCTGAAAATAGGCAATCCACAAGTTCACAGTGCATCGCAAGTTCGAAGCGCGTTGCTATTTTTGCAGAGTGTTCACCTATGTGACATGCCCAGAATAGGGCCACTAGGGTTCAAGCCAGGGGTCATGACTCAAAATGAGTCACAGCCCTGATCACAGCGGACCACACACCTCCACAAGTCAAAGCTTGGTTCTCTCAAACTCTAGCTGCACACAGCAGGACGGGCGTTTGGAATGATGGGTGCTGGATGGTGGAACATGGGATGTCATATTGTATCATATATTAATTCCATACGTTTGAAGTTGAAAGAGAACTCCTTTAATAATCACGGCTACATGGTCTTCAAAGAGAGACGAGACATGCAGGAGGAAGAGTGTAGAGTTGAATGAGAAACTTCAAAGGCTTTTTGACACTCCCACAGCCGTGAACACACAGCAAACACACACACACACACACACGCACACACACACGCACACGCACACACACACACACACACACACACACACACACACACACACACACACACACACACAGAAAACACTGACTATACTGTTTTACATATTGTTTCAGATGAATGAAAAGGCCAAATGAGATTGGAGTGTAGAGTCCGCCATAATATAATCTCTGTCCAGTTAGCGTACTGTAGCCACAATCCTAATCATTAATTAAACATGTCGAAGAAAACCCCCCACCAAAAACCTAGAAATAAAAAAGCACTAAAGCAGAGACCTCCTTTCATATCATACTTCAAGTGAATGCAGGTTCAAAATCCAGTCATCAGGTGAACTTTTCTTGCTGTCACGCTTTGTGCGCCTTGCCGTTCATGATGGCTAGTGTTTGTCATCAATACAATGAATGAATCAGGCAATGCTTCCTCTCTTCTGCTGAACTGTTTGTGTCCAAAGGGAGTTGTATGACCTTGTTGCTCATTAAAAATAACCAAAATTACAAAGTGATACTGTGGTTGCGCTCAGCTAAGCACAAATCTCTGCTTTGAGATTTGCGCCTAATGCCCAAATCCTACTACTACTACTTAATAACACTTATACTGACAACGACATCATGTCAAATTGCATTTCTCTCTTTCTATATATATTATATCATGGAAATTAGGGCCGTAAGTATAGTATATTTCTTACCAATTATTCTGTCAATTAGTATTACTTTTTCAATTAATCGAATAATTGAGGAGCGTGTTTTTTATATGAAGAAATATATATAGATATATATATATCAACAAATCAATTGACCACTTAAACATTATTTTATACTTGTTGTGGTTTGGTGGCATAAACAGCATGTGTGTGTCTCTCTCTTAGTCTCTCTCTCTCTCTCTCTGTATGTTTGTGTGTGCTTCAATAGGCTCAATTGTATGGAAGAGACAAGCAGCCTGTTTCAAATGGGGCAAATTGCAAAACAAAGTTGACGACGAATATGAATGCTGAAACTTTAGTAGATGCACTGATTTCAGGGGGGTATGTTTGTGTTCATGCAGCAGCAACACTGCCATCATGACATGCATACATTACATTGTCTAGTGGCCAGTCTACAGCCTGGCGGGACGCTTATCCCATAGACTGCTGTGATTGGCTAGTTCCGATATTTAGCCTGGTACGGCAGCTATTATAAAAGTAAATAAATACTGTACATACTGTAGATATCAATGTGGATTTGAAAATCTTCGAAAATTGAGGTTGTTGGCCTGACAACGTGCACAAGAAATATGAAACTACTAGTAGTTTCTGAGATTATAAAATGGTTTGGTATATATTACCTATGATATGATATTTATTTCCCTAAACCTTGCATTTGTTTGACTTTAATGGCCTATTTCAGCATTTTGTGGCTATTCTAGATTTTAACATAAACAACTAGAAAGAATGCTCCTTGGAGCACAGGTCTCCGCCAGGTCAGGTAGGTTATTGTGAACCAGCAATGTTCGGAATTTGCCAATCAGGATGGAGTATGAAACAGACAGATCCGTCTTGATCACATGACTATAGACATAATATGTATCGATTTGCATGATGTTTGGACAAAATCTGTAGGAGTAATATCAAAACATTTGTTTAGGAAAAATCGGCCTCCTAGTACGCTATAATATAACAGGACACTGTGAAAGGGTGGCATTTCTTCGTCGGCCTAGTGGGAATGTGCATGCAAAGTTTCACGTCAATGGCACGCTGCGTTCATGATTTGAGGTATTTTGTTCAAAACGGACCACTCCTGCAAACTTTGGAAGCCAATCTTAGCCAATCAGGATGGAATATTAAAAATCGGACAGAACCGTCTTGATCATATGACTATAGAGATGCTGTGTACTGATTTGCGTGATGTTTGGACAAAATCTGTAGGAGTAATATCAAAAGAATTGTTTTGCGAAGAATGGCCTCCTAGTGGCACTATAACAGGCCGATGTGAAAGATTTGGGGCAGAGGTTCTGCTCTGGCATCCAGGGAGTGTGTGTGCACAGTTTCAAGTCACATAACTTAAGGTAAACACAAATTAACAGGGCCACAACAACCCCCCATGACATGTTCTGTGGAAAACAAGACGGAATATGCTTTTTTTTAATCCATGGACAAAGTCATAACTGCAAAAACTGATGTCTTGCTCTTCATGTGAGACACCAGCCTCCAGCCAAAACATGCCTTTCATCCTCCCAAAGGATTATGCATTATTGATGACTACACCAGAGAGAGACAGAAATACATACTGAGACATTTGGCTGTATGTGCTTATGTGTGTTTGTGTGTGTGCAAGCGTGAGTGTGTGCGTGGGTTTGTGTGTGTGTGTATGTGTGTGCATGTGTAAACAGGTGGGTAGACATCTCTCCTCATTGGAAAGAGTGAAAGTGATTAGCTGAATTTTTTTCACTCAGCCAATCATATATCTGGCTGATGAAAGCGAAGCAGCCATTTGCTCTTCCCCGCCAGCCAACATCATGACAACAGCCCCTGTGACCAATGACATCCTCCGGTGTTTTATTCAGTTTTCTCGTTATTCATAACAAGATTTTATGTGTGTTAAACACTATCATTTGGAAGCTGACCTTGTGTGACGCAACACTGGAAAAATACCCTGTAGCCTGTAGTGTATCGACACAAAACTAACTAGCATAGAAATCCAAATAGATGACAAACTATTGCCTTTCTAATTTCCTCCATTTGAACATAAATATCATTAGACTAGGGTTTATGCTTTGCCCACGAGTTAAACGTATCAGTTATTTTCAGAGAACAAAACCTGCCAAGTGACAAAGGCTTCTGGCAAAACGGCTAAAAGAGCAATTTAAATTCTACTTTATTAGAACTAATTTGTCTTGTTATTTATGCATTTTTAGGAAAATGTGAGGGAAAACATGTAAGACCATCCCAGTTAAGAAACAGTTAAGAAACTTGTTTTGTATGCGAAATTCAAATTGACCTAGAATAGTCAAGGAATCGGGTAAAAATGGAAGGTGTGACTTTCTGTGGTTCTGTGGTAAATTTGACTCAAAGAATTTACTGCTAACACCAAACGTATGTCACTGGATCAATGCAGTATAGTCTATTTCATACCTCTTAGGTAAATGATCTTATTTTAACTTGAATATTATGTTCAAGGACAATGTGACACCTGCTGCGGTTAGTTAGCATGACTCAGTTGTCCTAATCATGAATATTGGATGAAATGCCACTGCATGTTTGAGTGGCTCTTACCACAGAAACAGAATCAATTCAATCATGTACTGTTGTAGGTTTACATAGCTCATCCCAAACAACAATTATGATTATTAAAATGCCATGGAAAAACAAAATCAACAAAAAAACAACCCTTGACAAAGTGCCAACTTAATGTGCTGGATGGTTGTCAGGAAGGTTGGCTAGCTAGCTAGTGCTGCTCATGGCCCGTAAGGGAGCTCAGCATGGAGTACATTGATGTTTTCTGATGAAGAGCTCTGAGCCCCATTGATCCACCGGGGATGAGAGTGAGCTGTCAGAAGCTATCAGGCAAGTCAAAGACCCACTTTCAGCCCTGTGCAGCCCTGTGCAAGTGTGTGCGTGATACTGCTGGGGCGGAGTAAAGAGCAGCATGCATGAACAAACCTCCCAAGACAAATACTACTGATGGAGCGTGCGCGTGCGTGCGTGTGCACACACACACACACACACACACACACACACACACACACACACACACACACACACACACACACACACACACACACACACACACACACAAGGTCATCACATAATAGTAGCTAATCGACATGATTTGTCAAGAACTTAAAGTGCAATTTCACATTCTTATTTTGTTTAGTTTTAATTCTCCAAAAGACTGTTTTTCATGGATTTTCAGTTCATAAATTATTGTAATGCTTTGTTTCAAAGTAAACACAAATTCACTAAAATGTAGCCTACTGTTTATTTTCCAAATTATTTGAAATGACAGGAGGATAATTAGGCTATATCATAGTAATACTTAAATTAACACCTATGATGCACAACCTGGTTATAATCCCTTAAATAAATAGTACTAGAGGTTTGGGTCAGTCCTTGTCCCTTTTATGCCCATATATGGAGATATCTGTATCTGTCAGTCGTTGTCCCTTTTATAGCCATATATGCTGACTGATTTCTTAGGGCCTGATGCCATGATGAAACATTGAGGTTAGACAACACAGTCCATATGTGGCCTTAACTGCATTGGGAACTCCTTATATGGTTATGGCTGATCATGGGGACATGAGCTTGGCGATGTGGTTCGTCCGCCTGCCCATCCTCCCTTAAGGCAATATTGGGCCTTAAATGTACTGTAATTAAGGGGGGGAAGTATTATATGTATTTGGCCCCTCATTTGTAAAAGAAATGTACATATGAAATCATATGTAAAAACAAAAATAAAAGAAATGGTGGCCAGTGTTGTCAGGGGCACTGTTCCGGATACCACCTACAGTATAATGGTATCTTTTTTTTGTATATGGCAGGGCCTCCACCCAACTGTCATTTTTTTGTTGTATGACTATGAGCAGAGATGAGGAGACGATTGAGCTAACGCTAGCTGGTAAGCTAGCTGGCATTACATCAGGTACTGTATAGCCTGCAACAATTATGTCACCTGCTTATAATTAATAATCATTCCGATTATCCATATAGCCATATAGTCCAAGGTTGTTATGTCAGCTTGCCTATCGCGGCTGCATACTGTTGCAGCAAATGGACCTTCAAGCTATGTGCTACACAGATGAAGAAATGAACAGGTTCTTGTTCAAAAACAGAACAGGAACACAGTATTGCAACGATGGACACAACTACCCTGCTAGTTGGAGACAAAACTAAAGTCAGCAGCTTAGGTTTGTTTGATTGATTGGAACTCTCCCTTTAAGGATCAAGCAACTACAGGTCATGACCGTCATGCCGCTGCGTCATGTCAATATCACTCAGCTACGTCACCACCCGTGATGGACAGACTGTCACTGCACACAAACTAACTTATCACTGCATACATATCAACCAATAACAAAGCTTAAGCTTAAGCTTAATTGCATCCAAAGTTTTTGGATGTATTGACCTTTAGACTTCGCTGCAGGACGACTTTGCTTTAGATATTAAACTGTACAGTAACAAAATTATATTAACCCATTGAGACCTGAAGCCGATTCTACATGTCTCCTAAATCTCAACAGTTTTCTGAAAAACCTATGTTTCTATATCAGTGGTGCTCAATCTTTTTCACGTCAAGGACCCCCAAAAGTATATGTATTTGGCCGCAGACCCCCATGAAAATATTTTGTTCCAGGGACCCCCAGAAGCAAAGATTTGAGTTAAAAATGCTCGCTTAAAAAATATATATATTCAAAGATCTGCACACATTTTCACGATTTTTCAAAAATAGCAGATATACAAGCTCGTAGCGCGGCACTCGGTGCTGCGCTATGAGCTTGTATATCTGCTATTTTTGAATAGCCAAAGTGTAAAATAATGCTTTTTAGCTCAAATCAAAAAATGACACAGTTCCAGGTCTTAATGGGTTAAGACAGATGACTGTATGACACTTTAAAACTATTAGACTAGAACATTCCTTTTGCTTCCTAAGAAGGCCACTGCTTCAAACGTGTCCAAACAAACATTCTACAAATTTTTAAGCACGTGCACACACACACACACACATACCCACCCACACATGCTGGCTCCCTCGCACGCACACACGCACGCACACGCACACACACACACACACACACACACACACACACACACACACACACACACACACACACAGAGAGTTTGCCCAAATATCCCAGAGTAAAGGAACAGCCTAATCCTTCTCATACACAGCATACAAATCCAGTAGTGGAGTATTCCAATCTCTCAATCTCTCCTTGACACTAAACCCAAAACAGTGGTCTATACATGACACAGTGCTAAGCCAACGTGTAACCACGCTGCTAATACTGTGCATGGTACAAGGCCCTTTTAATCAGCAAAGTTGCAACCATCACTAGAGAATAATCTGTCATGGCAGCACAGTCAGTTCAGTTGTGGGTGAATGCAGTGATGTGGAATTATTAAATAATACAATTCTCTTCACTGAATGTATTCAGTGAAAGCCTATCCTAATAAATCGAAACAACACCACTATAGCAATAATAGGTTGTTGGTGTTTCACGGAAAGAGAATAAGTCTCTCTCCCAAACTGTTGTAACCAAGGCTTTATAGTCAGGAGTAAAGTTACAGCATGGATATGAGAAGTACAGAAAAACAGATGACCCCCCTCTGTTAAGACAGTTTTACCCTTACGAAACCCTAGCGTCCCTTTTCTTTACATTCTGTGAAAATAGACGATCCACAAGCTTGTGAGCTTAAGGTTAAGAGTCCTCTGGGACCCGAGACAACGAAGTTAAGTGTTAACTGGAACTAAGATTGACCCTTTCCTGGTCCTGGTGGTCTACTCACCCTACCTACCGAGACAAATAGACAACTTTAAGGTCACAAAGAGAAGTCCAACGCGCTTCAGCCAAGTTGTGAGTGGAAGTGCTCAGTGCTCAACAGTAGGACAATATAATATCAAAGGAATGTTTTATTAATTTGCAGGAGACTGTGACTTTATCAGTTTTCAGGGGTGACTTTGGTCACCCCAGCAAATTAATAAAACGTGCCCAGTTGAGTGCTAGGGTTAGGACACACTGTTAGAATAACACAATACCATTGCAAATCAGGACCGTCTGAGCCCATACTGTAAGAACAATGCCATTCTACAAAGAACAGAAACCATCAAAGAAACTATTCTTCCACAGCACACAGGATAAAGAAACAGGGGTGATATCTCCAGCTTTGCATGGACTTAAGAAAGATTATGAAACTGTAAAAAATGCAGCGCGTCAAACTATTTCCATCACTCCCTTGTGCTGCCCATACAGTTCAGTGGTTCACACACTGCCTACAAGAATAAGTCAGTCAAAGCATGCACGAAACATGCAAATGTATACAACTCACAATAAAGGGGCCTGTCAGCGGTAGGCAGTGGCGTAAAGTAACTAAGTACATTTACTCAGGTACTGAACTTAAGTACAATTTTGAGGTATGTTTAACTTTGCTGGAGTATTTCGAATTTTCTGTACTTTTACTTCTACTCCACTACATCTCATAGGCAAATGTTGTACTTTTACTCCACTACAATTATTTGAAAACTTTAGTTACTAGTTACTTTGTAGATCTGCTATTTTCAAAAGATTTCAAAAGAAATGTTATACATTTGAAAACTTGTGAAACGGGACATTCTGCATAATGAGTACTTTCTACTTTTGGTACATTAAGTACATTTTTTTATATCAATACTTTTGTACTTTTACTCAAGTAAATTTAGAATTCCTGATTTTCACTTGTAACAGAGTATTTCTACATTGTAGTTTTGATACTAAGTAAGAAATGTGAGTACTTTTTAACCACTGGCGGTACCGGTAGGCCTATAGGTTTTGTTTTTAGGCAGTTAACAATGAACAGTTCCTATCACACACCACAACATGTGCCATTGAAACAGAGATGAGGGAAACTTTGGTGATGAATTTCAGAGCAGTCATTCGTCTATTGGTTGTCTAAGCACTAAACTATCAAACCCACAGTGACATAGATTAGCAGAAGTTGTCAATGAGTGCATGAACAAGCAGAACGTTAGTTTCTTACAGGAAGTTGCTGAGGTGATAATGTCTTTGATGTTTGAGAGCAGTGTTTTTTGTATTGTTTCCACATCTTTTTGTATTCTTATTTTCTTTTTTCATATGATCTATTCTTAATACATTGTATAATATGTGTGTTGTTAAATGATTTTTTTAAATTACTTTTGGTGAGGTATTATTTTCTCTGGAACAGTAAACATATTTTATTTTTATCACAAAAACAAACCTGTATCTGAGGGAAAACGTTTTTGTTCAATTAAAGTCAACCTGAATATTATTATGATTTTTCAATGCACCTTCTCTCAGACAAATAAAGTTCCATAAATGTTCCATGGATGCTTGATGCAAGTTGCAAAATAGGTCATTTTCAGAGGTGTAAAGTAACTAAGTACATTTAATCGAGTACTGTACTTAAGTACAATTTTACAATACTTTTAGTTCTACTCCACTGCATCTCTTAGGACAATATTGTACTTTTACTCCACTACAATAATTTGAAAACTTTAGTTACTATAGCTCCTTTTTAGATGTAGATTTTTATTACTAAACATGCATCAACCACTTAAGCTCTCTATATATGTCGGCTATTTGAAAATAGCCGATTTACAAGCTCACAGCTTGTATATACAAGCTGTTTTGAAAACTTGAAATGGGACATTCTGCTTAATGAGTACTTTTACTTTTGGTACTTTGAGTATATTTTGATGCCAATACTTTTGTACTTTTAATTAAATTCTGAATACCAGACTTTTACTTTTAACGGAGCATTTCTACATTGTGGTATAGATACTTTTACTCAAGTAAAAAATGTGAGTTGCCTATACTTCTTCCACCACCACTGGTCATTTTAAAACAGAAGAAAATAAAACGTGTCAATGTGAGAGACACGTGATGTTAGTGTCAAATCTAATGATTTTACTTGCAACGTCACAACATGCACGACACACAACACACATGTCATCATGGACCTATAAACTATGACAGGTCAGGTCACCAAACATATTCAAATTAAAACAACTTAGTCCATGACTATGACATAGTGACACCTCTCAATTACTACTTTGTCAAATATAATCTACAATCTAAATCGTATAACTTGAAGAAAAGAAAGAATTCAACAGCAATCTCACCTTTCAGCGTGCAGCGCAGAGCGAGTCATCAGACAGAAGACAAGCGGTGATGACAGCGGCTCAGTTCCAAGCGCCCGGAGTGTCGACTCTGCACGATCCCATTGCCTGGAAGTATGGTGGCGGCGCTGTGATTGGCCAGTTGGTTGTCACCGTCACCATAGCCACAAAATAAATGTATTTCTTGCTGACCTGGCTGCAGTGGTGTAAAAAGTGCTCACTTTTATCAATACTGTAATGTAGAAATACTCTGTTACAAGTAAAAGTCCGGTAGTATTGGCATCAAAAAGTACCAAAAGTAAAAAGTACTCACTATGCAGGACACGTTTTCAAATGTATTCAATCAATGTATAAACATCTTTTGAAAATAGCAGATCTACAAGCTCACAATGCATCATGTCACAGATGTGAATTTGTACTTCCATGTACTGTTGTTCTCATGTCTTACTAAATAAAGTACATCCATCAATCAATCAATCAATCAATCAATCAATCAATCAATCAATCGTGACACATTGTGAGCTTGTACATCGGCTATTTTCAAATGGCCGAAATGTATTTTGGCCTGATTCTGAATGGTTAATGTGTTTTGTAATAATAACCAAAATCTACCAAGTATTAGTAAAGTTTTCAAATAATTGTAGTGGAGTAAAAGTATAATATTTACCTCAGAGATGTAGTGGAGCACTGGAGTAGAAGTAAAAGTACAGAAATTGGAAATACTCCAGTGAAGTAAAATTCCTCAAAATTGTACTAAAGTACAACTTGAGTAAATGTACTTAGTTACTTTGCACCCCTGTGTATTACTTGCTGACCTGTAATGTTTAACAGCAAATAGATATGCTGTGGATCTGCTGCGATGGAGAAACTTGATCATATATTTTTGATTAATACACAAAAAAAAAGAAGATTTGCTGTACTTTCAATATACACTTAAAGCATAGGATCCCAAGCCATGCAACCATCTTCAAATACAATTGTATAATTCAATAAAAAGACAGGACAAGCAAAACAAGTAACAAAACCATTAAATTAAATTATTAATTTAGAGAGAGAGAGAGAGAGAGAGAGAGAGAGACAGACAGACAGACAGACAGACATGCATGCATGCACGTGACAAATATAAACACATGAGAGAAGATTACTACCCTAAATTCACAAAAATAACAAAAACAAAGATACAGTTTGACTCTATCCAGGCAATCCCCTACTTATTAGGTGAGAAAGCCGAATGTTCAAGGTTGGCAGCAAAATATGTAGCAGCCTGTCACAAATGAGGGACAATGGGTGAACACTAAGTCCAGTTAATAGACTAATGTAATTTTGCTTATGTTTTTCCTTGTCTTGTTTGTATTATTTGTTCTGATTCTGAACATGTATTATTATTTTGTATCATAATAAATAAAGCATATCTGAATTGAGTTGAGTTGAATTGACCAGATCAGGTCCCAGGTGCACTCAATTTGTCGCAGAATGAAGCCAGAAAGATAAAGTTGATCCCGCCCCAGAGCGACACGACGTGAACTCTAAACAAGGGCACCATCACAATCTTCCTGGAGACGCTCGAGCTCATGGGGATTGTAGTTTGTTTTATTGACAGCTACCGTTGCATCGAACGGCACGTGAGCTGTCACAAAACTACAAACATGGCCGTTTGTAGTCGATTGACCAAAGCTTGCGTCAGCGCCACGGAAACAACAGCACGCCGGCAAACTTACGAGTGGTGGTGGTCAGTTTTGTCCCTTTTAAAAGCATATATAACACTGCACGCACATTTTAAGTCAGCCGTCATTCTCCTACACCGGTTCAATATAGCAGATAACAGATGAAACTGTTCGTTAATGAGGGCAATCCACATTGCCTGAAGCCTCTAGCGACACTCCAGCTGACAGGAGTTACATGTGAGGTTCAGCATGTCAACCCCGAAGGTAAGAACGTGGGCGGCTGGCTTATGCCTAGGTATCGCTTAATTGCCGAAAAATAATAACCGATCTACAAGCTATTCTAACCGATCTACAGTACAACCGATCTGTCAGCTTGTCGATTGATTGTTTTCGGCTACCGACACTGTCAACGTGAACTAGTTTGCTTGACATAATTAATGAATGGCAGGTTATGAGCTGACAGCTGACAGCCGCTGCACTTGAGAAGTGACCAGAAAAGCCTCTATCCATCTCTAGCCCGTTGTTGCTCTCTTTGTCTTGTTCCAAAGCCTTTTGTTTATGGTCTGACTAGGGTACAAACATACTATAGTATACATTTCATGTCTGCCTGTGTAAATAGCACAAAGGTAATGTATTGTATGTAATATGGAAAAGAACAGAATTCACTGTTGTTTACATTTACATTTTTGGGCCGTGACCCCCCAAAATAATCATATTTGAACTGGAGACCCCCCGACCATGACAATGACAAGCACTTGCAATGTAGGAGTTGAGGCATTCAATTTAGTTTGACTCTGTTCCACAGATAAATAATGTAATATGAAAATATTAGATCTACAAGCTCTTGCAAGGCGTTGTGAGCTTGTAGATCTGTCTATTTTCAAAATTGTTGCCTCTTCCTTATATTATTTCACTATTTGGCCATTGTTTGACAATATGTCAAACTATAGTTTGTTATTCACTTTTGATGCAGTAATTACTTTTTTTTTAGGTATTAAAAAGGTCTTAAAAGTCCTTAAATTGTCACTTCACTGTCATCTGGGGACCCCCCAAAATCATGTGGGGGTCCCGACCCACAGGTTGAGAACCACATGACCCACTGTGTTACTGTAACCCCCACCCCCCCTGCATGTGTTAATTACCTTTTAAATCATGTTAGGGTATTGCTATTGTTTTGTTAAATAAGTGTTAAATAGCTCTATATTCTGATAGTACTCATTGTTATAGAGTGTTTGTTCAGTATCAGGAGTCTCCCTGTCTCTCTCCAGCTCTTTTTTAAACAGAAAATGCATTTTCAGGTCGGGATACCAATTGTATCCAATCAGGAAAGACATTGAACTCACACAGGATACAGATTAAACAAGTGCAATTGGAAGTGGTGACACAAAGAAATGTTTCACCACACAAAATTAGAACTGGAGCACTATCAAATTGAAGCTGATGAATGGGTACTCTCTCCTGATTGGCTGAAATTGGCAACCCACCTGAAAATGTATTTTCTGTTTATTAAAGAGATGGGGAGACGCCTGTTACTCAACAATTACTCTTCTGAGTAACATCATAATATATAGTGCTTTAACCTTTTTAACAAAAACTCCATCCATCCATCTTCAACCGCTTATCCGGAGTCGGGTCGCGGGGGCAACAGTTCCAGCAGAGAGCTCCAGACCTTCCTCTCCTGAGCAACATTAGCAACTTCCTCCTGGGGGATCCCGAGGCGTTCCCAGGCCAGTGTGGAGATGTAATCCGCCCATCTGGTCCTTGGTCTGCCCCGGGGTCTCCTCCCAGTGGGACGTGCAGCGAGGACCTCCCTAGGGAGACGCTCGGGAGGCATCCGTACTAGATGCCCGAACCACCTAAGCTGGCTCCTTTCCAAGCGAAGGAGCAGCGACTCTACTCCGAGTCTCTCCCGGGTGACCGAACTTCTCACCCTATCTCTAAGGGAGATGCCAGCCACCCGTCTGAGAAAACTCATTTCGGCCGCTTGTACCCGCGACCTTATTCTTTCGGTCATGACCCACACTTCATGACCATAGGTGAGAGTAGGAACGAAGATTGCTCGGAAGACCGAGAGCTTTGCCTTCTGGCTCAGCTCTCTTTTCGTCACCACAGTGCGGTACAGCGACTGCAATACCGCTCCTGCTGCTCCGATTCTCCGGCTGATCTCCTGCTCCGTCCTCCCCTCACTCGTGAACAAGACCCCGAGATACTTAAACTCCTTCACCTGGGGCAAAGCCTCATTCCCTACCCGGACTGCACAATCCACCGGTTTCCTGCTGAGAACCATGGCCTCAGATTTGGAGATGCTGATTTTCATCCCAGCCGACGCACACTCGACTGCGAACCGATCCAGTGAGAGCTGAAGGTCCCGGACCGATGGTGCCATCAGGACCACATCATCCGCAAAAAGCAGTGACGCAACCCTTAGCTCACCGAACCGTATACCCTCTCCGCCACGACTTCGCCTCGAGATCCTGTCCATGAAAATCACAAACAGGATAGGTGACAAGGCGCAGCCCTGTCTGAGACCAACCCCCACTGGAAAATAATCCGACTTACTGCCGAGCACACGGACACAGCTCTCGCTTTGGGCGTACAGAGATTGGATGGCCCTCAACAAGGTCCCCCTCACCCCATATTCCCGCAGCACCTCCCACAGAAACTCCCGGGGGACCCGGTCATATGCCTTCTCCAAATCCACAAAACACATGTAGATCGGATATGCATACTCCCAGGCCCTCTCCAGGATCCCTGCCAGAGTAAAGAGTTGGTCAGTTGTTCCACGACCAGGACGGAAACCACATTGCTCCTCTTGAATCTGAGGTTCGACTATCGGCCGGACCCTCCTTTCCAGTACCTTGGCATAAACTTTCCCAGGGAGGCTGAGTAATGTGATACCTCTGTAATTGGCACACAACCTCTGATCCCCCTTTTTGAAAAGTGGGACCACCACCCCAGTCTGCCACTCCCTCGGTACTGTCCCAGACTTCCACGCGATGTTGCAAAGACGTATCAACCAAGACAGCCCCTCAACACCCAGAGCCTTCAGCATTTCTGGACGAATCTCATCAACCCCCGGAGCTTTGCCACTGTGGAGTTGTTTAACTACCTCAGTGACTTCCTTCCGGGAGATTGACGCCGATCCCCCATCATCCTCAGGCTCTGCTCCTGTCAGGGAGGGTGGGTCTGATGTCATTGGGTTTAGGAGTTCCTCAAAGTGTTCCTTCCACCTCCCTACGACTTCCTCACTTGAAGTCAGCAGAGCCCCATCCTTGCTGTATACAGCTTGGATGGTTCCCCGCTTTCCCCTCCTGAGGTGCCGTATGGTCGTCCAGAACAACTTTGGTGCCGCCCGAAAGTCCTTCTCCATGGATTCCCCGAACTCCTCCCACACCCGCTGCTTAGCCTCCGTCACAGCTGTGGCTGCCGCCCTTCGGGCCTGTCGGTACCTTGCAACTGCCTCTGGAGTCCCCTGGGATATCATACCCCGATAGGCCTCCTTCTTCAGTCGGACGGCTTCCCTGACCACCGCTGTCCACCAGGGTGTTCGAGGGTTACCGCCCCTTGAGGCACCTAAGACCTTCTGACCACAGCTCACAGCCGCAGCTTTAGCAATAGAGGCTTTGAACATTGCCCATTCCTGTTCAATGCCCCCAACCTCCACAGGGATGCCAGAGAAGTCCCGCCGGAGGTGGGAGTTAAATTCCTTCCGAACAGAGGTCTCCTCCAAACGTTCCCAGTTCACCCGCACTACACGCTTGGGTTTGCCAGGTCTGTCCAGAGGCTTCCCCCGCCATCTGAACCAACTCACCACCAGATGGTGATCAGTTGACAGTTCCGCCCCTCTCTTCACCCGAGTGTCCAGAACATGCGGCCTCAGATCAGCTGATACGATTACAAAATCGATCATTGATCTTTGGCCTAGGGTACTCTGGTACCAAGTACACTTATGAGCATCCTTATGTTTGAACATGGTGTTTGTTATTGTCAGTCCATGACTAGCACAGAAATCCAATAACAAGCCACCACTCAGGTTCAGATCAGGGAGACCGTTCCTCCCAATCACGCCAGTCCAAGTATCCCCGTCATTGCCCACGTGTGCGTTGAAGTCCCCCAGCAAGACTATGGAATCCCCCACCGGAGCCCCATGCAGGACCCCATGCAGGGTATCCAAAAAGGCCGAATACTCTGAACTCTTGTTTGGCGCGTACGCACAGACAACAGTCAGAGTTTTCCCCCCATCAACCCTTAGGCGGAGGGAGGCGACTCTCTTGTCCACCGGGGTGAACCCCAACGTGATGGCACTCAACCGGGGGCTTGTGAGTATCCCCACACCCGCCTGAGACCTCACACCCTGAGCAACTCCAGAATAAAACAAGGTCCACCCCTTGTCCAGGAGTTTGGTTCCAGAGTCCTTGCTATGTGTGGAGGCAAGCCCCACCAGGTCTAACCGGTAGCGCTCTGCCTCCCGCACCAGCTCAGGCTCCTTCCCCACCAGCGTAGTTACGTTCCACGTCCCAAAAGTCAGCCTCTGCTGCCCCTGATTGGTCCGTCTGGAACCTCTGCTGTCACTGCCACCCATCTGACAGTGCACCCGACCCCACTGGTTCCGATCGCGGGTGGTGGGCCCACGTGGCGGCGAAGATCTGCCCACGTTCCTTCTTCGGGCTGTGCCCGGCCGGGCTCCGTGGTTAGCCCGGCCACCAGGCGCTCGCTGACGAGCCCTTCCTCCGGGCCTGGCTCCAGAGGAGGGCCCCGGGCTTCCTCCGGGCCGGGTCGCATCACTTCGTCTTGAATTGTCCATGAAGTGTTTGGTGAACCATTCTTAGTCTGGCCCCTCCCCCGAGACCACTTTGCCATGGGAGACCCTACCAGGAGCACTAGGCTCCCGACAACACAGCTCCCAGGTTCATTGGGGCACACAAACCTCTCCACCACGGTAAGGTGATGATTCATTGGAGAGGCTTTTTTAACAAAAACTGTTTTTTCTTTAACCAAAAAATGTCACTAGCTAGTAGCTACCTGTAAGGACCGTCCACACTAACTATATCATTCAGTGATGTGGAATCTGCTATCCACTTGATATCTTTATAGTTATAGTGCTTGGCGAGGACAGCCCAATACTCTCTAGTCTCTACAATACAGATTATAGAATTACTCTCCCAACTAGTGACGTCTTTTTCCCATCTATCTATGGCCTGGTGGAAGGTCAACTGCGAGTGCGAAGAAAGTAATTTGTCCCAGCAACATGATTATGTCCCAGTGCTTTAGGCTTCATCTGGTTAAGTCTGATTGTGTCTTAACACGTGTAAGAGTCCCAGGCCCAGCTGTGTCTCTCCTTAAAGAGCTGTATCACATAGACAGATAACCACTACACTCACCATCTGGCCTGCTGTGGCCACACTGCATCAATAACCGCACGTACGTACGTACGTACGTACGTGTACACACACACACACACACATACATACATACATACATACATACATACATACATACATACACATATATATATATATATATATATATATATATATATATATATATACACACACACACACACACACACACACACACACACACACACACACACACACACACACACACACACACACACACACACACACACACATGCCTAGTACATACTGTACATAAGCTTACATCAAACACATCAATAGATTTTTGATTATTATAATCCCCTCATGTGTTCATCCTCTTTGAATTCTGACTTTTGCAGATTAAGTGGAACTCAGAGCCTTGATCTTTACGGTGACCTTTGTGTTATTTATAGACCATCAGTCTACGAACATATTGAACCTGAGAATTTCATCATGTCTACGAAAAGGGGAGTCGGACATAACAGGCTGTTGTTCCTGATAATGAAATATTTTATCCTTAGTTGAGACTGCTGAACTGTCTTTTCAATTTAACCACATGAACCCTAGTGTACATATTATGGGCATGTCGTAATAGGCAAACGTTTGGCAAACATAGCTGTGTTGTGACTGTGAGCTAGTAGATTGGCTTTCACTGAAGAGATTTGGTAGATGGAAAAGGGAGGGGACCAATTACAGTGTAGACCACTGGGGGAATCCGGTAAACAAGGTATAAAGGGGTTAGATTGGGTGGTTAAGTAACTCTGAAAAAGTATTGTGCTTTTCACATTAACCACATGAGCCCTATTTTCAAAAGATTTCCGAATTTCAATTTTTCAAAATTCTTCTCCAGTAATGACTCCAGTAATGACAAAATAGGGACACCAGGGTGAAAGTGGTAAAAGTTTAAATGGTAAACGAAAGACACCAACCCCAACTGCAGCAACTTGCCTGTATTTTTCAGTTTAGTCAGAGTTTAGTCAGATATATGAAGTCTTGTAACAATATCATTGTTTCTTCTTTTCTGCTAGAGCGCGTGGTTCCCTTTCTCAGCCGTCCAGCCCTGCCAGCCATGCTTCTGCCCAGTGGACAGCACCTTTTCAGTGCAAACGCAATCTGCCAGTGAGTAACCTGTGGTGCTTCCTCCTAACTGCTGTACTTCTTGCATTGCGGATGCCAGTTTTGCTCGGGCTGGGCAATATGTCGACATTATATCAATATCGTTATAAGAGAAAAGATATCGTCTGGGATTTTGGATATTGTATTATCATGATATTGATTCATTCAACTGTTGTTTTCTTCGTAATACATTGAGGGGTGTGGACTCTGATTTTCAGTGATGTCGAGATTATAACAGGCAACAACAACAACACATTCATGAAAATTCAATCCATAATGTACAGCCCTACTTCAGAGTGTAGACTGCTGGGAGAGAGAGGTGCTGATTGTTGAGGTGTTCTTAGTTCACTCCAGTAGCCTAAGGTTGCCGTTTTTGTTTTGTTGTTATTGATTCCTTAGAAAGATCCAATAAGGCTTTTATGATGTACTGTATGGTCAGACTAAAGGAGTAAGGGAATCCCAATTACTATCAGCTTGGTCATAGGCTTGTTTGATTAGATATAATAATGATATTATAGAATATGTTCTTATGAATAGTGAATACAGTCTCTATGTACCGTTCACGGCACTAAACACAACTCACTTACCCAGTTTTCCAGTGTCCCTTGGCACTGGTCTACAGCATACTCTACTTACTGTATGTCGCAGAATGATTTTCCTACATAGGGGAATTTTGGTGTCCCCAAAGAAGTTTTAGCCTCCCCAGCATCATGGTTCTCTATCTAATATTACACCACTCTACATACGATATCAGCACAGGAAAAGAAAGAAAGGCTAGAGTGAAACTGTACAAATTCTTATTATCCTTTGGTTTTTAAATTGCAGCATCACGTTACGTCTCAAATTAATCTTCTAGTAGATGCCTCAGGCTCAGGTCTGTACATTAAGGTGTACATTAAAAACCAAGTCATGCTGAACTGGATGTAATCTGATTCTGACTAATGAAAATCATCATCCTCACTATCCTTTTATTTTCCATCACATAGGGAGATAATCTATTTTTGATCGCAATGTAACACCGCAGGTACCTGTTTGAAGTGAGTGGACAGCTGTCCAGTGACCTGTGCCATCAATGGCTTGAATGGGAAGCCACAGTGCTTCAGGTAAGATTTTGTGTTGACCGAGAGAAGAAAACATAATGTACAGTAATAGCGTTGCTATAGCTCAAAGAGCTAAGAGCAGTTCATATAAAGAAATGTGTGTTAGTTTATGTTTTATAGTAAATCCAGATGCTTTCTCTTGAAGTTGTACTTTGTCATTGCCTGATCTGAATCAGTTCTCTCTTAATCCCTTTTAACCACTTAAAGGATGCTTTCACATATGTATGTCCCGTTTCAGCCCTCTAGGCTCTATATACTTAGTCATTCAGGGAATAGAGAAAATAGTCAGTTGACACATTCTCTCGTGTTGTGAGCTTGTAGATCTGCTATTTTCACAATTGTGAAGATTTTGAAAATATGGAAATTGTCGGAACATATTTTAATTGTTTAAAAATACTAGACCATACCCGTCGGGGGATATGAGCACCCAAAGTGCGCCATGGTCCGCTTGTTTCACGGATGGTCCGCTTGTTTCACGGATGTGGCAACACCGGCGCTTGTTGCACGCACATGATTTGACAAACCGGGAGCCAGCGAACACAAAAACGTGAATAAACAGCTGACATTTGGGGAAAGCGAAAAACGGGCTTCGTGTTCCGTGCACATGGTAATGGTCAATGGCTGTGTGCAAATGCAGATCAATTGCTCCAGCCACTGAACCCGCCAGAAGAGATTTTGGGGACGCACGCACGCACAGACAGACAGACGCACAGCGCTTTGTAGAATTATAGGATGATATATTATTCATACTGACATGCCCAAAATATGGATGGTAGGTTGAAAGCGGTTAATGTTGGTTTATGTTTTCTTTGTGCAGCCAGCGCTTATGGAGGCCCTCCACATGGCTGTGCTGCAAGGGAAACGAGCAGAGGCATCCAAGTGCCTCCAGGGACCGCTCAACTACCTGGAACAAAGCCTGAAGAAGACCACCACACCATACCTAACTGCTGTACGCATGGCACACACACACACACACACACACACACACACACACACACACACACACACACACACACACACACACACACACACACACACACACACACACACACACACACACACACACACACACACACACACACACACACACACACACACACACACACACACACACACACATACATACTATACACACACACTTACTAAATGCACACACTGTTGACATACATGAATAACATTTTAGGAGGTAAACACGCTCATCCGCCTACTCACTCGTATACACAAATGTATGCGTATTTTTATATATTACCAAGTTAAGAGTTCATGATTCATTATTGGAAACATAGATTGAACTAAGCTTCCCCTCTGTGCCATGCAGGGCGCCTCTGGCAATGTTTCCCCCTGCTTTTAGCTTTCTGGTGATGCTGAGCTGGTACCGCATCTTAAGTTGTTCACAAGTTGTGGGAGGAGATCCCTGATGGCACTGGTGTGTGTGTATGTGCGTGCGTATGTTTGTGCTTTGGGGGATGGTATAGTTCAGTTACGTTTGGTATCCATATTCAGGCCCCTGATGCAACACTTCTACTTGTCTTGTATACTGTATATCTTCTCTGTGTGTAATGCACACACACACACACACACACACACACAGACACACAGACACACAGACACACACACACACACACACACACACACACACACACACACACACACACACACACACACACACACACACACACACACACACACACACACACACACACACACACACACACACACACACAGCACACTATATATAGTTCAAGTTCTTTCTGTTGTGTGTGATGTCAGACCAGAGCTTGACGTCATTCTGGATACTAAATCCAAAAACACTGAATAGGCTGGGTCCTATTCAGTCTTTTTTGATTCACAATTGTGTGCCATCAGTTGCGTTGGAAATGTATATCTAAAAGATAATGTAGTTGTCTTCTGTTTCAGGAAGCTGTTTCGGTGGTTGATATCGTTCTGTGGGCATCACTGCACCCTGTTATGTCTGATTCCACCCTAACAGGTGAATGCTAATATAGATTTCTGGGCTAATAGCTTTTATGTTACAAGTAACCTACTTTAACATTTTACTTTAAAGCCTTGCAAGGCCAGGTTCCCAATTACATTTTAGATAATGCTGGTCTCGTGGTGCAGCCTTAGCTCCTCAAATAGGGCTCTCTTAGTTGTTTCTAAAACTCAACCTCGTCACCTGTGTTGATGGGGCTTTGTGGCCCTGGCACCTACAGTATGCTCTGGAAATCCCTATCTGAGGATCTAGGCTAGCTAAGTCAGTGTCATCAGGCATCATTTTTGAAAACCTGCTTTTATATTGAATGCCTTTTCTTAGTTGTTATTGCCTCTTTTTGTCACATTTATTTCCTTAGTCTTCATCTGTTTATATTCATGTTATTTGTTTTTGTTTATATTATAATTGTATTTTTACTAGACAGATGTTTTTTCTCATGGCAGTATTTTATCTTGTTATTGTAAAGCACTTTGTATACCTGTTTTGAAAAGCCCTTCATAGATGAAGTTTATTATTATTATTACTTTATTTTATTGCTCATCCATGATCTAAGCTTGAATTTTGACACACCGTGATTCCCCTCACTTCTCTTTATTCTTCTACTTGTCTTTTCCATTTCCTCTTCATCCCAGGCGAACACAAGACACTGCAGGCATGGTTTGACCGTGTGGCTGGTTTGCAGGCCTGTCAGACTGCAGCTCAGAAGGTGCTGCAGGGAAAGGGCCTTGAGGCCCTGAAGGGCTTCATGCAGAGGCAGCCTGCCCCACACGGCAGCCAGCGCAGAGACCCCCAGACACACAGCAGCAGCCCCACTGAGGTACAGTAGCACAACTACAACTAACAGAAACTCTAACACAGAACACATGTCACTCCTTTCAACCGTAATGTTATTGTGCATAAAACATGTGTGTTGACAACTTCACCTGAAACGTTGCCATTGCATAAAGAATCCTGTATAATCTAAAGCATCCCTGCTGGACATGCACTTGTAGCATCAAGAGGTGTCTCAGTTGATGGAAACTATGGTTCGAGTTGCCTGGAGAATAGAACACATACCAAGACTCCACATCATACCAGGAGTATGCTCTCTTATGTACCCCTTGCTACTCCTGTATTTCATCTCCCTACTGCATCGGAGAAAAACAAACTTACAGTACCATCAAATCCTACTTTTTTGCACAACTAAAAGTTACAGCGTTCAAAGTGAGGCCAGAGTTACTAATTTCAGCTCACGTCAATTAAGGAAACCGGTCTCCTTTGTAAAGTAGATTCAGTCTCAGGGTGAGACTTAACCTGGCTCTGTGGATGGTAAATTAAACCTCTGTTAGGCTATAGAACATGCAGTATATAAGGATTACATCAGTATTTCTCCATCCTTTTAGTCTGTTGTACCACTTGTGGAGCTGTTAGACTCCTAGCAGCTAGTTTTACCTAAGATCTTATTTTTCTTTTAAATGGGTCACCAACTGTATTTGACTAACACTTGTTAAAATCCTCTTAACAGTTAGAGGATTTGAAGAGGTGTTAGTCAAATATAGTTTGTGACCCATTGAAAAATGTCATCTTATGTAAAAATCATGATTACTATATAGATGTTATTTTGTTTTATTTTTTCTTTAAACAAGACTGAGTTTGAGGTTGTTTATGTGCGTTTAAGTGTTCTGACAACCAGGCAAAGTGTTGGCATTTGACTTAATCATAATGATTTTTTGTGTAAGTGCAATATGTAAAATAGTGTTTGTAAAATTGACTTTTTAGGTATGTGTTCGGAGCTAATCTCGAAATGTCTTGTGCACACTGCCAGTAGACCAAAGTAACTCCACTATTTTTCTTTTTTTTAATACTTTTTTGAATTATTTAACCTTAATTTTATAATGAAAGTCAATGGCACTTGGGACGTGACCCAAATTTGGAGTCATATGTCATAGACAACAACTGACGTCACAGGCTGGCCACATGAAGTCCGAGACCCACATTGGAACCACGCCGCTCCCAATTCTGAGATTTTTTTCCAGATAGGAATGCATGTACACAACTGACCACAGCACTGTCTTCCAGCCAGCTTCAAACAGTGCAATATGACGATGTCACAGGAGTTTATAAACTAGGACACAGTGACTTAATTGAAGTTAAACCTTTACTTTTGGAGAGTAACAGATATTTGAAGTTAAACCTTTACTTTGGGAGAGTAACAGATATTTGCTTGGCCAGAACTGCCATGTCATTTCCATTTTTTTCTGTGGCTGCAGGGTGAGGAAGAACGTCAGTTCTCCGAGGAGGAGCTGGAGTCAGCTGCCGTCACATGGGGTCAAGGACTGGACAGCTGCTCAGTGAGCACAGAGAGACAACACCCCATGTAAGCATCCACTGACTATCTCACATAAGCAGTTTTTAGTCTCCATGCATGCGTTCTCTCAAAGACACTTTGGCAAGACATGTGGCTGTTGATGGACACTTTACATAACCACAAGTGGCCCTAACCACTAAATCCTAATTTATACTTCGTTGTATGGGGAAAATGACTTTGTTAGGAGTTTGTATGCTGTTTTTGATACTAATTAGTGCAGTACCCGTTGTCAGAGTACTTAGAGACATCATCAATCTATGATGTCAGTCATCTACAGTATGATGCACCAACTTGGGAGAGTTGGGGATCTCTATATCTGGGCATAAAATGGACACAGACATATTAAAGACAGATTAAAGTATCTGTTTTGATGTCTTTTGAATCTTATGATTATGTCTTGTTTTTAATTCTGGATTGCTGAATCTTCTATCTGCACGACTGTCAAATTTACCCTTGGGTACTAATAAAGAGATGTTGACCGATTTTCAGCTCAAAATCTGTTATTTTCAGCGAGCAACATGGTCGTACGTCAGAGTATCAATTAATTAGACTAAAGCCACCACACTCTGCTGTAGAAATTATGGATTATTTTGTCATGCTAAGCACTGAGGTCAATTATGCCAGTCAACTTTAATAAAAGATAATTAATCTAAGTTGCATGAAAACCTTCCACTTTAGTAGGCTATTTTTATTTCATGGAACTTAAATAGTGTCATTACCAAAGGACCTTTTGAACCCATTCAAAGTCGGTTTAGTACAGTTTCGAGAACAACACCACAATTTTAATTAAAGAAAATCAACTTCTTCTGTTCTGTTCTTCTTCTTCAAGTTCCAACATATTGACTCACAACGTTTTCGTTTTACATGATGTACGAGGAATTGATTCGACCTGACAGATACAGATGTTGTGCTTATTTATATACAGTATTTTATTTATTGGTAAGGGATGAAAACTGGTCAGATGGGACAGAGTAAAATGCATTTGTGTTCTTCCTTGTTGTCAGCCTGCCTCAGGAGGGTAAGCGTAACATCCTGCTGACGAGTGCTTTGCCATATGTCAACAACGTCCCCCATCTGGGTAACATCATCGGCTGTGTCCTGAGTTCTGATGTCTTCGCCAGGTAGGAGTTTATTCTCTTTTTGAATATAGATTTTCTTGGTTGTTCACGTTTGTCTGTAATGGGGCTCGGGTGGCGCAGGACTAAAATACCACCATTACGGAGTCTAGGGTTAAAATCCACCGTGGTGCTTCAGGCTTGCCAAGCATCTATACAAGCGCTATTGTTGGCTGTGTTCCGGTGAGGGAAGCTGGGCAGGGAGGGAAAGGGTGGATTGGCATAATGATTAAATTGGGATTAAAAGGGAGTAAAACATATCCTCTGCTACAGGTATGATTTGCTTTATAGATGTCTGTACCTTTACCCTTTAGTACATTTTTCCATAACTCTATTTATAACTCAATCTGCCTCTCTCTACAACTCCTTCTGTCCTCTCACAGGTACGGTCGTCTGCGAGACTGGAACCTGCTGTTTGTGTGCGGTACAGATGAGTATGGCACGGCCACGGAGAACAAGGCCAGAGAGGAGAACCTGTCACCGCAGCAGATCTGTGATAAATACCACGCCGTCCACGCCGACATCTACAAGTGGTTCCAGATCGACTTTGATTTCTTTGGTAGAACCACCACAGAGCAGCAGACGAAGTAAGTGATGGAAACGGAGCAAGCAAGTAGGTGGCCCTTTGTCAGGTGTCGCGAATTACAGATCAAGCAAAAACAGACTCGGACACACTTTGTATTTACAAGATGGAGGTTTATTACACAAGCTCATGGGAGAAGTACATTAAGCTGCTTGTGCTAAAAAAAATGTTATCTACGTAGCAACTGTTTAACACATTCCCTGCCATTGACGGAGATCTCCGCCATTTAATATCCACCCGTTTACCGCCATTGACGGAGATCTTTTTTTTTAAACGTCCAGAACCCGAGATGACGTCATACGAAGATTTACTGCTCCATTCACTCCCTGGTTAACTTATAATTTAAAATCCTGTATCTCGGCTCCTGTGTACTTTTTTTCCCCACGTAAGCACAGTGATTTCCTCTGTGATTAGCAACCATTAGGGGATCGATCATACTGGAGATAAATATTCTGTGGTTCTTGAAAAAATTGTCAGAATGCTTAAAAATGCTGGCAAAAGCTACCTTCCAGTATTAGAAAGCCCCTGGCAGTGAGTCTGTCTTCTCCTCCACATCATCAGCGCCCATACCCTAGGTGGGGTTGGTGAAAGGGCCTACTCTGTATGGAGTTTGCATGTTCTCCCCCTGTCTTCTAGGATGGTTAACTAATTCCCTGCCTAGAACGTAAAAAACGTAATTATATCCAATTACCAATTCTGCCAATTTTTTTTTTTTTTTTTGACCCAAAGACCAAGGAGATATGATTTTTCAAAGATTTAGACTCCTATCCACTTCCTTGTTAACTTAAAACTTAAAAATTCTGTATCTCGGCTCCTGAGTACTTTTTTTTTTTCAATTAAAAATCTCTGGCAGTGGGCAAACGCGGCCAGAAATAATTCAGGCAGTGAATGAGTTAATACCCTCACAAAAACATGTAGTAATCCTGGTCGCTATACCGCCTCCCCCATGACAGCTGGGGTGGCTGATGGAGGGGAAGGGAACTGATTGGAATAACGTATTCCTTCCACGCACTACGTCCAACCAGGGAAACTCTCCCCTGTCAGGTGACAAGAAGGTCAGTTGGCTCTCATGCATTGAAGGAGGCATGAGCTCGGCCCTGGCCTCCCTAGGCTGGTGAGGGGAGTGTAGCGCCCAGGATCACTTAGAAAAATTGGCACCAGGTGAAAAAATAAGGGTTACAAAATCGCGGGATAAACAATAAAGAATTAATAAATAAAAAACCTGGCAGTGAATGTGTTAAGATAGCTTGCCAATATTTGGAGTTATATAAAAGTTACCAAAGTTTAATTATGCTTTAAAGACGTGAAAATAAAGTTTATAGGTTTCAAGCCTTTTAGTGTGGAACGCTGTACTTTTTTTGTTTCAAAGCTAATCAATGAGTTCATGCTAGTGAAGATATGGAAAGATTTTTCTTCTCAAAATCAAATATAAGAAAGGAGATTCAAGGCAGCCTTTACAATGAAGATTAAAGACTTTAATCCGTTAGTACAGTACAGTATATAGACTAGGGTAAACTCTTTATACGTGTACAGCATGAAAGGCATCAAACATTACTGGTCTCTTTGAATATTGCAAAGCACAAAGCTGGCTGTTTTTTTTTTCAAACGCAATTGTAGAACTTTGTGTTGAACTTTATTCTTTTGTTTTCCCTTTAATATTCAGCTTTTCTCCTGAGGATTTATATAACTTTTTTGTGCTGTTAGAAGAAACCTCTTTTCCCCTGTGTGCTCAAGAAAAGAAAACAGAGCACAGCAGGGTTTAGTAAATCTATGGGTCGGGACCCAAAATGCCATTTTGTTCACGATCCTCGTTCCTTGGGTGAGAAACTTGGTTCAATACTTTATTTTGCTCTGGTGTTTAATCATTTGTAAGCCCCTCTTGGGCACAGTCCATTGAAACTGAAGTTGGTCCACTCCACACCACTCAGTGTTTTTAGTTCCTCTGGTATTTCTTCCCATTCAGAATAGCCCAGGACATTTTCTGGCGGCTCCACAAGCGAGGGTTCCTGTTGGAGGACACGGTGGAGCAGCTACGCTGTGAGAGCTGCCAGCGCTTCCTCGCTGACCGCTTTGTGGAGGGGGTCTGTCCCCACTGTAGCTACCCAGAGGCCCGCGGGGACCAGTGTGACAAGTGTGGTCGACTCATCAACGCTGTAGAGCTCAGGGTGAGGGGTGTGTGTGTGTGTGTGTGTGTGTGGGTGGCAAAGAGAGGATTGTACCGGTAATATACCGGTTCTCAAACCTTTTCATGTCAAGGACCCCCAAATTGATATGTATTTGCCTACAGACCCCATCTGAAAATATTTTATGCCGGGAACCCCCAGAAGGATTTGAGTAAAATGAATCTAAAATATTCAAACATTTTCAAAAATAGCAGATCTACAAGCTGTACAAGAGCTGCTAATTTTCAATAGCCAAAGTATGAAATATGGATAATGGTTACAATTATTGTAGTGCTATATTAACTAATTTTGCTGGGGACCCCACCAAGGACCCCTGGGGGACCCCGTCAATGAAGTAGAATCCCAACCATTTTAACCATATTTTATACTTCATACTTGAATACATTTTAAACATATTAAGAACTCAGATCTTCTCTTATGGGGGTCCCTTGCACAAAATCTTTTATCTATCTGCGACCAAATAAATATAAATTTGGGGTCTTTGACATGAAAATGTTTGAGGACCACTGTTGTACCTGACAGGACATCACAGACTAGCCTTGATCTTAGTGACCTCTAATATTGTTGACCCTGCCTGTCCCCTCCAGGATCCCCAGTGTAAAGTCTGCCGGCAGACTCCCGTCATCCGTTCCTCCAAACACCTGTTCCTGGACCTGCCCAAGGTATACTTAAAAGCTTTTCACTTTGTCTGGAGTCGTCCTCACCCTGTGCTTATGGTCAGGAACCAGTGGTTATTTAGTACCTTTTTCCACACTGCTAAAGTTAACAGTGTTAAAATTATATTGTTAAACCTGCTGTTCCAGGACTGAAGGCTGGTTTTGAAAGGGCTTGTGTGACGCAAGTCAGTTAAGGACAAACAGGGCATTTAGCGTAGGGCTGCACAATCTCTGGGATAAGTGCTGTGTGAAAAAGGCTTAGGCCAGGTGTCCAACGCTGCCATTGAACCAAATCAACCCATGTAAATTGCCAATCGGCACTCTTTTTAAGCCTCTTACTTTTTTATTTCTGTATGTTAATGCTTATGTCTTTAATTATGTTTTACTTATTAACTTGCCTTGCCATTATACTGTAGGTCTGATAAAATACATTATTTTGACCCCTATCTTTATTTACTTTTCCTCCAAGTCACTGTAGACCCAACTATGGTAACTACATTAGTTATTGGCTTTACTGGGCAAGCGTCTTTATCAAGGTATAGTTCTCAGCGGGGAAGCCATACAACGTATCTATTAAACAGAAATGGTTCCAATGATCAACTTACTCTCTAAAAGACAAAGCTTCTTTGAGCCGATTTGGTCAGTTTGGCTCCTCAGATCCTCAGTCATGCAACCCCTTTCAGGGAAACAGTCCTTTCAGCCACCAAGTGGCCTCAATCTCACTACAAAACAGCATTTGGGACTGATTGCCTGTCATTTAGGCTATTTTCAGACTGGCCTATCCAGATTGGAATCAGATTGGTTTGATCAAGTCTGAACTGCAAAATAACACATGGAAATAGATTTTTGTGAAACAGGTTTGAACTACATTCAATTTTTTTAAAACATTGTTTTATCCACATTTCGATAGCAACAGTGAGAGAGAGACATGAAAGGCGGACAGAGAACACAGTTTTGACAGTCCGGCCGGCCAGGAGTCAAACCGGTGACATGCTGAAGAATGCATTATGCGCCCTAACCATTCGGCTATCGGGTCACCCCTTGAACCACATTCCTAGGTTTATTCCTTGGTGATATTTGAAATGATGCGACAGGTTGTGATCCTTTAGGTCTGCTATTTTCAGCGAGCGACAAGCAAATTTTAAGCATCACTTACACCTACACTATGTCATAACATTTTTACTACAGCACCCAATGCATATATTTGTGAAATAAATTTGCCTGCATTCTGAACAAGCCTTAAAGTCTGACAATCGGCTAAATTAATTGCAGGTGTTGAGTGCTCCACAGGAGCGCCACCCCATGACTCTTATGTTACGTTCACATCAACACTTCAACAGCGACTCGGCAACAGATATGCAGCGTCGCTTTGTAGCTTTTGTAGCTTTTGTAGCTGACGGTGTGAACCAGCATTACAACTGACAATAATCCACACCTCACTGGCACACATCCACATACATAGTAACAAAGGGAATGTTATTTGGGCACTGGAACCCGCTACTCTTGTCTCCCTCACACACACACACACACACACACACACACACACACACACACACACACACACACACACACACACACACACACACACACACACACACACACACACACACACACACACTACAGTATGTTGCACTCTCTCCCTGTCACTCAGTGTCAGTCACCCCTTACCTCTCCCCTTCACAGTTGGAGAACCAGTTGGAGGAGTGGCTGGACAAGTCGACCAGTACAGGAGACTGGACATCCAACGCCAAACAGATCACCCGCTCCTGGCTGAGGGACGGACTCAAACCACGCTGCATCACCAGGGACCTGAAGTGGGGAACACCAGTACCTCACCCTGACTTTGCGGGAAAGGTCTGTAATGACCACATAACTATACAAGTGGTGCCAGCCACAACAAACCCCACCCCTCTTTAACCCCATATACTTTATGGTGTCCACAGGGGTCCATAAGAAGGTCCCCTCCTTCTTTCCCTCTACACCAAATCTCTTTGCTGAATATAGCCGATCTACAAGCTGACAATGTCTCGCTGCAATGCATTGTGAGCTTGTAGAGCTGCTATATTCGCAGAATGTTTTCCTATTATGACATGCCCAGAAAAGGGACTCTAGGTCTCATGTGGTTAATCGGAACAGATTTTCTCCTAGATGGTGAGGTGGATCAGACCAATCTTGTTCTCAAGTGTTTGAAGTAAATATTGGCTGAAACACTTTTGTGTCATTTGATATTACAATTACACGCAAAACATTTTATCAGTTAATCCAGGGACCATTGCCCACCTTTCTTGATAGTTTCATGTAATTCCATACCGATTATTTTTGAAGCTATTGTATTTTTTGGTGCCATGGCTTATTTCCAGAATTATAGCATAAGGAATTACAAACACAATTCCATTGATCTTTAAGTAATTTATTGCCATACAAAGAAATGGAGGAACAGTAATACACACAGTAGTACATGCTAGCACTACGCAGCAGTCAGACCGCAGCATGTCCTGATTGTGCTCTTGCCTCTGCAGGTGTTCTACGTGTGGTTTGATGCCCCTATTGGCTACCTGTCCATCACCGCCAACTACACAGACCAATGGGAGAAGTGGTGGAAGAATCCACAGCAGGTACAGTATATTCACTTCTTCAGCCCAAACAATGGCAGTGATTCTGTTACGAGCGAGCCAAACACACTGGGCATAGCAGAATAGAACTAGATATTTTCCACTTACAATACATACTTACGTTACATATTTTAACCCTTGCATCCCAATTTTGAGGATCTCATTACAGGCTTCTTTTTTGGGGGGGGCAAAAATTGCTCAAGCTCGAGAACATTCTAGATCATTTTTTTGTTATTTGTGAATAGGGCTCAAGGGGTTAATGATCTTTTCTGTCCAAGCTGATGTGAAAACTGGATGGAAAAAAAAGTGCTACATGTCCAGCTATTGCCAGGCAGTATAGTACAATTCTCCAATATATTATGTTGGGTAGGAATAATCCACTGCAAGTCGTACACTTCCCTTGCACATCAAATAAATAATGTACAATGCAAAGGCTAATTACAGTTCATTATTTTTCCTTGGAGTTAATTGTCCCACTTTTATTACACGGCTTGGTTGAATGCTCAGTTCTGGGAGGCCAGTATAATATGAGTCATCTATGACACACCAGCTTGGTTGAGTTCAAGGGTCTCCATATTTAGGCATAAAGAGAAACAAACACACACATATTCCTGGATGCATAGATAGACTAGAAGGGCACCTTACTCTGGGACCACGTAAGTCGGGAACAATTTATGCAATACTTGTTGTGCTTGTTGTCCGACTACCAATTGCGCCCATACCCAGTACAGCACCAACTAACATATGACAGATTGACTAAATATGGAGATACAGGGATCCCTGATGTCGTCAGAAACACTGTACATGGTCATAGCGAAATGAATTCTATTGTACATGCTGCCACTTTATTTATGTTGACCAAGCAACGCAAACGCAAAGTTCAGCCAATCATTATTGAAGCCGGCGGGTTGGGTTGGCCAATCAGGGAAGCTGGTGCCCGCACTCCCTAAACACGAAAATTATGTTCCTCCTCTGCAGACCGACAGACAATCAGACACAGACATTCATGGTTTTCCGGTTCTCTGAAACCGTTCGTCCGACCAACTTACTACTCGGAAATGCACACCTCCAGGGGGACACATGCCAAGAGTGTGGATAGATATAGAATATGAAATAGTGAGGAATCAATGTGCACTACTCTCATTATATAGAATCTCGGTGCTGAATCGCCAAAAATGACTTGAGAAAAATCTAAACATGGACATTTCTCCAATGAAATAGCTATTTATTATTAATGTATAAACCTCTTAAGACTATGCCCTTCAGGGTGCATACTGGCAAAAAAAAGTTAGAATAACTCACCAACAACAGCAACAGTGTTCTGGCCGGGCGCCGTAAGGTCGGGGGGAACCTGAATGATTCAGAGGGCTGAGACTTAGACAGGGGCCCTGGAACACACCAGAGATACCAGGCTAAAATACTCTCAGATGGCAAGAACACCTTTTTTCTTTCTTGAATGCGCACTTTCATCCTTTTCCTTGTGTTGAAAATGTGTCTGATGTTGGATTATTGTAAAGGTGCACTGTGTAGCATTTTGCCTCTTGGTTGCCAGTAAAAACAACTTGCAAAAGAGTTGTTTACAAGTGACAACATTCCCATAACCCAAAGGGAAATGATTCAGAGGGTTCTTCAATAATTTGATGATGTTCCATCTGTTGCTGTTCTTGTTCAATCTGTTGTTTCATCTCAGCTCGGATTCTAGTTTGCAATTCCCTTTATTTTATGCCCACTAAACATCTTACATCTATTAATTCACAAAACATGTACATGTATGTCCCGGGCATAACTCGGGCGCCGGCATCAACTTGGCGTGTGTGTCCAACATGACCTGGGGGTTTGCGGTGCTGAGTGGCAATTTTATCGTATCAATGGTTTCCAAGAACGCACCACGTCTGCTTCACTGATTGGTGAAGCTTCACACCGCATTTATGCCGCTTAGACAATGTAAGTCCCTGATTGGCCAACCTGATCCGTCGGCTTAACTGATTGGCTAAGCTTCGCTTCATTTGTCACACGTCGCCACTATAAGAGACAGCATGTGCATTGGAACAGAAAGTACGAGAGCTGTGGTCATGGGTGAAGAAGCGAACAAAAGCGGTGATGTGCAGCAAAATACAGTGCATTTGGAGCTGACCACGGGCACAACGAGTACATCAGATAACGGAAGTATTGCACAGTGGGTAGGGGACTTGCATCTTTCCTGACTAGCAAGGCCCCGAGTAGGCCGGCGACGGACTAGTTTTATACAATTGTGACAGGAAGTTACCACTGGGTAGATACGACAAGTGGGTTGCTCTGTTGGGAAGGTCAGATTTCACAAGATAGTGTCTTAGATTAGCTGCCCTTGTAGCAAAAATCTAGACAATGTTTCGAAGGCCCTGCCAATATCCGGGTGGACCCGGGTCTGATGCCAGTATGTGCCAATATTTATAAATAAAAATCACACCCAGTGTGAAGTGGGCGGTGTGGTCACAGTGGTCATCACAGTGATGGAAGTTCACTTAAAGAAAAGTAATATTTCTGAAGTGGGTGGTGCTATTTATTAACAATAAACAATAAATAAACAATGGTTGGTCCACAATGGGTGATTCACTTAAAGAAATTACACCCAGTGCGAAGTGGGCGGTGTCTTGCTAGCTAATCACAATACTGAATGGAGTCAACCAATCATGTACAAAAAATATGTGTGATTCACTTAAAAAAAAACATAAATGTGTTTTTTTTAAGTGCATAGTCCTACTGTATTTATTATAGGGCTATGCACATGTGTCATGTTTCCCTAGCCAATCACAGTCCTGAATAGACTGTGATTGGCCAATCACGGTGCAGGGTTAGGTGGGTACACTGGTGGCCAATCACAGCGCAGGATTGGGGGTGCAAATATCCAAACCTCACATATAGGGGCGGTTTCACCGCCCAAAAATCACACCCAGTGTGAAGTGGGCGGTGTGGTCACAGTGGTCATCACAGTGATGGAAGAAGTGATGGAAGAAAAGTAATATTGTGGACCAACCATTGTACACCCCTAACTTAAAAAAAAACATAAATGTGTTTTTTTTAAGTGCATAGTCCTATTTATAGGGCTATGCACATGTGTCATGTTTCACTAGCCAATCACAGTGTGATTGGCCAATCACGGTGCAGGGTTAGGGGGGTACAATGGTGGCCAATCACAGCGCAGGGTTGGGGGGGTGCAATGGGACTCCCTGTCCAAACCTCACATATAGGGGCGGTTTCACTGCCCAAAAACGTCCTAAACCATAGGCATTTTATTTTTATTTTATTATAGCGCAAGTAACAGATCTACAAATTCAACCCGTTGCATCACAAGGCATTAATCATACAATGAAGGTGTATACCGTAGGGCGTAAGCGGTTAACATAATTTGAAATAGGACTAAAGACAGAATGTTCGAAGGGTTACGGTCGATTGTTTAGTCTTAGTTTTTTAACAGATCCAAGCTTTCCACATGCCTGGATATTATGAGAGTGCAAAGTCAGAAAGCACTTAAGCCCCATAAATAAAATAAAAAGACCTCTTCAAGCATTTGTTCTCAACCAAACTGTACTTCACACACTGAGTCATCTCATCTCTCTCTCTCTTTGCTGTCTCGCTAAAACCCCAAGACTCCTGTAATCTGGGATCAATGATTTGTGTGTGTACACATGCGCGCGTGTGTGTGTGTGTGTGTGTGTGTGTGTGTGTGTGTGTGTGTCAGAAGTACAGATAGCAAGCGTGTGTTGGCCTATATACACAGTGCAGATAGAGGGAAAGCTGGATAGGGGGGTTTGGAGAGCGCAGATAAGTCCCCTTTGAACTGGATGATCTCACCATGATCTAATATGATGTCATCCTCACCGTGGAGTTGCGTCTCTCTGCCCACCAGGTGGAGCTGTACAACTTCATGGCCAAAGACAATGTTCCGTTTCACAGCGTGGTGTTCCCATGCTCCCTGCTGGGAGCTCAGGACAACTACACCCTGGTCAACCACCTCATCGCCACTGGTAACCCATTTGGCTTCATTTTACTGTCTTTTGATTGACTGGTATGGGAGAAAAACTAAGGTTGTATCTAGGTATTGTTTGATTTCGTTGCTGTCGGGGCAGAAACCTTGCATCTCCATATTTCAGCTTTTCATGTTTTTTTTCATCGTTTTTAAAACAATAATAAAAAAGAAATGGTTTTGGACTTGAACTCCTGCATAAAGATAAAAGAGAGATGTAGCTAATATTCACTGGCTTTTAACCACTTGAACCCCAGCCATCCATATTCTGGGGGGAACGTTTGTCATAAATAGCAGAAAATCTTTGGCTATTTTTGTTTAAGGTGTTTGGTGTAAAAAGCGGTCCAAGTACAGTTGCAATTCAGGTCCATTAATTAACACGAGGGATCAAGTGGTTAGTCTTAACACAACGTGGAAAACTGGGAATAGGAGATATCTTTAGGAGTAGGTTGAACTTTGTGCTGTAAACATTTCATCCCATATTCTCCTCCCAGAGTATCTGAACTATGAAGATACCAAGTTCTCTAAGAGCCGTGGCGTGGGCGTGTTCGGAGACATGGCGAAGGACACCGGCATCCCCTCAGACGTGTGGCGGTTCTACCTGCTGTATGTGCGTCCAGAGGGCCAGGACTCTGCCTTCTCCTGGGCCGACATGGCTACCAAGACCAACTCTGAGCTTCTTAATAACCTGGGAAACTTCGTCAACAGGTTGGGCAGGAATTATCTTTTTTATATTTTGGATGGGGGCTTTTCTGTCTTTATTTCGATTGAACAGTGTACAGGAAATGTGGAGAGAGTCAGGGAGTGACACACAGCAATGGTCCGTTGGGTTTGGGAATCGAACTCGGGACTCGCTGTCAGGCTGCATCGGAGCCTACTGCGTTTGTAGCCTGGAAACCAGACGAATCTGCCAGAGCTAAAGAAAAACAACGCAGTGATATTAGTCTGGCCATGCCAGGCTAGCCTATATGTGGTATGCTTTGATTGATTGATTGAATATTTTATTAGGCAAAAAAATGTAAACATCACAATTACATTTATAATACTTTGTCTAAAAGGTCCGTCCAAAAAAGTCCTTGCGGTCTTGTTTCTATTGAGGTCCTTAGTATTCAGTTCATAGACATATATAGTAGCAACCAAACAACCAAACAGTTCAAATAAACGGTTTGGTTTATTTGCGCCTTAACCACTCGGCAATCGGTGCCCCAAATTATCTTACTTTATGTAAAAAAAAAATATATATAAATGAGATAGAAATAAAGTTTAAAAAACAGGTAAGAATGGCAGGTATTATAAATAAAACCTCTTACAGCAGGAATGGTCAAATCTCTTTAGCAGCAATGGGGAATGCGCAGAATATAGTCAGATTTATACTTTGTCGTACAACAGTGTCACTGGATGAAAATAGCTGATTTATAAGCACACTGACTTGCGAATGCGACTCGATTAGAGCTTTCAGATCTGCTATTTTCCACGACGCCATCGTTTGATGGAGCCTAGATTAGGCATAAGGAGGGGGGAGGATCGTTAAAATAACGATTTGCAAAATGTCTTTGGGGAAACAAAAATTAAAATGCAATCTGACATCTAGTCCAAAGTTTTCAAGATCCAAGTTCTTGTGGGAAAGTCAATGACAGCAACAGACAAGTGATGCTCTACCTAATTTTCTGCATTTGTTTGGGATGGTGTAATTTAGCCCCAATTACACTGCCTCAGATGAGTTTTAAAGATCAGGGTGAAATCCTACATCAAAGATTTTCTGAACAGTCTTTTTTCAGAATACCTTGATCTTAAAAATTGGTATGGAACGGCAACTTTGATGCTTAATTGGTTCAAAAAAATAATCTTGTATAGTGCATCCTGCCTTAGGTGTTGGTGGTGGAGAGTACTCACTTGCAGAAAAATAACCCAAACCCTTAATTACTGTATCGTTAGTTACATTCCACATAGAAGTCTTCATGCAGTATGTACTGTATATACAATCCAGGGGTCGTCTAGGAGACATTGCTTTTATCCAAGTGACCATCCTAGTGACCAGCCTGGTTTACTGTCTTAAGGTCTTACGTTCTGGGAACCGTAAGGTCCCTTCGCTCACCGACAATAGCCGATCTAAGAGCTCACAATGTGTAGTGCTGTGATACGTTGTGAGCTTTTTGATCTGTTATTTTCTTTCTTTGTCTATTTTTTAAGTCAGCATTTTTTTACGGCCCTTCTCAGAAACAAACGGCTGGTTAAAGCAAAGCATGTTTTCAAATGGCAAAAGATTCTCTGTTTTCCCTCACTAAGTCCGCTTGAAACTGTCCATCTACTTTAACTGAAAACAATTTGCAAGGTTGGTATTTTACAGAATGAATAACTCTGCAAAGTGATTCAGTAATTTATGATAAGAATCAGAGACAAACTCATCTTCACTAATAGATCAACTGAAATGTTACATTCATGTACAGTGTATGTTGTTTAGTCTATCAGACTTTCCACACAGGCACAGAAATGTATAAAATATAGATTAGTTTTATTGCATCAGTTGAACTAGTGACTCTGTTCCAAAGTAGACAACAGAGGGAAAAAATGGTTGTAGAGGTGACAAGGAGCTCACGCTATGAGGAGCTTCCTTGCTGTGATGTTTGAGTTTACAGCGGCATAGCGCTACATTACATCTGGCAGCGTGATCCATAATTGATCAACAATTAGCAAGTCAAGTAACGAGCCCTTCCCTCTCACCACTTAGCTCTCGCTTTCTCTCTTCTCTGTGCTTTTCCTTGTCAAAACACCTCTACCCCCAACTGAGCCTGGTCCAACATCTTGTGAGGTTGTAGATGGGCTGCTTCCAGTGCACGACCAAGCATAAATCAGACATAACCCTCTAACCCTAGTCTCGCGTGGCCAGACTGTTGCCTCCCACAATTTTCCAAATGCTTCCGGTCATACAGTCTGGAGCACGGAAGCTCTGAAAATGATTAAGTGGGAAAGCGGATGTGACGCCACCTCCCTGCTTCCGTTCCGCTTTTACAGTTGCGCAAATTTGTCCTAATATAAATACAAATATTCTAAGCTTGCAGCTTATTAGAAATGGAAATGATAAAATAAAGTGTAAAGATATTTTAAAATATATTTTTGTGAACGGAAATGACGAACGACAGCTTCCTGCCTCAGACTTTGGGAGGTGTAGTTCCAGACTATAGCATTCGGAGATTGTGGAATAGTTGTCTGGCTACGCGAGACTACTTTAACCCTAACCTATGTGGCTGGTTACTGTAATCAGTCAGGTCCTACAGTAATAATAGATATTAAAGTTATTTTAAGATTAAAGAGTATTTGAATGCAGTAGAATACATGTTCATCTTTCATAAACCCTAATGGTCTTGGAAATTGAGGTTAAAGCCTCAATCTGTGATTTTTTTTTTTTCAACTGGTTGGCTGTATGTTGAACAGCAGAAACATAGGTTTTGAGGTTTTGAACGATAATACCAAAACATCACAATTTTATTTAGTGTGTGTGTGTGTGTGTGTGTGTGTGTGTGTGTGTGTGTGTGTGTGTGTGTGTGTGTGTGTGTGTGTGTGTGTGTGTGTGTGTGTGTGTGTGTGTGTGTGTGTGTGTGTGTGTGTGTGTGTGTGTGCGTGTGTGTGTGAGAAAGTGAAATGTTGGCACTTCTGTCCCCAACAAAACGTTTCAGTCGTGAGACGTATTTAATTTCTGCTTGAATGCCTGTGTTCCAGAGCAGGGATGTTTGTCAGTAAGTTCTTCGAGGGCTGTGTGCCTGTGATGGACCTGCAGCAGGAGGACAAGAAGCTCCTGGCCCAGGTGGGCTGGGAGCTGCGCCAGTATATCCAGCTCATGGACAAAGTCAAGTAAGACCCGACCCATCACTTCAGTCACTCTGGTCAGAACAAGCAGTGAAGCACTGAAATTGGTTCAACTTTTATTAACCACTTTGAACCTGGCGTCCCTCTTTAGGCATCTCGTTTGGTGAAAATCTTAGAAATGTTCGCAATAAGTGGGGACTTATTTTTACTGTGTGACATGACTAGTATGAAGTACGATATAAAATGAGAAAATAAAGTGTAATTTCAGTGGTTATGACATTGGTATAATTTGCTGAGTAGCTAAATGTATTAGTCTTAACAGGGAATTCAGCTTATAGCTATAGCTGTTCTAAACAAATACAAATAAATGTGGCAAGTTCACTTGTGTTTGTTTCACTTCAAACATCGGAGTGCAAACAGACGCTAAAACCTTAACCCATTCAATCCAGGAAAGCATCTGTGTCATTTTAGCTATATACAGTATATATAGCACATTAGTTCTCAAATATTTTGACATTTTTAACTCAAATATTTTCTTCTGGCGGTCCCTAAGTTTTTCAGAAAAGCGTTAGGATTTAGAAGACATTTGTAGAATCGGCCTCAGGTCTTAATGGGTTAATTGAGCTGAGCTTGAGTCTGATACTGTGTGTTGTGGCTGCATGTATATGTACTGTACTCATTTTAAATCAGCTTTATCATCTCATCGAGGCGTCTTGATGTGTTTTCCACCAGAATTCGTGACGCTTTGAAACACATCCTCAACATCTCTCGCCATGGCAACCAGTACATCCAGGTCAACGAGCCGTGGAAGAAGATCAAGGGAGGAGACACTGACAGGTGAGCCAGCCTCGTCTGTCTTCCCGCTGTCGGGTGGAAACCTTGTGTGTCCAAAAGCATTACTTTTCGGGAAATGGACTAAATAGCCTGTGTTCCAATGGATCGATTGTAGTTATTATTTATTTATCAAAAAAAGGAATGAAAAAAATCCCCAAAAAGTAACGCATTCCCAAATTTCAAATCAATGGAGGGCTCACATTTCAATTTTTTTCATTGGCACACACCAATAAATGTAACCTTAATAATAAGTTATTTATTGTTATTATTATTATTATTATTATTATATATTATTTATTTGTTAATCATTTTGATTGGTGCAATATTCATAAAACCCAAAGCCGCCCGCCCACCACTTCCACTTTCAACGTTTTTTCAATTTGTGAAAATAACCGATGCGTTGCGAGCTTGTAGATCGGCTATTTTTGCTGCTTTCACGTGACTCTCTAGTATGTCAAAGTAGGGCATTAATTTACGGGGGGAAAAAACATACGAAGTTGAAATACGGAGATACAAGGTTTCTGCCCGACACCGACGATCTGTATCTTACAAATTTCTAAGTGTTGCAGTTTGTGAACTGTCACCCAGATTGCATGTGCAATTCTCACTCTCCGTTATAACACAGAAGACTCAGCCGTCCTCTGTTGAAATACAGAGAAATATTCATGAATGTCAGTGCTTTCGCTCGGGATTGGTAAATGTGGGAAATGAGCAGGGGGGGGGGGGATAATACAATCTCAATAAGAAAAACGTGAAGTTCCTATATTAATTGTGCACGTCAAAAATAATGAGCATCAAGCTGTCATGTCTGTCCAATTAGAAGGAGAAAAAAAAAACATTTGAAATTTGTCTAATTTAAGATATGATCAATTGATGTCTCTCTCTGGGCGTCTGCAGGCAACGTGCAGGCACAGTGACCGGTGTATCTGTGAATATTGCGTGCTTGCTGTCTGTGATGATGTTGCCATACATGCCGACGGTCAGCCAAACCATCAGAGATCAGTTCGATGCCCCTCGGGAGTGCTTCAACACTATTCTGAAAGGTGCAGGCAGCTTCGTCTGTACCCTGGCTGCTGGCCACCGCATTGGCACTGTGAGTATGGCCTTAACACGCTCTCACACACACACACACACACACACTTGAACAGCAGCATCTGCATTGTGTTTACACTTGCAGGGTTCTGCAATTACAGTATTAACCGCTTATGTGGTACATTTTTTGGATGTTTGAAAATAGCCGATCTGCTAGTTCGAGCTTGTAGATCTGCTATTTTGTAAAGATAAAAAAAACATTTGTGCAAACATTTTGGAATGGCAGGGTGGTAAATCAATACATTCCGCTAGAGGAAGCACACACACACACACAGTCTCTCACTTACACGATATCCTAGCCGTTAGGTCTTGGGAGACAGTCGTGGCACATGGAGTTTCTCTCAGGCCATTTGTCACTCCGGGCCTAAATTGTGGTGACATGTCTTTGTGGTGACACCTTTCTCCATCAGACTGTTGACATGTGCTCTGTTCTACTGTGAGTGAGGTCTCCAGAAAGAGGAACAGCTTCGTTCGTTCGTTTGTTCTGCCCTAGGAAGCCAAAGTGCAATAACTACCCAAAGAATCAAACTGAAAAAAGCTTTAAAGTTTCAATTGGCCAGAGAAATGTGTAGTCGGTATGTAAGTGTTATTGCTCTAATTGTATATCTGTTCTCAAGGTAAATGTTTATCCCCCAAAATCATGATGGGCGATTTGACCTTTGAGACAAAGAAATACGTCAAATAATATGTGTTGTGTCCAAAAATGTGGTTACTGCACAGCAGTTTGGTTAGAGCAGCGTCAGAATGATTTTGCCCTCTTCGCACAATCTGCTGCCATATCAAGAAGGTCACGTGCAAGTCATCTCTTCTCACAACACGTTACACATATCAACCTCCATTGTCAACTGCCATGACACGATGAATCGTTCATGATATCGATATCAGCCTTAAAAAGGCAATATTGGCTATCCTGATATTCTTTAGCCAGCATTTCATTTTATAGTATTTATATATGAATGTGAAGCTGAAAAATCATGTGATGATTGAAGGCTGCAGGTTCAATTAGGGTCCTCTGGGGAAGCTTTCAAAAGGGTCTAACTGTAGAACAAATAAAAGCAAACAAGTTGAAAAGATGTTAAGTACAAATAAATGTTACAGTTACTTTAACTAATATGTGCATCAGTAGGCCTAATAAATCAGGTAATAAGAATCCACAGTTTTCTCTGCATCTGCACCCAGAATCACAGTTAAATGTATAATAACAGGTGTAAGGTAAATCCTACTGGAAGCTTGAATTGCAATATCGGTATCGATCGATTTGACCATGCAATTAATCGGTTATCGAATATCGGCCAAAATTTCTATCCCTACTGAGCGGTTCCCATGCACACTTATACAGAATACTGCCTACACTGTTGATCCTCTTTGTTCCAAGAGAGAGGAACAATAGAGCCTGTAGTTAGTTAGTCAGTTGTGTGACGGCCCTCTGCGTCATTCTCAACTGTACTAATGTTGTTAGATCTTGTTGTTGTTTTTAATATTCTGTTTAAAATATCATTTTTTTTTTTTTTTTTTTTTTTTTGCAACTTATTGTTTAAAATATAATTTAATATTTCTCTCCCCAGGTCAGTCCTTTGTTCCAGAAACTAGAGGCAGACCAGATTGAGGCTTTGAAGAAGAGATTTGGTGGACAGCAGGTATTTGACATTAATAATGCACAATGGCATGTGTAGGGTTCTCAGTCAGGATTGATGAGATGAAGGTTGACTATTTCTGAATAATGAAATAAATATAATAAGGATATACCGTGACGGTTAAACCATCTTACCCATGAGCCACAGGCTGTCAATAAGTCAATTTATTGTAATTTGAAGTGTCTGTCTGGTAAAATGAAAGGGAAAGCAAACCATGAAAATGTAAATGAAGTATCATGCAATCGTGCTAGAGCAGTGTTTCCCAAACATAGGGCCGTGACCCAAAATGGGTCAGAGACCCGTTAATATCAATTTTTTTGTACTTTTTTTTTTTTTTAACCTTTGCTATAATTTCTTCCCCAAATATTATTATTCATGTTTTTAGTGTTTTTTAATTCATAACGTATTTTTAAGTTTGGATCCAGGGGAGACACCAAATTTCTCTTTTGGGTCTCGAGCTGAAATGGTTTGGGAACCCCTGTGCTATAGGAGAAAAAAAAATCTGTACATCCAACACCTTGGTGTCGATGTAAACTTTCTCCTCAACCCTTCTTGCCTCTAGCCTGAGGATGAGCCCCCTGTAAAGAAGGCATCCAAGGTTGTATGTTTGTGTGTGTTTGTGTGTGAAAAGCCCACTTTAGTGCTGCTGTAGTTATTCATTAACCTCCACATGCACTAACATTAGTGGCTTCATTTCACCTAACGCTGGTAAATTTATGATGCATTTCACTCATCCCGTTTTCCACCTGCGATTGCGCCAGTTCATACCGTCACGACTCAAGAATCTCATCGCCATTGTCGTGATGAATGATTATCATTTGAAAATGAAATGCACAATATCTTGGGGGGGAAAACAATAGCTTTCATAAATACGTTTTTCGAACTTAATATCATTGTATGTTCATTTCCACCCGCAGACAAAGCCACAGAACGCCGCGGAGGCTGCGCCAGCCCCGGTCACTACTGCCACAGTGGCGGCGGTGAACGGTGGCGACCCAGAGAGAGCCAAGCAGCTCACAGAGGCCGTGGCCCAACAGGTGAGACCCCTGGCTGGTGGCATGCTTAGCCAATCATTAAATAATTGACTTGACAAAAGTACTAGTATGTCCAAAGGTTAAATTATTTTTTTTGTCCATAAAACATTATTGCCATTATTGCTGAATTTGATACTCGAAATGCGCTTCGAAGTGGTCTGCTCCATGTACGTTATGTCAAACCCGCTGTGTTCGACAACCTATAAAATGCTATAAAGGGTATGTATTTGAAAGCATTCATTAATTGTAGTTTATATTATACAGTGGCTTCCATTATAATTTTTTACATATTGCTTTTTATTTTTTATTTTAATTTCATAGTGTTTTTTTGTTTATTTTTTGTTTGTAATTGGAAATTATTATTTTGGACACCAAAGAGGTAACAGCCATTTTTTGTCATTAGCTGAAATAATTCCTAAAAAGGTTGAATCGCAGAAATGTAAAGCTTGGAACCAATCACCAGACTTTGATCGGTTCACTGATCAGCTCCGCCATTTGACGATTTATTCGACAGCGGCTCCCTCAGTTAATCACTAACTAGATAAGGAAGAACTTCGTCAGCCTCCTTTTTTATGTCAGGCTGTGTTTCAAGTTTTGATCTCTCTCTGTCGTCAAGAGTTTCATAATCGTGTTATCTATTGCAGGGGGACAAGGTGCGAGCGCTGAAGGCCCAAAAGGCAGAGAAGGCCGTGCTCACAGCGGAGGTGGCCATACTACTGGACCTAAAGAAACAGCTGGCTTTGGCAGAGGGGAAGAGCCCTGAACCGGCACAGCAGAAGGGCAAGAAGAAGTGAGATATTAAAAAGAATTTAAAAGCACCCGAAGAGGTTAGTCAGAGCAAGGGAAAACTATTAATGTTACATTGAAGGTTTTTATCATACTGGAGAATGTGAACAAGACGTACACTAAGAGAGAGATGAGGGTATTAGCTTAAGGCAAAGCCGTGACAGGACCTGAGACAATGTGGTATTGGCACTGAGGACTAATGAACTGCTGGATAGGCCGACGGGGGAACGAAAACAGACAGAGAGTCAAATTAATACATCTAGAGAATGGGGGGGATTTTTGCAAATCCCTTCACCAAAATAACCTGATTTTATACTCTCTGTGATCAAGTCTGCGTGCCGATATTAACGTTGGATGGTGTGTTAAGTTGTTTTTTATACCCTTGGAAAATTATTCTTATGCCTTTCCTACAAAAATCCTGTCAGACCAGGAAAATAAAGTCATCAAATCAAAGCACGGTGTTTTCTTTCTAATTTTTGTTGAACCTTTTTTTCCCACCCCAAAATGTTTCTTCATTTTATATTTATTTATATATATATTTATAAGCAGCAATCAAATGAGCATCACAAGAAACAGAACATTTCCCAATATTTATTTTATTGCAAATTTGAGAACTACAGTAAATAACAAACGTAATGTCATGGTTAAATACAATGTTTATGCAGTTGATGGGAAAAGGCCATGCATGTTATCCTAATGTATGGTTCACACATTTCTGTGTATACAAAGACGAAGTAATGCGTTTAGACTACAGGATATACATTGATATATTACAGTACTGGCTGTCACAGTACAACTGGATATAGTACAGGATTATATAAAAATAGTATCAGAGTAGAACAGTAGATATTGAATATATAATTTACTGCAAAGATCCATTTTGATAGAAAAAGGTAAGCATAGAAAGAATAGGCGGGTTCTAGTCATCTCTAAATGCACATACACACAAGCCATGAGTTATACAAAAAGAACGCTAAGAAATTGTCATTTCGCTCCTGAAGTAGGTCATTCTTTCATACTCACACTCACTGTACTGGGCACTTTCAAACTTTTTTTCCTGAGCTCCTTAACTCTCCATGAATTGGGGGGCAGAAATCACCGCTAGCCATTTGCAGCCCTTAAATATAACGCCAACGCGGTTATTATAATTTAGTGCAAGATGGTGGGATGGAAGGGTGACGATGAAATGCTCTCTCTACGTTCAGGTCAACTTTCCTTTCTGCCCTATGTTCAAATCACTGAATGCTTCAAATGCTACATTTAACAATGCTTTTGTTCTTCAACGGGATTCTAAAATGTTAATTTTAAAAACCGCTCATCAGAGGCACTGTTTGATTTGCCCTCCAAGCTTTCCTTTCTTCTGTTTGCCTTTACATGCAGTGTCTCTTTCTGTTACGCTTGCCGCAATGCCGCTGCAGCTCCTTGTCGCTGTGGCTTTTCTTGTCTTAACTTTCATCATTCCTTTCTTCATTCTCTCAAACTCTCTCACTTTTCTGCTCTGATTATCTGTCTTCTCCTGTCAGGAAAACAAAAACCTACAAAACTTTTTTGGTTATTCATCGCTCCTTATCTACAGGCATTTCATGGCCACCACGTTCCACCTCCCCCCATCACTGCCGGTACCAATTCTTTAGGATATGTCCTCTCTTTCTCTCACCGCTCCTCCTACCTCCACCCACACTCTCATTTCCTGGTATTGACTAGTCTCTCAATCAGGGCTCGGCGCGTCCTCTGTACCTCCTCCCCGAGCCTCTCGATCTCCGCTTTCAGACGCTCATTCTGCTCGGTCAACTCGTGCACCTTCCTCTCGTTCTCCTGCTCCCTCTCCTTCCGGCTCTTCTTGGCGGACGAGGGCGACGAGGAGGAGCGCGGCCCGGACGAGGCGAACGAGGACAGGACGGCTCCGCCGCCGCTGGTGCTCCTCTTGCGCTTCCCCAGGCGGGAAGACGGGTAGGCGGAGGGAGAGGACACGGGCGAGGAGGGCGACGAGCAGTTCCGAGACGGAGACTGGGAGGCGGATGAGGAGCTGGAGGGGGAACCGGGAACGTAGGGCAGCTCTTCCTCGCTGGCCGAGGGAGACGCCGGCTGGGGGGGCTGGTGGTGGTGGTGGTGATGTTGAGGTTGCTGGTGGTGGTGAGGATGATGATGATAAGCGCCGCTGACCACCGCTCCACTGGCGTCCACCGTCCCCACGCCTCCCTCGCTCAGCAACTCGAAGAACTCCGGCGGCAGCAGGTCACCGCTGCCTCCGGAACCTTCGCCCTCTCTCCTGCTCTCGCCCTCCGCCCGCCTCTCCTCGGTGGCGACCGGACTCGAAGAGGAAGACAAGGAGGAAGACGAGGAGGAAGACGACGACGAGTTGTGATGGAGAGTCTGGGTGGTGTGGACCTCCTCCGTCACCCTCTGGACACCCTCGCCCCACGTCTGGCCGCCTTCCGTTAGCCACGTCAGAGAACAACTCTCCAGCACATCCAGGAACTCGGGTTCTTTCTACAAACGAGATGAAACATATAAAAGGAAAATGTCAAAACCATAACAGTTTCAAAATGTCACATTAAATGTCAAATACACGTCACACATAGCAATTATTTCTTCTTCACTGTAAAAAAATAAATAAAATAAATAAAAACTAAATGGCCGGATTTTAAGTCATGCAGGACGAGATCAAAAGATGAATGCATCATAAAGGTATGACTATGCGTTGGCCACTCAACCAAACTACTGACCTCGGTGCATGGGGGGGCCCGCGTAAGCTTTGCCCCACCCGCGTCGGAGCCCAGAATATCCTGCAGGTCCTCATACCACGCCTCTAACTCTGCACCACACAACGGCCCCACGCCAGGAGGGTACGGCGGGGGCAGGTGTAGCCACTCGGCAGTCATCTCGCCACTCAGTCACAACGCACAGATACTCGGCCACACGGTTCACACTGGACCTGAGTGGGCGGGCGAGCGTCGGTAAAGCAGAGTGGTTGAGTGAGAGAGCGAGAGAGAGAGAGATAGAGAGAAAGATGGCAGAGGGAGGGAGGGAGGGAGGGAGAGAGCGTCATCATATTAGTTGATTGACATATCATTATTATAACTCCACCTTGTTCAGTATATCTCCTGTACTGCAGCTACATATAGGGTTGTATGTGGTGTGGTGATTAACGATTGTATGCATAGTGGTGAGAATACTGTGAACGGCCTTTTTCCTGGAGAGTTATTTAACTTTAAGAAAGAAACCTCAAGCTGGACCAGTCAAAGTAAAGAATAGTAGTGTGTGTGTGTGTGTGTGTGTGTGATCCGCTTGTTTGTGAAATGGCAGAACAGTGACACTAAGTGAGCAAATGACTGTACTGCACTAATATAGCTGATAACAGAATTACAAATGAACAAAAAGAGCATGCACACAATGAAGAAATCAGTTACTTCCAAACATTTCTCAAGTTGAAAGGGAATAGATTAAGTAAAGGGTGAATGCATGTAACAGAATGGAAACATTTTGAAGAAGAAAATAAATTCACCTTTAGAAAGTCTCTTAATCAAGTCTGCCAAATTGTTGTTGGAGATAATTTGTCCCAACAATTCTAGAAGACAGAAAAATACATCATTAAATTAATGAGCTGTGGTTTTTATCAAATATTTCACATGTGATATGACTCCAAAATTTGCTGAGATTTCAGAATGAAAATGATGATTTGCACAAATACAGCACAAGCCTCGGATGGAAAAAAGGCAATTCAATACTTGACAATTCAGGGGAGATTAACAATATCAAATGTAACTCAGCAAGGAACCCAGTTGATAAATGGGTATGGAGATGGACAATAAAATAAATCAGGTCATTGATGTTTCATGTAAACAAAGGAGGGATGTTCTCTACTGCCCCCTGCTTTCTACAATGCTACACACACACACACACACACACACACACACACACACACACACACACACACACACACACACACACACACACACACACGGCATAGGATCGATAAACAAGTCGCTCAAAGCCTTGAGTAAATCTAGATGCTGATGCATCGGGGGGTCACATCTCTGATCAATCGTTAATGCCAGTTTAAATTATCGATTGCCTCCTTTTGCACATTGCATTAAATGCAGCCAACCTGTTGTAAGACAATGATCCTTGAAAACAACGATAGTGAATTTGTTTTTCTTCCGCCCTTTCTTTCTTTTTGGAGACATGACAGGAGGATAAAACAAAAGCACACCCTAACTACAAAAGGATGGACTGTTACTGGTATAGTTTTTATTAATGTCAAAGTTGCATTTAAAAAAAAAATCCCCTTTTTCAACATCACGTGTATTTACGTCTCCAGGAGCAACACGCGGCTGCTAGTTCTTCACATGACATCAATAATACATTGATCAATTAATAATGTGTACTTAATATATATTTGACTATCGGTCAGAGGTGGCTTGAGTTCATGTCCACTGTTTATACTCCATCGCGTGAGGAGGGGCGTGTCGCTTGCCGGGAAAAAAAACAACAGATCATCCGCTCCTGCATGAGCTTTGTAGATCTGCTCTTTTCGGCAAGCGACACCGTCGTACCACGGCGCATAAATTCGGCTTTAGCCAAGAAGACAATGACGTCATGGAACCGAAGTCCAGCAGGAGGAGGAGGATGATGGGCGAAACAAAAGGGAGCGTTCAGACTGTAATGAAAATAACCAACAAGGTCTGGTCTTCAGTGAAACAGGTTTGCAAAAACGTGTCAGGAATTCCACAGTGAAAACAAAGTCGTTGAGTTCCTTCATTGTGCTCAAAGAAGTCAACCTGTACGGTTGTCAAAATAATCTGGATCAAATTAAAACCTGTTTACTGGCACTTTTTCAAGGGTCCTTGGAAATTAAAAGGTCTGAGAACCACTGCAATAAACAATGACTTCATAGTGGTAACGCATAAGGCAGATGTCATCAATTATGACATGTCACAATAAACGTGGACGTGTGTGTGACAGGACTGACAGCTGCTGAACGATCTACTCCTCTAAAAAAAAAAAAGTGTCTCCAAACTTCTCCAAACTCGTGGCATGGCAACTATCCGTCAGCAGAGCAGCAGACGCGCAGCCCGGAGAGACAAAAGGTAATAAAACACACACTGTACTGTACATATGAGTGATGTGGACAACTGTATTCTAAAAATGGACGTGGGACAGGTGCCAAAAACATGAAGATACTTTTCCTAATGCACAGCTAGGCAGCGCCTCACTGGGAAAAAAGACCCAACAGTCCCAACAAAACACTTGACAGCTGTCACAGAAACAGTAATATAAAATATATTCACTTACCCTTTTTCTTTTATTCGTTCGCCTTCTCGACTGTCTATGATTCGGAGAATGTAGATAATATTTTAGTAAGGATTGGTGATAGCTCATGTTAACCATTGTTCAGTCTTTGTGGCTGAATGTGATTTTTCGGAAACTCCCGGCCGTCTTTATATAAGGGAGCGGCCAACCGAACTACTGTGGGGAAGGCACAGGGAGAGACAACCTAACAGAGAGTCGTGGAAGTGACTGCAGACTGGCGCGCGGACGCGCCAATTGCAAGCGCGCGGGCGAGATCTTTTGCTTGGTGACATCCAATGGGTAAGCGCGCTTTGGGTGGGTAGGCGGGCCCCGTGGGCGGGGCTAGTGGTTGTGGCTGTGTAGTTTGTATGGCCAGTCAATGTGATGCAGTCATAAGACGGCCAGGACGAATTTGGGGCGTATGGGAGTCACATGAAAGGAATGATGCAATGCTTGGCAACCAATTTCTAGTCGGGGATAACACCAGCAGAATCAGAACATGTTTTATTAAACAGTGTTGGCTCTAACAAAAAAAGAAAAGAAGAAAAAAAATCTAAAAATAATACTTTATATGCATGGATTTCTTATTATGTCGAAGAAATGTTTGTTCCACTTGGACAATACATTTTCTTGAACAATTTATTATTGCAAGAAAGTTAAATGCAGATCTCAATTAGCCGCTCTGAATATTATAATAGCCTATATTTTCTTTTCCTCATTTTAAAAATGATTTCCATTTAGTTTTATACACCTGTTTTCAAGTAAAGAGTATATCTCAAAGTCGGCCTTGGCATTGAAAAAAGTCAGCTATTCTCAGGTTCATTTGTTTAAAATTAACCTCTAGTAAATCTGAAAAAGGCGTTAAAACGGGCCATATAACCTATTGCCAGGGGGACAATTATAGGCCTTATAATTTATTTGTGGGTTATTTATGCACCCCTTTAAAAAAAACAAGGCAACGGCATTTAATTACCCTCAGACATACAGAGATATCAAAGCACCACTTCCAGCGGGGTGTTTCCTTTCCATCATCAACACTCCGCTATTCTGATGCCTTCTTATCAATGTATTCAGTGTTGATGATGAAACACAGTCATTTCAATTAGCCTGGGATCAAAACTCGCATTTCATCTCATTTGGTTTTATTTATTTATTTAGAACCGTGAGATCCTTATTTTCTTTTGTGTCATTTAACTTTGTTTTGAATTTCCACGATTAAACACATATGACAAAATAATACTTTTCTTTTTCTTTCTTTTCTTTTTCTTTTTAAAGTCTAAGCCACTTTTTTTCCCCAGAACAGACCGTTTTTAATCTCCGTAACCCTTTTTGACACTTGTATTCTAATCCCAAACTCAGCACACAAGTGTTTTTTAAATGCACGGCGGTGCACGGTGCTCAAACATGCGCTCAGCCTACATAGCAACAGCGCAAGTAGCGAATAGAAACCTTAGAAACACTGTCTCTAGGACCCTGCTGAAGGAAGCACCGTCGACGCGTCACGACTTGAGGGTCTGTTGCTGAGTAGTTCAGCAGCATACTTTCTCTACCCCCCCCCCCCCCCACCACCAGTACCAGCACCACCAACACCCCACCCAACACCACCCCTCTGTCTGTTTATTTTGCCAGTCCCGTCGTCTGCCGCCTTGTATTCATTATAAAACATTGTTTACAACCAGCAGAAGTAGGTTGCCTGGCTGTGTGTAGTGTTTTTAATGTGTGATGATGATCCTGGTCCCTGATGGTCCAGTGGTTGTTTTAGAATTGATGCTCTTTTTGAGGGAAATGCATAAAAAATAACCGATAAAGTCATTCTCAAAGTGCGTTATTCTATAACACATGATGATCTTTTTGTCTTTTATCACTTTCTGAGTTGATTGGGGTCAAAAACTCTCACTCACTGACGGAATGTAAACAAGTGCTCTGTCTTTAATGTCATTTATCTACACCCATTGATCATTGTAACAGTAGAGCCACTATACACTGATGCTCTTGCATCATACACAATGACATATCCGCAGTTGATGTAACACAATCTTGAATCCTTAATTATTCTCTAAATAAATGTTGCCAGCCTTGTTATGACTTAAATATTTATTTAAAAAAATACATTGATTACCATTTAGAGAACAGTCAGATTTTTGTGTGCGCTTTGCCGCAGTGCCGCTGATTCAGAATGGGTGTGAGTGTAGTGGACGAATTTGGAACCAAAATATAAACATTTAATCACTGTTTAGAGTGATTACTGCTTAAACCAACTGCAGACTATTATTTACTTATGTTTTTCAGGCAGAATAAGACTGGAGAATTTCCTACAACTAACAGTTCTTTAGTTAATGTCCTGTGCCCTTGGTCAAAGCCCCCCCGCCCTGCCCAAATAATCACTCCTCACACACACACACACACACACACACACACACACACACACACACACACACACACACACACACACACACACACACACACACACACACACACACACACACACACACACACACACACACACACACACACACACACACACACACACATTGTACCAGCTGTCGGAATCTTTCCCCTCTATCACCCAAGACCAAGTGATACAGCTGTTGATATAGTGATGATGCACTGTGTTAGTGTGTTTCCCCTGCTCCTCTCGGACCCTACCCCAAGGTTCCTGGCAACCAGCAGAGACAGACAGAGACCCACAGCCTCATCCACAGCTGTCTGAGGAGTTTTCAAAACTGGGCTCTCATTTTGTGAGATGGAATCTGCATTTTGGGAAGTTCTGTGGGAGACATTTTCCCATGCACATTAATTGCGCTTTATTCATGAAATGCTATTCATTTTAGTTTTTTTGATTGCCAACATTTGTGCGCGCAGTTATGTCAACAATATTTTGGCATAATGTTTTTGTGCGCCGTTGCCCCCAATGCCGTCACATTAGTCTAATTTCCCACATTTTCAAATCTGTTGAGGACAATATTGCAAATCTGTCTCCCACAAATATTTTTCTGACTCGTATGCAGCGGCACTCTCCTTTCACACAATAAAGTTTACATTGTGTGTGTGTGTGTGTGTGTGTGTGTGTGTGTGTGTGTGTGTGTGTGTGTGTGTGTGTGTGCGCGTGTGTTATGGCTAACCACCTAATCACTACTGTTTTAACAGTTATGTGCCTTATCCACTTGTTGTTTGGCTATGTTTGGCGCTCTGGGAGATGTACTGCTTAATCTTATTAGTCTGTTAACCCTTCTGCACCTCCTGTCCCTCCCTCTCCTTCTCCTCTCTCGCCTCACCCCCTTCTTCGCCCTCTTCCCTTCGTTCATTCGCTCCTGGTCCTCAGTCTGCCCCACAACCGAATCCACCCTACTAACTTCTGCCTCCGCTCTCTCTCTCTTCCTCTCTCTCGTTGTGACAAGCACTTCACCTGTCCAGGGCCATTGAGGAAACCTGTCATACTGGGAGGTACAGGACCTCTTCTTTCTCCTTGTTCTGAACTTATTCTGACCTCACTTGTTGTTGTTGTTAAGGGTGTGGAATGTTGGAAGTTCTTGCATAAATTAGTAATCATAATCCACTCAGTAGTTTGAAATCAGTAAAGCATTGCATTAGTTTGGTAAATTTCATATTGATTACTTGGCCTCAGAGAACAATATAAACCAATTTTAAGACTTTTAATTGGCATTTTATATCAAATCTGTCTCAAAGATAGAAGCTGAAGAAAAATAAAATGGGCATAAAACAAAATGAGAGGATGAGAGCATTGAGCAGTCTGTCTGAATAGTAGGGTATCACTGTGAGCGAGACAGAGATTCCAGGTTCTACCTTCATCCTTGTCCCCCCCTCCTCCGAGTATTCCCCTACCTGAACCAGAACCAGGGTATATAAGTAGAGACACTCCCCTCAGCTTCCTCGCTGCTCAGGCCCGCTGGAGCTGAGTATTCCTGTCTGAAGAGGTGTAAAGCCTAAATACCTCCCTTGGCCAAGGAGTGTGAGTTGGGTGTTGGGGAGGCAGAGGAGAGGGACAGGGACAGTCAGAGGACATGAAGGGGGAATTCCTGTTTGCCTGGCAGGCTGGTAAAGAAGGTACCTACTCTGTGTCTCTCACATGGGAAACTGGGTGTGTTTTGGTGGTTATCCAGGTACACATACTAATGCTGAAATCACACCAGCAGTGTCATGATGCTGCAGCCTTGAATTCAGTGTAAAATGCTGATACAACTCAGTAGACCAATTTTTTGTTAGGAGTCAAAAAGTCCCTTTTAAGAACGTGTTTTGTTCAATTTCACCTGCTAAATGTTCCATTTTGCATCCTGACATTAATTAATTAATTAATTAATTATAATTGGGCGCTGATTTTTGGTTAATATTAGGAGTTAAATATTTGGTGGTTTATCAAACATTTGGACTTAATGACCTTGTGGCAAGTCCCGGTCAGATATACTGTGGAAAATGTGGCCTTCTGACAGATGGGGGAGTAGGGGTTGTCCAGTTTAAACCACCAAAATAGGCAGACATGATCATACTGTATACACAGAATATCTCTGAGCTCATCTGGGGTATTCCCCATTCAACTGGAAGAGCCTGGATATAACTACGGTATCTGTTGTAGCCAAGCTTGCTGCTGTACAAGGTGGCTGCAGCTACTGTCCCCACTGACCAGGTCACAGACACTCATGGAAAGTGTAAAGGGATGTTTAGACCTATGCTGTACCCTTATTCTCTTCTGAAATTATATCTGTGGACATAAGCCCTTTAATGTCTGTGTGATTTGGCTCTTGGCTAGATTCCCTGTGCTGTAATATTGTTACACTTTAGCAGTAAGTGTAACCGTAGCTGTTGCAGAGGGAACTGATCTACCCATAGTAAAATCCTGTGTTAATGTAACCACTTAAGCCCTATATCAGGGGAGGGCAAACCACCTATTTTTGATCAACCAGGTGATCAGATTGAGCTACAGTATTTAGATGATCAATTGAGTTAATCAAAAACAACTATTATTAACCATTATTGTTTGATGTGCAAAAAACCTTTCTACCCAGTCAGAATTGGTGTTACTTGTATTATTCATAATACATGATTGATTCATACTTTGTTAGGTTTTTTATTTTATTTGACTTATTCTATCCTTGTATTATTCGATTTAGAAGCCTGTAATATGACGTAAAAGCAATGTGGCTTTCACTGTCTGGGACCAGGTGATCATGCCAGCCTTGGAAAACGTCTGTGTGCCCAAAAAGGTTGCCCTGCCTGCCCTATATAATATGTTCAATGAAAAGAGAAAATAACAGATCTGCTATTTTCAATAGGCTATATATATTTGTTTTAGAAAATGTTGAAATGTTTTGAACATTTTTGAAAATGTTTGCATAGACATGCCCAATATAGGGAAGCTAGTGTTAATGCGGTTACATGGACACTCAGGATAGTAAAATGCAGGGTCAGCAATAGTGGTGTATCCCCTTGACTCGGCCAAGCTAATCTCAGAACCAGGCCTTTGTCTCTCGTCTAACTGTGCCTGGCTGGCAGCCACGGTCTCATAATAAAAGGAGTAGTGTGTTAATTATGATATTCTACACTTGATGTTTTATATTTTAAAATGTGTGCTAACAAGTTAACGCTTCACTCCACCTGCCAGTCAGCCATTCATCTGCCTCTGGGGGTCTTTAAGAATGTAATTGAGGGGTCATGGCATGACTCGATGACTCAGCGCCTGATTTCATGCCTCCATCTGCTGTCCGGCTTTGTCGCTAAAACCAGACACCACTCAGGAATCTGAGGAATGTTTTTTTTTAGTGCCCTTTTAGTTTATTTTGGTGGGTTGTGGAAATTTAGCATGTATTTTTATACAGTTAACAGGCAAGTATGTCTTAGTTTTCTGCGATTGATTTACCTAACACTTTATGAATTGTCCTGACAATATCAGTTAACTTTTTCAATATTTCTTCACATTTAAGTATCTGTAATGTGCTTGGATTTAGAAATCCAAGCACGTTAGATACTTCAAATGTGAAAAAATATTGATGGCTGCTATACGACCATCACTCCCTCTCTGTATGAACTGTAGATCTTTTATTGTACCTGTTGAACCAGATGGGTTACATATCTGATCCGTCAATGAATCACTAAAGCAAAAAAAAAATAATGTGTCCCATGTAGTTTCTGTTTAGACAACCATGATAGATAACATCTTTTCTCAATTCAGCCTCGAAGCACATAAATTACATGATTATTAAATGTTAATCACAATGTATATACGGATCACGGTCATCTACAATGCATTGTAATAATGCATTAAATGATGCAACTGTATGGTTGTGGAGTATAGTGTACTCTTATGGAGCCCAGTTGGCAACAGTTCTGAAAACACAATAACTGATGAATAACAATCTACTGTGTATGTGAGCTTATAAGGTGCAATGCTGCCATCTAATGGCTGTATCAAAGTACTGCCAAAAATTATTTGACATCTTAATTTGTTTCGTCAGTGATTTGTTCTCAGTGTTGATGTGTAAGACTTTGGTAAAATAGCAGGTGAACACATTCTGTCATAGTATCAACACCGTCAGTTTAAAAGACCTCAGCAAAGGCCATATGTTGGTACCAGAAAATGAGTATTAGTGTGTAATGACATGACAGTATCTCTTAATTGCAAAACAAATAATTCAGTTTGGTGATTTAAACTTTTATAAATGTGTATGATCTCTCACATTTGACTTCCAACAACAAATGACCAAATATGGGTAAGTGCATTAAGTTGTGCCTCATACTGCCAATACCTTTTTTTTGTTGCCGTTGGGTCTAGTAAGATGTACTGCTTAAATGGAAATTAACATTTTGCGGTATTAAGAGCTAGTTCAAATCTTAACCAGCATCTGAACTAGAAACATTTTACTCTATTGCCCTATTTTTTTTAATTTATTTTTTAACTATATTTATTGACAGCCCTGTTATTTTATTAATAACTTTTTCAGTTTGAGTTGTGTTGCACTGTAGCAATGCTTTTTTTGTTGCTCAAGTCACATGATTTAATGACAAACTGTTTTCATTCATGGGAGAGTGAGTCTGGCTTGTAGCACTCTGATTTATTGTTCAGTTTCCTTGACCACAGATGTACAATACAGTCCATTTGTAGGCAATGAGCAGATTAAAAGTTTGTCAGTGGCATTTGGTCTCAGTCATAATAATAATAGTTACAGGCGACTGAGCATGAAGAAACATTTAAGGTACACAGGCATATTTACAAGCATCCCTTCCGTGACTCACTCCGGACACAAAACCAAGACGATGGATTTAAAATGATCTGAGCACGGTTGAAAACATGTCCTCAATCTAGCTGGTGTCAAAATCCCCTCATAACAGGCACATGAATCATTTTAGATGACCAGAGCACACTGTGTATACCCAAACTAGTGTGAGAAGTTCCAAATGAAGGGAATGGAAGAAATCATCGTGTATAATAACTAGAGGTAGTCTGATATACAGTATATTGTAATGACTCGATATTAGCATTTTGTATCATGTCAGGCTGTATCTAATTAAGCACATTGTTGATACAGATGTTAATCTGGTTTAATTTCTTTTTCCACATGTATTTTGAATGTATAAAAGAACATTTCAAGCACTACTAAGTCCTTGTGATATGAAATAGGGTAAACAAAAGCCATGCCTGTCTAGAATAAAAGGCACGTGCACAGACAGTGGAATCAGATGTCTTTTAGAGTTAACCACTGAAACCCTAAATACTTCATTGACCCGGGTCCCACAGGGGTCTATACTTACATCCTTTTTCCCCCACCCCCGACACCAAATCTCATCGCCGAAAATAGCGGATCTTCAAGTTCACAATTGGCTATGACGAATGAATGTTCGGCTGTTATGACATGCACCGAATAGGGCTAGGGTTCATGTGGTCAATTATGGATATCAGAATCTTAAAGAGGGCAAACTTTCTTCTTCTCCAAACTATCAGTATCGGCCTCGAAAATGTTATATCGGACAACCTCTATTTATTTATAACACTAATAATAATTAAACTAACCCAGTCTAAATCAACAAGGGCAAACTGGGAACCGCAAACAGTGGCATGTAGTCAAATGTTGATCTATTAAGATATTTCATTGCAAGAGAAATGAAGTGCAGGGAGGGGACAATAGACAAGAATATTTGGTCTCAGTTTTTCATTATGTGTCCCCCCTTAACTTTCTAACATTCCGCTTTGCAAAAAAAAAGGCAGAGCAGGAGGAACAGAGTAAAAGAGGAACGAACTGAATAAAGAGAGTGAGATGGCCCCTCCCCCTCTCATTCTGTCCTCATATTCTTCCATGTTCTCCACTCTCCTGGACCGTTCCAAGTTCTGCTGATGGTTTATTTAGACAGCTTCTGCATCCTCTGGTCCAGAGATGAAAAGTTTTCTTCTACTGCTGCCAGGTTCTCCTTCATGGTCTGTTGGACCTGGTGAGGGAAGGAGGGAAGGGAGGAGGTTATTGGAGAAAGCGGGAGAAACGTAATGTAAAGATGTTGTTTAAACAAACCAAACAAATGGGCAGAGAAAGGAGGAGTGGTGGTTAGAGGAAAAAAATGTGAGGAGAATGAGGGAGGGAAGTGGTTTGAGGAGAGGTGGAGGAAGGAGATGATTTATAGCGAAAGGGGGAAATGGGAGGTAAAGAAAGACGGGGGCAGAGGTTGAAAAAAAGATGTGAAGAGTAGCATTTTTTTTTTAAATTCAAGGTGAAGAGAGGAAAGAAAAGTGTGCAGGGGGAGAGGGATGTGCAGGGGGGAGGGCAAGGGAGGACGCATTGTGTGTAAATAGGGAGGGAGAGAGGGAGGGAGGGAGAGAGGGAGGGAGGGTGACCACCAGAGAGGGGAGAACAAGAGTGGAAAGGCAGTGGTTAGGAGGTACCAAGAATAGCTGAGGTCCATAAACACTAGACCCGCAAGAATACATGAATATAAAATGTTTTAGGGCTGGATATGAAATTTACAAAACAGAGCAACAAGTACAACATTATTAAAAGAAATGCTATTGAAAGCAATTATAATGGGGTAATTTTAAGGCTGTATAGAGAGGTCCACGGTGAAAATTCATATATGGAGTCAGCTCCATATATGGGCACAAAAGTGGGGAATGCCCATATATGGGCATAATTGATGACATCAGGAATCTCCATATATGGGCATAAAAGGGACAAGGACCGACAAGATACAGAGATCTCCTTATAGGGGCATTTACTGATGATATCCTGGATCTCTATATATGGGCATAAAAGGGACACAGACATAGCAGCCCGAACACTATAGATGTGAGGGCTGCATAACGGCCCGAACCTCTATTGTCTACAAAAGAGTTATGAGTGTAGAAGGCCCTATCTGAACTGAGCTTTAGAAGACTTCGCTTTAACCATCCATCACCAAAATGTATTGGACGGTAAAAGCAGAGTGTGGCCTCGTGATTCCTTGTATCTCCATTCTGTTCTCAGACAGACCTATTGGTGGTGGCCATGTGAGAAGATTAGATATAATAGATATTCCCAGTTCATTGTATCAAAGTTCATTGCACCAGTTCCTTGGTGCAAACAACATAACTCTGTCATGCTGATTCAACTGACTCAAGCCAACTGTGTCAGTTTAAAATCACTCCATGCTTTCATCCAACGTGAAAGCTTCTAGGGAGAGAAGGTGACATAGTCCCAGGAGTAATCATAATCTTAATTACCAAGTTAATTTCCTGTTAACTGTGAAGACATTACTTTTTACTCTTCACACAAGGCAATGTATGTACAGTCAATTAAATAAAGTAGGCTGTTATACAAGCCTGTAAAAACTATTTTTCTTAATGACACAATGATTTAGAGGCTAAGTGAGGGCTAATCTAGCCTCTTTTTTTAGGATGATTAATCCCTCAGTGTTACTTGGCTTTTTCAGTCTACCTTACACAGCAGAAACTTGAGACGGCAGAGTCAGCATAGCGGAGCTGCTAATGCTGGATTCCAATTCCTCCTGAATAATTTGGGAACTTGTTTTTAATGTTTTTGTGTGCTAATACCCCAGCTATGAGTCAGGAGTCACGACTCGGTTGGTGGGAGTGCAGGTGGGGGGTGAAGTGTTGTATTTCATTTACATTTGACTAAATAGCATCTTGAGCTCGACATACCTGTGATAGCAACGTGCCGTTGTCCTTTAGAGAGTTGTTGATCATCTGCTGAGTGGTGTCCAGGTGGGTCAGCAGCTGGCCAAACTGCATGGCTATAACACACACACGCGGGAAGATTACGTCAATAGAAAGATAAAACCTAAAACCAAAACATTGTTATGCTTGCATAACAATTGTCTATTGAAGGTGCTGAGAAAGAGATGACGTTTTAGATTTCAAAGCTAAAATACATTTATGCCTGAAAGCTAGAAGACTCCCTTGTGCTTTAACCACAGGGGAAAAAATAAAAGATGCCAGCTCAGATTTTGGAGTCTGATGCCTATGGCGATTGTAGAGTCCTACACCAGATTAGTTTACCCCTTATGTTTTGACTGACATTTTGTAAAGGGGAGAACAGGGTGAAAAACTTGGATTTTATTAAAGTTTCCATCAGAGAACATTTCACTCATAAGCAAACAAATATAACATAAATTAAAAAGTAAATAAAAATGCAGATCTACAAGCTCGCAATGTGGCGCATAATTGCAGATAAAGTAAACTAATGGCCGCACTGATATATTGGTCGGGCTCTAATCCAAAGCACATTGACCAAAGAAGCCTTGCTGCAGACTGTGACAGATTGGAGCAAATAAGAGCTGGATGATAAATTACACCTTACAGCATGGAGCATGCATTATCAACAATTCCATTAATGCCATGGCCATGCTTCCATGTGCTACAGTAAATAATACAAATATAATATAATGTATAACACTAGCCATCTCATTTATCCCCACAGTTGGTGTCTAATGGCCCGATTCCAATTTAAACCCTCACTTTTTGCCTTTATCACATTTCTTTCACTTGCAAATTTATATTGTGGATGCAAATCTGTTAATCCAATGTTCTTTTTTATTTAACTGGCCAGATGCGGTCTGCAACCTGATCTACGGTTCATATTCTGCAGCATATTGTGTTCATCGCTCGCCACACTCTTTCTGACCTAGATTCATTCTCTCCTTGAACTCTCAAGGGTGTCATTCCAAGGTTCTTTCCCCTCACATAAAAATACAATATAATCCTTATCGTGGCATTAGAATTTACCAGACACCCCCAGAAACAATATTTTGTTTGAATATCTGGAGCAATTGAGCATAGACCCATAATTCCCAATTTGACAATAATGTAGGGGAAGGCATTGTGCTATATTAATTACCCCACTCATACATGGAGTTGTGCTTTTGCCACTTGAACACCAGAATCCCTATTCTGTGGGGAACATTTGCCAGAAATAGCAGATCCACAAGCCCACAACGCGTCGCAACGTGTTGTTAACATTTATACAGGAACGGTGGTCAAAGTACAGTTGTAACTCAAGTCCAGTTCTCCAAGACTACAGGGGTTTAAGTGGTTAGTGAGAGAGCGTGCATTGTGAGCTGGTCCTGTGTTTTTACCTTGCTCATGCACCTCCTTGACAGCTATGAGCCTCTGCACCATCTGAGGTAAGGTGGTGGCCATAGCGTCCCATTTCTGTACCACATCATACAGCTGTGACACCTAAGGGGGACACACGTACAACAACAAAAAGCAAGCGACAAGATGTGTTATTCAAATAACCCAAGGCTGGAACATTTCCTAAAACGTATTTCAAGGACTGATCAATAATGTGATTTTCCCTGCAAACACAACACGGGCCAGGGTTTCGGTTGAAATTCACGAGGCACCAGCGAGGCACCAGCTCAAATCGATGAATGCTTTACAAACCTTCGACAAATGCTCTTTTGTGGCTGAGAATTCTGAAGATGCATTGTGTCAATAAGGAAGAGCGTATTTATCTCTAGATACCAGAGCACAGCCTGCATGACTCTTGCCTTTAGTTTGGAGTAATGCTTATAGTACCGTCAGACAAAAGCCTTTAAAATCTCCAAGGGCAACCGACCTTGCTTTGTGTGTCTGCGTCCTCAATGGCTGCCTTGTGCTTGGCGATCTCATTCATCTTCCCAAGAACACTCTGTAGGGAAATCACAAGAAGACGTTTGGTTGAAAAACTGAAAGAGCAGGACTGTCCGTCAGGATTGGGGTCTATCTGCTTTTGGTGTTCTGCAGAAACCTCATAACAAGTTCATCAATTTACAATTTAGCCATTTAGCAGACTCTCTTAATCCAGAGCGATTTATGGTAAGCAAGGAAAACACGAGGTTTATTTGAATACATCAAATGCATAGAAATAGTAATGTAGGATCATAGGTAAACCAAGAACCTATCATCAGTCTAAACAGTATAACATCAAAAAATATCAATAATCTGTATATTGAAACTATACACACTTGACTATAGGATACCAATTCATCTTTTTTTCTTTTCTTTATTTATTTTTTGTCTCCCATGTTTATAAAGCATTTAATCACTTTCCACCTGGCATCCCTAATTGGGAAAGTCATAGGCTAAAATGTTCAAAAAATGGTCAAACATTTTCAACAAAACATAGATTTCAATCTCTGATAGCATTGGCCGGCCATGTAATTTGCTGTTTTGGCTATTGTCGAAGAATTGTGCAAATGTCAGTTCTATATTCTTGAAAAACATATTGCAATATTATGTCCTTATTTTGACTAAAAGCCAAACGCATACCAGTGCATACATGTCTGTCTGCATTTCAGTAGGTAAGACACTCTTGATGAAGGTCCAGAGGGGACGAAACATTTGTCATTTTGAATGAAAGCAGAGGCTGCTGAGCAAGAGCAGTGTGTGGATTTTTTTGTTCATGAAAAACTTTTTTTCATGTTTGCTTCTGCATTTCATTAGCAGGCATGCAAACAGCCCCGAGGTGAAAAAGGTGACAAGATGTTGTTTTCTTTTGGGTCAGGTGTCACACAATTGCCCTATTTGGGTTCAAAAAGGTGACTGTAGCTGAAAAGTGACACTTTTGCATGTCTTTTGTAATTATTCTAAAAAGGCAAAAATATTACCTTATGTCACTGCTTCAGTTCTCGCCCCTACCGTTTAACCTCTATAAGGACTAAGGACTTTAACGGACGTGCAGCTAAAAATATCACAATGATCTAAGAAAATAAATATCGATCTTTCTCCCCTGATTCCGATCAATTACAAATGACGTGATAGGGACAACTCAAATATAAACTAATGCAGTCAACAGCACTGTGTCTGGTTATGTTTTTAAAGGTTTAATTCTTCATTGCTTATGACTAGGCATGTAACTGAACCCACAATACGATTTTTTAAACACAATTACTTTCCAGACAAATGACCTTTATTATTTCTCTTTCAAAAATCATGTATTTTCTAACAACTGTATTTTCCCTTATCCTCTTTTCAATACTAGGCTATATCAAATTAAATAATTCATTTTTATTCCTGAGGTACATACATTAACTCATTCCCTGCCTAGAACGACTAAAACGACTTTTGTCCTTTAAGCTCCCTCTGCCAAGAACGACTAAAACGACTTTTAATTTTTTCAAAAAAAAAATTTTTTTTTTTTTATTTTTTATTTTTTTAACCCAAAGACCAAGGAGATATGATTTGTTGAAGATCTAGACTCCCATCCACTTCCTTGTTAACTTAAAACTTAAACATTTTGTATCTCGGCTCCTGAGTACTTTTTTTTTAAATTAAAAATCTCTGGCAGTGGGCAAACGCAAAAAAAAAAAGTTCTGGCAGTGATTTGGCATCTGGCATTGATATTAATCTATAATTCTTATTTAATCTCTCATTTGGAGTTCCTTAGTGCCCTACAGAGTTTAAATAAGACAGATGACAACGTCGTCAGACTCTCAGTAAACGGTATATCAATCATGTTTACATACGATGCACATTTCCCTCTTTAATGCAGTGCTAGCGCTTAGTTGTTTAGATCTTATAGTCTGAATGGACGTTCGGCCGGGTGAACGTAGCCTATTGCACAACTGCCAGTTCAGTGAGTGACAACGAAACGCAGGCAGAAATAGTAGGCAGTGAACAAGGAAGGGAGTCTTGATTGCGCCCTCTGCTGTTTGTATCGCAATACATTTTTCATTTCACAGACTTTAATCATCACAGGTTTGAATCGATTTTTAATTGTCCAACAATGCATTGTTACATGCTTACTTATGACGCATCAGTCTCGGTCACGACAACAAGGCTGTCAATACATGCCGTTTGCATTGCAGGTATTAGAGGTAGAAGTATTATGCCAGTAAATACCGCAGTACTCATCTTCTCCTGTCATTGGTTGGCGTTTCCCTACCAACATCGATTTCAACCATTGGTCACGTGTAATTATGGCACCCCATAGATAGACCTAACATGGAGACGTGGTGCATTGTTGTCACCCACATTATCGTTAGCGAATGTAAGCATTGGCACGTCGTTGGTGGTCAATGCCAAAATAGCAGTTGGCATATTTTCGCTATTTTGGAAATGGGGCTTTAATGGTTTATGTCAATGCCACAAAATACAGATAAAGTTCCTTTGTAAACCATCAACAATAACAAAGGGCGTTTCTAAATGGCTGTTTTCAAAGATGTATTTGTTCTTGACAGAACTTATAAAAAAATGACCCTGGATCTGCCAAGGACAGGATGCCAGGGTAAAGACAGCAGCCTGACAGTGCTGTGTGCCCCAAGGGAGTTACCTGCAGTCTGGCTTCCACCTGATCCAGAGTGGCAGAGTCCAGTGCACTGACCCTCGCCTGCAGAAGCTCCATGGTGTCCTGACACACACAGTACACACACACACACACACACACACACACACATACAAACATAGACAAACGGTCATAATTCATGTATACACATACCGTACACATACAATTCATGTACGCACAAAGTCACAGAACAAACTCCAATTACTCAGATATATTTTGAATTCGTCCTAGTGGTGCTTTGATATCCAACCACTACTCTGATTGACATCTAGAAGCAGACAGCTACGGTGTCTATAATAGTAAAATTATACTACTTTGTACGATAGTGTCGCACGCCGATAATAGATTTTGTCTGGCAAAGAGCGCATTTAGTACGCGCTTATTAAAAAAAAAAAAAAAAAAAAGATCTTCAAGCTCGCAACACGTTGTGAGGTTTCAGATTATTTACGGCACACAACAAAGTATGAATTAGGCTTAAAGGGATGACGCAATCATGCATTGAGAGGAAGCTGATATGTCGACTCACCACCAAACTAGTCCCTTGTACACCAGCAGTCAGAGGACCCTGAAATATACAAAGGTAAATCATTTATATTCAAAACATTTTAATTGTATACAACTGTATGAAGCAAGATGTCTGAATGTGCTTGTTATTAGAGCAACATATTGGTCATTATTTGACTTTTTGACGACACTTTCAACCTGGCATCTCCTTTGGGCATGTCATTATAGCTGAAAGTTGATTATTTATCATTTTTTTATGTTAAATATTCTCAAACAGAAACTTTATTAAAATCTAAGTTTTTCAAATTGATCAGAAAACTTTTTTAGAATATATCATTTAAAACATCAGTAATCGGTGGTCAAGGACTCTCCAAAATCAGGATCAGTCCCAGTAATCTGTCATCAGGCGGGCTCTACTCATTATACAAACAGAAACATGTTTTGTTACAATTTAGGACAGGATATGCTCTTACATAGGGTAGCTTTCTGGCTTAAAGTGTGCAACATAAGTGGCATGAATGAACCCTAGTCAACAAACAGGTCAAGAGGTCAAGTAAATGGAAAGCCAAGAAAACAAGTAAGTGCTATAAATTCCACAGCCTGGGAATCAGGAGGGAGAAGTGTCTAGGAGGCTGTTTGGAGTGTTGTGCAGGAAGGGGTGTCTTTATGGTGTTGGGGGGGTGAGAGGCTGAGGACGAGTGTGCTTGTGTGGGGCTAGAATGTCTACCTGTTTGTCTGATCCTGAGCCAACAGCTATCTCCAGCTCGGCCAGGCGTTTCTCCAACTCTGCCATCTACAGGGAAGGGAGGAAGGGAACACATGGCTGACAACACACTACTGCAGTGGTTCTCAAGACTTATCCCCATTCACAAGCACAAAATAGACTCCCTGATACGGACACGTTTTTTGTGTGTTTCTTACATAGCTTTTTTTGTTCACTTATCTATATATTTTTACTCTCTCTTTTGTTTGACTTTTTACGTTTGATAATATTCAAAACTCATTAAGACCAGTTAAAAATATGATGCAGTGAGCTAGCCGGCAACTAATTATTTTAATAGCAGGTGGCTGACATAAAATTATATTGATTGAATTGGTTGTATTGAAAACATATGGCATATAAAAGATTTTTCAAACGTAGTAGTATGTTAGTTTCCGGATTTAACCGATTTCATGAACGTGGGATAAATTGTTCATGGCCAATCAGACAAAAAACTAAAACTGAAAATGTTGAAACTTTCTGAGTACCATGAGTACCCCCTTTTGAGAAACACTGAGCTAGTACAATGAACACCAAATGTCAACATGGCTCATTATTTGTAAGCTCACAGCACTGAGACAGTAACTCATTGTACAGCCGGTACAACCATTCCTAAAAATAACAAACAGTCCTAGCCGGTCCACTATGTGCTCTCTGGCTTACCTTGGCAGACTCATTGAATTTCTCCTGCTCCGGTCTGCTGTGGAGCTCATAGAGAACCACTCCATCTGGGCCTTTGGCTGCTGCTGCCTTGCCCTCTCCTGCAGCGCTGCTGCGACCGCCCTTGGCTGCTTCCAACTGAGTTAGCAGACGCCTGGGATAAGGATGGAGGGATGGAAGGAAGAGGCAAAAGAAGGAGACGCGTGGGAGACAAAGAATTAAGAAAAAAGGGAAGGAAAGAGACAAGGAAGAGAGGGAGAAAGAAGGAAAAATAGACACAAAGGAGGTTAAAAACAGAAAGGAAGGCAAGAGTTCATGTAGATCATAGGCTTATTCTTATGCTTCATTTGCCCAGGGCTTTGCTGCAGTTTCACAAAACAGTTTACCTCGCTTTCTCTCTCGCTCTGCCTCTTATCCATTACCTGCTCACTTCCATACTGCTCAGCACGAGTCTGACAGGTCCTGGCAGGGACTTCACCTCCTTTTCCCTCCTTCCCTCTGAGAAACCCTTATACTGCCTGCCTCCTACTGCTCCCATCCATCCATCCCTCCCATCCCTTGCTCTCACATCAGGCGTTGCATTAAGGGCTGCTGCCTCGGTTTAGACCTAACGTTTCACCCCATTTTCTCTCTCCGACTGTGCTCTACCTAACTCTCTCTCATACCAATTTACAATTTAGGCAACACACTCGTAAACGGTGTAAATTACAATGGACCCTCCACAACAAGCAATCTAGCTACTGTATATCGTTCACCATTGTTGTCATAGCTGTAGTGTGGATTCTGCCATCCAATTGAGTTATATATATTTTTTAAACTAGATCTTTAGGGTTTTATAGTGACAGTGTTTGGTGTGGATGGTCCATAAATGGACAAGTAAGAGATAGAGTGCAAAGAAAACAATTAAGTGCTACAAAGTAACTATGATCACAGGAAGACATCAAACCCACCATGTCTAAATAACATACCATCTGAATAACATACTTAGCATCTGTGGATAAGCACATAGCACATGTACTGTACATAGCATATGTGAACAAGTAACCAACCATCCCCATCATTAACACTCAATCTGCAAAAAAGAGATACAACAAGAGGATTCATATGTTTAGTTCAACTCCTCTTCTCTCTGTGCATCTTCCTTACACCCCACCATTATTTTACTTCACCCTTTATCCTCCCTCTCCCTCCTCCGTATACATGCTCAGTGCTCACTTGGCTCCTGTGGGACAGGCTGACAGATCCAGAGGTTCCAGGATTGAACTCTCTCCGTGCCCTGCATCAACCCCTACCAACCCCTCCATCTCCAGCTCACCTGGTCAGCGCTCCGTCTGGGTCAGCCAGGTTGATATGGGCCTGGGGTCCCAGCAGTGAGTCGAGGTGGGACGAGACCAGCTGCTGTTTGAGCTGGGCTGCCTGCTGTGCCAGGACCACTGGGGTCAGGCGCTCCACTGCATTGCTTTCCTTTGTGGTAGCCTGCAGACAGGGAGGGCACACAGATGCCTAGACTTTATTCAGGTCCAAATAGCAACACAGCCATTGGGTTCTCACTCTTTGACAACAATGTGGATGTTCAACGATTGGTTTCCAGCCAAGCAGGTATAGTGGGGTCCTGTAGAATCTTGCTCCCAGTGCCAGCCCATAAGCACGTCCGCTAGTCATTAGATTAGCCTTTATTGTCCCAGTGGGATATTCGGTTTCACAGTCTGTTCAACATCAAACACATAAGAACAATATACAACACAACATAAAGACAGTATACACAAACATATCAGCGAGGCAGTTTGTTTACTGCTCAGCTACAATGGCCAAGTGGACAAAACTCCAACTTAAGCAAACATTTTCCCAATTTCAAAGTTATTCTTAGATATCAATTCATGTCTGGGCCTCACAAGGTTCAACCTACAAGGTTAGTCACAGTTTAAGATCTCATTGGGTTTCATTGTGTGGACGCATACATGCACAACCGCAGTGCTCAAATGATCTTCGCCTTAAGAGAAATCAAATTGAAAGGAAAATCTGATTTGATACTACAACTTTTGGCCACAGCATCAGGTCCAATTACACAGTCAAAGTGCCACGGTTACTTTCTTCCATGATTTCCTTGATAAAGTAGGATGTACAAAAATCACTGAGCGCATGATATAAGAAATATGTCACATTGTAATTTGTACTGGAAAACTACAGCGACAAAGACTGTTATACCGTCAAAAGTCGGAAAAATATCATAATATATATATATATTTTTAAAGCTCAATTTAGTTATAAACATGTTTACAACCCTGGTGTACATTGGCAGATACACATGTAGAGAGAGACACACATGTACATAATATAATAATAATAATAATAATAAGCACACTAGACAGTGCTTTGGGATCTTAAGTGCAAAGAAATAGATTTCAAATGGATGTTACAACTTGCAGAACTAATTCAAGGAAGCTTGGAGAACTTCTAATAAACACTGGCCCGGTTTTTAAACAGCCTAAGGGGAAAACTATTGATTGTTTTTTTTTGCACATTTGGACACATTTTGTACAGACCTCAAGATTACGGTTGGATAATTGAAGTGTTCCATCCCAAACGTACTACTGAGGGGCAAGTCATCTCTCTCTGTGTGTGTGTGTGTGTGTGTGTGTGTGTGTGTGTGTGTGTGTGTGTGTGTGTGTGTGCCGACCTGAATGTTGTCAACTTCTTGAGTGAGTTCCTGGATCTCATTTACTAGCCGCTGATACTTCTGCTGGGGAGTCTCCTTCACTCCACAACCTTCACCCAACTACATAGACAGACAGGACAAGAGAAATAAACATCACTCAACAGCAAAGACAGGATACCACTGAGTCTGAGAAAGGAGCCACAGTGAGACACAATCTGACAGTATCACAGACAGAGGGAGTTCACATAAGTGACTGAAAATGAATGACCAAGTAATCACATCGAGTGTACAGAATGTACTCACAAGTTCATATTCTCCCGACTCATAACCCACTCTTTTGCTTTTGCTGATTCTGTCTGAGAAGTCTGTTGGAATGAGATAGACAGAATTAAATGTATCAGTCTGAGATTACTTTAGGCTTAAAGTTACCTAGAATCCCGTTAAGGCCATTAAATATCAGCACCTTATTGACAAAATAGACACGGTAAATATCGAATGCTTCTTTTAATGAACTGTGTACGAATCAACCATAACTATCCCTGCTGCATGCAATACTGCCCCTCTTCATTTCCTGCAAGTTGTTTGTCCATGTATTCATTGTCACTCATTGTAAACTGACCAAGTCCCTTGGTGCCGATGTGTTTGTCCTTGAACTTGTCGTAGGCTGCATTGGGGTTGACCACAATCCTCTCCACGCTGTCACTGCAGAGCTCCTCCTGTCATTCATGAAATCAGGAAATAAGAGTCAAGTCACACCAGAGAACAATGCAAAATCATACACTCACCTCATACACAGAGCAAAGAATTTAGAATGCAAGCCTTGATCAAAGCAAGTCAAATCCAAGGTAGAGATGTGAACTGAGGACAGGCTGAGCTTTACCATTCCGCCCCAGAAACATGGTTTGTAGCCGAGAGAGTAATGGGGTTGCTTTATAATGTAGGATTAAATATCCTTGGAGATTAAGTCATTCTGACTACCTATCCTGAACATCGGCAGTAACTTTGTGGAGCGATACTGTGGATTGTCTACAGGAAGAGTAGATGGTTATAAACATTTCAAATACAACCATTGTCTGTAGGACAGACCAACACTTTCTGGTTACATAACCATGCAGATTTAACAATGACAAAGTGTGGTTTTTGCGATGCAATACTTCTTGCATACATACTAGGGCTGAGTCTAATGCAATTTCTATACTTCAAAGCATCATTGAAAATGTTTAATAGTAAAATAAATGTATAATATGGGGTCCTTTAAAACAATGCTGATAAATATACTGTATGTGCAGTAGGATAATGCCCATATTATTCAAGTCTTGTGTGAATAATGCATGAAACAATGTAAACTTCTGAGCGATATTTGCTCTGCAAGTGTGTAATCAGAATTTCAGAAGGGTACTTATGGATTTGTGGACATCTCATTAACCGTCAATACATATTGAAAGCATGTCAATAATCTGGAAACTTTTAAAAGCCACACAAATACAGAAAGCTCATCTGTTTATTGCCTGACACAAGCGCGAATGGTTGGTATGCCAACACGTGTAGTCTCTGTGGCTTATTTAGCATGCACTGTGACTGTTCTTGCCACATGAATGCATGTTTAACCATGGGTCAGAGCAGCAGATACATCCACTTGGATAGCCTAAATAACATAAATAAATACAGCATTAAGCCATAAAAACTAGGAAGACACCTTCTCAGATATAGGACAATCCATTAAACAAACTTATGGAGCACATGGATGCGATCGGGTTCTATGGGACATGTGTCCACACAAAGCGTTTTATACACGGTTGAGCGCTTTGGATATCATGTCCATAGCGTTCGCACACAGCATTTATTGACACCTGCAACGTCCGAACCGATCAACCATCACTGTGCTCGCACTGCTCAAATGTCCTGTCATCTGTGTCATTAGCACAAATAGTTTAGCTGAAACAATGTCAACATGGACTTCTCATGGTTGTGATAACGATTCCAACGTCGGGACATAAATGAACGGGTTATCAGACATAATCAGTAGGATCAATCGCTCCTCTCCAAAGGTTGAACTGTTTCCAGCTGGAAACCAGTGAACCAACCACCAAAAAACGCTGGGCGTCGAGTGCTGAAGCGTGATGTTTTGGGCACTGGGAAGAGGAGCGCACCAGTGAGGCTTTACCGTAGAAATGCATGGCAGACACAGGCTTTGCCAACTCAATAAACGCTTTGTGTGGACATAGCCTCTTATTGATTAAGTATATAAGCCATGTCCTGCTTTACATTTACAGTGTATGTGCATGCCATGAAAGCCTACTCAGTATTGCAAAAACCCCACAGTGCTTGTGTGGAATCATTTAAATTAATAGACTTGAAGCCAAACTGAATTACCTGAATTTAGGTTCTGAATCTTAAACATTTAAACACTCTTAAGCATTTGTCTCAGCCCTAGTATAAATGGAAACTGTTAAGTATGACTCTATTACTGGTGTGCTAACAATGTGATATGGGTAGATGAATTAAGTCTCACATCAGGAGCCTCTACACACAGTGACTCATCGATTAGTAATTTGGGGAACCACGGGACTAATCGGTGGATTATTATCACAACAACAAGCCCTAGTTAATCAATTAAGATGGACTAGAAGGGGATGGTTGGGTAGAATTAAAACACGAACAGTACAGATACACAGACAACATGGACAGACGCACAGACAGACATGCACAAATAAGACAGACCAACAAAGCATGCACACACAAGACAGATGGACAGATGTTAGGGGCGGGGGGGGGAGTTAGTCAGGCTCTTACCAGCTCCTTGGGTTTCCAAAGAGAGTTAGAGAAAACAACGGAAAGTACAGAGGGAGAGAAAAAGTAGAGAGATAGAGAGAGAGAGAGAAACAACACAGATTAATGTGGTTATCACATGCCATGCACACAGCAGGCCAGGTTCGGGGAGATAAGAAAGAAAGCAGTGTAATCGAGTGTGGCTGCTGCAGACACTGGAGACACTATTCATGGAAATAGCTTATGATTTCTCCAGTACTCGCTCTCTTCCCCCTCAGGGTGGGTGATGATCATTCAACAGCCTTCACTTACGATCTGTTGATACCATTGGGACTACTTGGAAGTCTGAAGAAGAGCCTGTGTTGCTTGAAATGTCACTGCATTAAATAAACTTCTCTAAATGGGAGGTGTTTTTGTGTGGACCTTTCTGCTTGAATGCACAAGGTATTTTTGATCCATCACACATTTTATTGAACATTGGGATGTGTCTTTTTTTTGTTGCATCTACTCTTTAATGTTTAGAAACCAATCATCATGAATGAGGGGGGGAGAGGTAGTGCAGTGTGAGAGTAAAATCTAAGTATCTTGAATCAACGGGCTACTGTATAGCAAAAGACATGTTAGACAACATGCAAGCCACCCCGATTAGATGAAACCCAGAGAACTGCTGAACCTAAATGTACTTTGAATGTCCCTTTAGTCTGCATGGTGAGTGAGTTAGTAAGGAAGCAATTGTTAGAACATAATAGCAGGTGAAGGAAAGGGTTATTAGAGAGCAAAACACAAACTGCTACAATTTTCTTGTTACCGTCACACACACAGTCACACACACACACCAAGTACTAGTCCAAAGGGAGGGGTAATAGCCTGATATAGGAAATATAAACTGCTAATGCGTTTGAGTTTGCCTATCAACATGATTATACCCAGAGAACCAAGTCAACCAAAAATCAGGACAAAGCAACTGAAATAAAAGATGAGAAAAGAATCAATCGTTTGCACTCCAACAGAAACGGAAATATTGTAACTGATGAAGGAATACGAAGCATTAAAAAGGGGCACCCCATCAAACTATTTTCATTCCATCCCAATCAGAAGATCCAGGGAAGTGGATAGAAGATTAAAAACCCATGCAAAACAAATACCGCAGTAAACTCACTGAGAGGAAAATAGAACCAATCTTACTTGTACAAACTATGGTCCCAAGAGGGGTGGGGAAGAGTCAAAACAAGGACCGAGGGTAAGGGAAGGAAGAATATAGAACATGGGAGGGAAAATGCCAATTAGATTTTACTCTGCCGGTCAGTCAATATAGTTGAATATGTTGAATACTAATGTTGGATCTTGGGTCATCCTTTCTGGATTCATGCCGATGTTAACAACTTCAACCTGTCTTAACTATTTTGGCCCAACATTTTTGGGCGTGATATTATATGCAAGAATTGTCCAAACACAAGATTGCATCACGCTGCATTGTGAGCTTGTACTAATAGATCTGAAGATTTTTGACAACAGGGCTTAAGTGGTTAATGCTGCCGTTATACATTTGAACATGTTACACTTTGCTTTCTAATAGAGCGATTTAGAGCAAGACCCTCCCCCCCACAAAAATCTGTTCTGCAGTCAGAAATAACTTTAGATATTATTATTATATTCATTATTTACTTTTTGTGTCTGTCAGCTACACCCCTATATATGAAAGCCAAATAACTTAAGTGTTAGTTTCTCATTCATATTGGAAAATAAAGTAGAACACCAATAATAGATATCACTGTTAGTTATTAAAAGAAGGAAAGGTCACCTAATCAAGGTGATGTGTGAAAACATTACGGCAATGGCACTATGTTAGGCCCTAAATAAATTAGGATCTCGTCTAAACAAGAGCAGTAAAACACAGAGCACTGCTGACATGTGTAAGCCATGTCATTGTTTTGTCTACTGTCTGTAGTACATGCATTTCTCACCAAGAAATAATGCAAGCACGTTGATGACACAATACATGAAATGCTGTGACACCAACATGGAAACGTCAACATTGGCGGCTAGCTGATTTAACTAAATGCCATGCTGTACTGTATATCAGAACTATTGAACATAAAATGTTCCCTCACCGACTCAAACTGTGCTTGGTCATCTTCTGGCAGGTCTCCCGTCTCGTAGACGTCGGGCTCGTTAAAGGCCTATTGGAACAGTTACAATGTTGTTATTGTTGTGATCAGTGGTTCTCAACCTGTGTATATATTGGGGGGTCCCCCACATGACATTAAAAGTGACAATTTAAGGACTTTTAAGACCTTTTTAATACCTCAAAAGAAAGAAATGAAATAATTTTCAAAATAATAATTACTGCATCAAAAGTAATCAACAAACTATATTATAAAAACTGATAAAAACACTGGCAAAATTGCCAAATAATATAGGAAAGAGGCTCATTTCTTTTTTAAATAGCCGATCTACAAGCTCACATATATATTTCTGTGGGAACTGAGTCTACTGAGAACTAAATGCAATGCCTACAATTCCAAGTGCTTGTCAGGGTGGGGGTTCAAATATGATTTTTTTTTGGGGGGGGGGGGGGTCGCGGCCTGAAAAGGCTGAGAACCACTGGGTTGTGATTATGAATGATATAAAAATGACAACAACAAGAAGCATAAACAGCTAACTTGTCTTTTAGCCTGGCCAACGCCCCGGCCCATTCACTTTAGCCAACAAGCCTGCCACATAACAAGAAACACATCACGTTAGCAATGTGAGTTACATCAGCAAAATAGTCATATGTGGGCGAATATTAACATAAGAATAAGCGTCAGTGAAACCATATGGAAACAGGACCTGTCATAGACAGCCAGCTAGCTCTACTCTTAGCTTCAATGCTAATCGTGCTAGCTAGCGAGCTAGTTTAATCTGTTAGCCGGATGGAATGTTAGCCACTTACGATTCCTGGCAAATTGGCATATTTAGGATCAGCCATTGTTGCTAGGATGCGAAGACAAGGCCAGTGGAAGAAAAAAAGAACTTAGTCCAAAGAATGTTTAGATTATAGTCTCCAGGGGGAAGGGAATCAGACTGTAACAAAGGCTGAGATGAAGCCGCAGTCAGTCTTCTTCCAACCCGGCGATGGCTGATGCAGCTGGGTGATGTGGTCGTTTCATTTGACACTTTGTCGTATTGGTTTGTCCACCAGGCGGCGCCACACGGGCGGGGCTACATTACACCAGTGCAGACGCTCCGTGACGCTCCGTTTTATCGGGCGGTCAAAGGTGACAAAACAACCGGATCCGTTCCCAACACATTTTTAACATAACTAGTTAATCTTATTAAAGTTCTGACTGACTGGTATAGTCCATATATTTTTGCAGTAGTAGTGTTGTGTCAGTTAATCTCTTGATTCGTTGCATGTTATAAATTAATTACCTCATTAGTTCCTAGCTGTAGAATACAACTCTCTCGTTTTCAATCTACGAGAGTTGTAGACACTCCTCCCCATTGTCACCGGGACTTTCAGCTCCTAGCCTGTCCGGGGCTCCAAACATGTACAAATGCAAAAATAAAGGTGCTTACCCCCAAGCCCCAAATGTTAACTAACTGTCAGAAGTTCTAGTGCAATGTAATAATCCATATCTTTCAATAAAGAAGTGTTTTAATCCCGTCTGTGGCTGATTCTGTCAGAAATTCCCAATGGGCGGCAGTGACGCGCCGCATCTGGTGAAACCAGGAATTACACTCAATGTAAACAGGAAGTAAACGAGGGTGAAAAAATGGCGTTCGGCCACAGACGGGATTAAAACACTTCTTTATTGAAAGATATGGATTATTACATTGCACTAGAACTTCTGACAGTTAGTTAACATTTGGGGCGTGGGGGTAAGCACCTTTATTTTTGCATTTGTACATGTTTGGAGCCCCGGACAGGCTAGGAGCTGAAAGTCCCGGTGACAATGGGGAGGAGTGTCTACAACTCTCGTAGATTGAAAACGTCAGAATCATAAATACGTCTACGAGAGTTGTATTCTACAGCTAATTAGTTCCCATGCTTGCTTCTTCTGACATAGTTTTATTTAGCCTACCGGTGGTGTATCATTATTTGATGTTGTGTGAGGTTTTTGCATTGCACCTAGACTAGACTGTGTTTGTAGCCAAGGACCGTCACTTGGTGGAGCTAAAGAGCTTTCCAACCGCTCCATGCGTGGTCTCAGATCTGTCTCCACCTCCATGGTCTTCTCCACACAGACACACACACACTCCGTGGTGATGCTGATGAGAGAGAGAGGACGGTAATAGCTTTAACCACGCCCCGCCCCCATTGAGAGACCAGTCTGTCAATGATGATGCAAGGGAGGCAAGGCATGCATCGTAGAACCCTGCACCTTCTCCACACACCACACCACACCACACCACACGCACGCACGCACACACACGCACAGCCAGCCGGAGCTGCTCGGAATATATACTCCTAATTGCAACTCCTGTGTTTTGCACTGATTAAGCTGCAATCCGAATTGGGCGTGAGAGCATTTGAAGCCAAACTAACTCTCTTAAAGTGATGGTTTGTTTGTTTTGTATTTCTTTAGTGTAATTTGATTGTAGTCTCTCTCTCTCTCTCTCTCTCTCTCCCCAAAAGAACTGGACATTGGCTGCTCTGCCAAATGCTTCGCCTGCCGTTCCAAGAGCGAGATTGCATGTGGAGATAGCGTGCAGTTTTACTCTACGCGCACATTCGCCTGACGGGGAAAACATTCATTGAGGTTTTTGGGAAAATCCACCTTTCTGTTTTGGAAGCGCATCATCCATCATTTTCCCACAATGGCTGATGATGCCAACGCAGAATGCAACATAAAGGTGTTGTGTCGTTTTCGTCCACTGAACCAAGCCGAGATTATCCGTGGAGATAAGTTCATCCCAACATTTCAAGGAGATGACACTGTCATTCTTGGGGTAAGTTGTTGTCTTCCAATCTCGAATTCTATAGTGCTAGCCAATGACTTAGGCCAGTGTTTCTCAACCTGTGGGTTGGGTCCCAACATGATTTTTTTTTGGGGGGGGGTCCCCAGATGACAGTGAAGTGTCAATTTAAGGACTTTTAAGATCTTTTTAATACCTAAAAAATAAAATGAAAAAAGACCATTACTGCATCAAAATGAATCAACAAACTACTATAAAAACTGGTCAAACATTGGCCAAATTGTCAAATGCTATAAGAAAGAGGCAAAAATTGTGAAAATAGCTGATCTACAAGCTCACAACGCCTCACAACCCAAGGCATTGTGAGCTTGTAGATCTGCTATTTTCACACTATTTATCTGTGGAACTGAGTCAAACTAAATGCAATGCCTCATCTCCAACAATTCCAAGTGCTTGTCAGGGTGGGGGGTCCCCAGTTCAAATATAATTATTTTGGGGGGGTCCCCAGTTCAAATATGATCATTTTCGGGGGTCGCGGCCTGAAAAGGTTGAGAACCACTGACTTCACTTGGGCTACTTTAACGCTGGGGCTATGCTTTTCAGCTACAAAGCGTCAAAGAATACTGGCTATTTGTCAAATATGGATGCTGTTACTGACCTAATGGACACCTACAGTAGTTGAAATGCATCAAACGTTAGCCAAATTATTTTGTGTCATTGTGCTCTCTCTCTCTCTCTCTCTCTCTCTCTCTCTCTCTCTCTCTCTCTCTCTCTCTCTCTCTCTCTCTCTCTCTCTCACTCTGTCTATCTGTAGACAGGGATTTGTGAAATAGGCGTACAGAAGGTGCCAGCTCTTGAAAGTGAACTGGTTGGCATATATAGCCTACATATCATTGCCAGCAAAGAACAGCTGCTCTATCAAAATCTGTAATTTAACCATTAAAAGGCCACATCAATATTCAACACCAGTATGTGGCAACCACTCATGTTATGTTTAGAGCCGCCAAAGGTGTTAGACATATTGCATATTTCTCATTGAAATGTCCTCTTCAATAAGAGATCAGGGAACTGAACAAGCTTGAGCTTCAACAATGTAAACCTAATGATTCAATCTTGACATTTCCCGTCTTTTTTAATTAATCAGATCTACGCACACCCTGTGATCCTATATGGTCTTGGTTATTTTTGGCCTCTTTTGCAGGTATTCAATTAATCTTGACTTGCACACAATCATTCTTTTCAGTTTTCTAATTATGTACATAGGGTGATAATTAAACTATGCAAATTCACGGTTTTCAGCATGGCTTTTTACATGTCTCAGTACAAATTGAGTTGCAGGTTCAGGTTGGCTCTCACTGCTCTGGAGAAGGAAATAAGATGGTGCAAGCTGTGAAAGCAGGATGCTGATCAATGTGTTGGATATATATGATATCTGAGATTCTGCTCCTGATTGCGCTTTCTCACTCAGTCATATGATAGCATCACTGCTTGAAGAATGTTCTAGCAGTCTAAATGCAAATGTATTGGTTGCAAAGTGTGTCTGTCCTTAAAATCATGCAATCACGCGCGCACACGCACACGCACATGCACGTGTGTGTGTGTGTGTGTGTGTGTGTGTGTTTGTGTGTGTGTGTGTGTGTCTGTGTGTGTGTGTGTGTGTGTGTGTGTGTGTGTGTGTGTGTGTGTGTGTGTGTGTGTGTGTGTGTGTGTGTGTGTGCGTGCGTGCTTGTGTGCGTGCGTGCGTGCGTGCACACACGCGTGTACTTAAACACACACAACTGGTGGGTGTGCTGATTTATTCTCTATCTCATTGAATTAGTATGCAGGACTGATTGATCCTACTTTTTTAATTTATTTTTCCTGCACAGAGTAGTTCTGGGCAGTGGCCTTACCAGGTGCACAGACCCTAATGAGAGTGATAATGAAGCCCAGAGAATTGTTTGAATCTCTTGGATGGATTTTACGTTGTCCTTTTTGAATTGCCAAGTAGCAATCGAAGAAAGGCTGGGAGTTGATGCAAACTATAGAGAATATTGACCAATTTGGCAGCCAGATAGATAGTTAAGCTGAGATAAATATTGTGAATGTGCATCCTTCCGATTCACGTCACAGCTTAATCGCAGACCAGATGGATGAGGGACTAACGTTCAAAATGCAAATGTTGCTGTATTTGCAAGCTGTGCCGGGGTCAAAAGTTATACAAACACACACACACACACACACACACACACACACACACACACACACACACACACACACACACACACACGCACACACACGCACACGCGCGCACGCACGCACGCACACAAAGAGAAAGAGAGAGAGAGAGAGAGAGAGAGAGTGAGAGAGAGAGAGAGAGCACACAAAGACACAAAAGAAATCCACACCCATTGGACCTGAGGGTTCTAGCTTACTAATGATGACGTATTTCAGCAGGAAATCTCTATTGTCTTTAACGTCAGATACATACTACGCCGCACGCACGCACGCACGCACGCACGCTCGCACACACACACACACACACACACACACACACACACACACACACACACACACACGTGTGTGTACCCCCCCCACAATTATTTAGAACAATACGCAGAATGTTTTTCTGGAAGGTATTTATGGAAGTTGGAAGTTAATTAAAATTGTCACCGTTTGGGGTTTTATTTTTATTTTTATGATTTGCACTTTATTCCCTTTTTTTATACAGACATACAATACTGAATATGTTTCTTTCACCACGTATCCGACATAATAAAACAAAACATACAATAGACAAAAAGTGAAAACATAAAAACATCAACAAAAACACATAATGGAAATCAAAAATACAGTGCACAGAAGCATACCGCCCGCAGTCTACCTCAGCCCTACCCCATACAAATCTACCCTAAGAGTTTTTATGGTTAATGAAGCTCACACTGAGCCGGAAACGTCATCCAAGACCCGAAGCATGAAGATGATAATGTCCCCATTTTAAGTCATATTTATCCATCCTGTTGAGCAATCTATAAGACAGTCTCTCATATGCGGCCAGTTGACCTAGGGAAGTGAGCCACAGAGAAGGAACAGGTGCAAATGGATCCTTCCAGGCCCTGACCACCAATCTCCTGACCGTTTTGAGTTTTACTGCACTCTTCTACTGAACCTGTTGACATGATGCACTTGATTTTACCTCTAACCAGTTAGAATAAAATAAAAGCATACTTTGCATTTGCCAACAAGCAGTTGCAGGTGGAAATGGAGCGTGTTGAAATCAAAGTCATTACCCCATTCTGGGAAATGGCATCAGATACCATGAAATGAGCAGAGGCAAACATATTCAATGGCCTGGTGATATCATCTATAAACACTTCTTCGTGGTCCCTTTGTGTATCAGCAAAGAAAGGAAAGTGTGCTGCCTTGTGATTGCATTTCTATTCATATAACCCCACCCCCTCCTCTCAGTTATGTGCAGCTGGAGGTTTTCATCTGTAAATATAATTGCTTTGGAAGGCGTTGAAGTCTGCAGTCTTCATAGTTGTGTAATATGTAGTACTGTGTAGTCTCAATGTATAATTTTCTTCCACGATATTTATCTAGAGGCTGTGGAAAGTTTATCCAGGAACTTGCACCTAAATATGTCTCCCTAGAGTCGTAACTTCTCAGAAGGCTACGGCCATCAGATTAGATCCGGATTAAACACATCGGTCTGAATGGCAGGCTGGCCGGCTCCAGTACCAGTACTGACAGTTGATGAAAACAATTCACATCACAGCAGTGCTGATAGTCAGCAGATGTACATGGTTGAGATAGGCTCCCTCCGGGACTTGTAAAAGCGACAGTGACAATGTTTTGGGTGACTGAATGATTGGTCTGTCCCACCTGGGTGGCAGCATGATGGGCAGTGGTCTTGGCAGCAAACCAGCACCTCAGTGTAACACCTCTACGGACTCGTTGATTCTTGTCAGATGTTAATAAATAGGATTTTTGAGGATTCAAGTCTGTGTGACAAGACATAGACACCGCATGTATCTTGTACTAGTTTCTATCTTGCATTATCCTGCATTTTTCTTCTTTTGTGTATTATCAGATGTCCAGCTCAAACGTCAAAATAGTACTCATTGCCTCCATGCTTGGCATTCATTAACATCAAGTGCTGGATTGGGGGCAAATCTGCAGCATACTAATGTCATATCCAGGGGGTGTACTTGTACATCAAGCAGCCTCACGCAAAGGAAACATAGAAGATAGGCTCCTGTCCTATGGGCCACATGGCTCGGGAAACGTTGGTTCCCAAGGCTACATTGTACTTACTACATTTGAATTGAGACCCCTGATCCAAAAGCATTCAAAATATTTGAGATCTTACGGTAATGCATCACAGACTCAGTTTCAGCCTATTGAAATGTGAAGCCTAGCTGCCTGGAATATACTTTTGGCATAACGTTTATTCAGTGGTTAGTCAGAGCTGTCTAGAAGAGGGTCTGTCTGCGAGTCTGTGAATCTGTGTTTTTTTCCCGGGGATTCCTTGTGTACACTGCAACACTTTAAAAAAAACATATCTTATGTTTTTTCATTTCATGAAATATTTAAGTTCTTATAGTATGGAACTTGTCGATGGCGGTCAGATCTGGCTGAGACATAGCCCAAATGTGGAGTCATACGTCATAGATACGTCATAGATGACTGATGTCATAGACTGGCCACATGAAGTCAGATCCATATCTGTATATAAAGCTTTACTTTTATATTTTCTCCTGAAGCACTTTCAGGGCACGATAAAATACACCATGGCATGCCTTGAGCAGTTTATAGCAAATCATACATTATGCCACTATGTTGTGACATGAAAATGCAAGCAATGCATTTTTTTCCCTTTGATTTCATGCGTCTGTTTTGTGTTTTTCATCTTATATAGACGTCCACCTACAATAGTGCCCTGTAGGGGTTTGCCACAGTGCCACAATGTGTCAGTAATAACCATGCTCGGCCGGTGCTACACCCTGAGGCATGGTCTCTGTGTTTTATTCATGGTGATGGGACACAGCTGTCTTTCCACTATTTCACTGTCTAGAGGATAATGCACCATCGTGAGGCCAGATTGTCCCTCCTAATCCTGTGTGGCTTGCAAAAAAAATAGAAGTGCCACAATGAATCACACATTTATTGGACTTAGTGTTATGAATAAATAAAAAAAACAGTGGCCGCTGTAAAGATAGCTAGCCGTGGCATTTTTAATTCATGCTCCTAGGGAAATGCATCATACTGTATATAATGCACCAGTGTCACATGTGCTGTACACAAGGAAGAGGGGACAAGAGGTGGCATCATCTACATGCATTTCTCTGCATTATGTAAATTGACAGTTGATGATTGTAAGTCATGATGAGAAAGCAGTATGAAATACTCAGCTTTTGAATGGCATTAACATTTATGTGACAATCCGAGACCTGTGCCCTACTGTACATAGTAAAATCCTCAGTGTTCATTTATCCATTTATAGCTCAGAAAGTATACAAATGTTACATTTGTGCACTCTCAGAGCTAAATTAACATTGAGGATTTTGCTGTGTACTGTGTAGCGGTTGTTTTCCTGCCTAGTATGTTCTCAGTACCACTGCAAGAGCCCCAGGGATAAACTGGCATTTGGGTTTCCTGTGTTCAAGGTTCAAGGTTTCTTTCTCTTACATCTTGTATATGGGTACATAAGAGTAAAATTGAACTATTTATTTGGTTTGGTTCATATTATTATGGCAAACTCTCGTAATAATGTTAGGCTCGAGGTGATTTGTGTGCAAAGAGGTGTTTGTTAAA
>NC_137612.1:36409912-36422412 GCF_963280865.1 Gymnoscopelus braueri | reverse complement strand
TTCAGTTCAAAGCTTAGCATATTCGTCAAGTCAGACGAAATAAGTAAGACTTTCTAAGTCATAAACACTTTGACTTCCGGTCAGTGGAATTCAAAATAAGAATCAAAACAAGTCAATTCCAGACTTGCATGTAATATGCATGCTGTTTTTTGGAAGAATTAGAGGTTCGGGCCGCTACGCGGCCCTGCACACTGTATCTGTCAGTCCTTGTCCCTTTTATGCCCATATATGTAGATCCCTGATGTCATCAGTATATGCCCATATATGGGCATGCTGATGGAGATCTCTGTATCTATCAGTCCTTGGCCCTTTTATGCCCATATATGGAGATGTCTTTATCTGTCAGTCCTTGTCCCTTTTATGCCCATATATGGTGATCCCTGATGCCGGCTGGCCGGTCCTCCCTTAAGCCAATTTTAATATAGGATGTTTAGTGTTCAATGTTCCTACACTTGAAAAATCACTTGAAAAAGTGTGAACCCATTTAGTGATATCCTATCGCTATAGAGATATTTGACAAATATTGAGGTTATTTGACATTTTGTTCATAATCATGCAGCCCACTATCTCCACATGAACCCCTTGGGTAGTGAAGGGCATTGGGGCCTCTTCTTGCATCTGTAGTCCACCACCAGCTCCTTGGGCTTGCTTGTGTTCAGCTCAATGTGTTTTTTGTCACTACTCACTCCACTCTACGAAGCTCTCCACCAGGGCTCTATACTCCTCGTCCTCCATGATGCAGCTGACAACGGAGGTGTCATCGGACAACCTCTGTAGGTGGCACGTTCCCGAGCTGAAACGGAAGTCAGAGGGTGAACAGGAAGGGTGACAGGCAGCACAATATTTTAGGGAGTACCGGTGTTGCTCACCAGCTCATGCAATAGGCTTTTCTGTGTGATGTACTGAGGTCTGCCGGTGAGGTAGTACATAATCCAGGCCACCAGGCTGTGGTCCACCAGCATCACTGAGAGCTTCTCGGCCAGCCGGCATGGTTGAATGGTGTAGGAGGTGCTGGTGAAGCTGAAGAACATGACCTACACAATGCTCAGCGGCCTCTCCAGATATGCTCTGTATAGCATGTATGATGGATGATGGGTTCATGTTCCCGTAAAGCTTGTAGATCGGCTATTTTCGCAGAATATTTGGCTATTATGACATGCCCAATAGGGAATGGGTCGCATTGTTTAAAGCTGGGTCCTAGAGCGAGACCTGATCGACTCTTGGTCCTGTATTTAAAATCCTAATAATATGGAGCCATTTCATTTTCTTTTCATGTCGAGCATGACAGATGGGTAGGTCGACTTTCCTGCAATGAAATGGCTAAAAAACCTACCTGTTAGTCAGTCCAATGGAAACACGGCCGTTAAGGAGCTATTGATTCTCTATTTTCTACCAACCATTTATAATTGTATGGATTGCCTGTCCTTGACTACTGTTCCCTTGTGTGCTTACAGCAGTCTAATTTAGAAACTCCACAGCACTCAAGGCCACAGCACTCAAATTTGAGGAAGAACCCTTGTACCCTTGTAAGAATGGAACATTTCAACTATTTTGTCTTCAGGGAGAGATGGAAGGCGTGTGTGTGTGTGTGTGTGTGTGTGTGTGTGTGTGTGTGTGTGTGTGTGTGTGTGTGTGTGTGTGTGTGTGTGTGTGTGTGTGTGTGTGTGTGTGTGTGTGCGCGTGTGCGTGTGTGTGCGCGTGTGCGTGTGTGTGTGTGTGTGTGTGCGCATGCAACGCTGTGTGTGCGCTGTGCGTGCGCGTGCCCCATTCTGCCACTGGAATGTTCAAAGAGGTGCGTTCCACACTAAAGCTAATGAGCATCTCTGATGGCCATTGCTCTTTCCTGGGTCTGGAGGTCGATTTATTTCTCCTGTGTTTAAGCTTCAAGTAAAGTGGGATCACTGGATATGTGAACTGACATCACATCGAGTGGGCAGCTGATGTTACTGAATGTGGGTTAATTATTTATCAATGGCCCACCGGAGCACATCACCCATTTTCAGCAGTTCACAAGCCTGCCTACAAATGACATCATCCATGGGGATTCCAACCTAATATACCCTACAGCCTTTCTCTTTCTGGACAGTTAGCACGCTGAATTAGAAGCCATTGTTCTAGCATCAACACAAAATGTTAAAATACGTTTGAAATATAGTTCTAAATGACTAAACTACTGATGATGTCACTGGTAGGAAGGTTTCTGAACTGTTCACAGCCCTTCTCTGAGACAGACACAGAGTGAGTACACACATAAATGATGAGATTATAATGAGCTTTAGTGTGGAGGACCATTTATATGAAGATAAGATTGAAAATGGTGGGTTTTTGGATCCGGAACAGGATCCAAATTGAGGAACCGGTTTTATCACACTGTCAGTACTGGTATGTGGACTTCACGTCTGCTATAATTACAATACTAGTGGTTCTCAAACCTTTTTGAGATTGTACAAATGGGTCCATTTGGTTCCATTTGTACACTCTCCGAGTTACAGACCTGTAAGGGTCCATAAGTAAGTAACCCAGAGGGTCCCAGGACCTCACTTTGAGAACCACTACAATAATATGTACTGTATGCAATACTGTATGTATGATTGAATTTGTGAAAATGATAATGAAGGCCAAAATTATATTTAAAAGAATATAGGAATTATTAAAGGTAAGCGTTAAGGAATCGGACCGTTAAGAGGGAATCTTTAAGGAACCGGAATTGTTAAAATCTTAAAGGAGCCCAACCCTAGTGACAGTGATGAATTAGGCTTCACTGTAGTTTGGAAGTTGCTGTTGCTCAGTCATGTCTGATAGAGCAGCAGCTTGCCTGTGGTCATGCTCGGCTTAACAGTTGATTCTCTGTTCTCCTCCTGGTGCTTCTTGCATATGAGCCGAGCTGGCAAGCAGGGGACCAGTGAACATCTGGTGCTTCAGCAAACCATTGACAGTGCATGGCTGAATCCTTGTAAACGGCTGTCCTTGTACTTTAAAAAATATACGTGTATATTTAAGTCATTCTGTAAAACCTGTTTCACTTGGCAGGTGTTTCTTCTGTGAGGCTTCTGTCTATAACACTTTTCACCTGGAATAGGTGAATACGAAGAGAAAACCCAGACCCAACACGTCCATCTCTTGATTCTTTTGCAGCAGAGCACACAGACTATTCAATTAGACAGTGTAATGGGACTGCAGCACCGGGTCAAGAGCCACACTAATTTCTCCTGTCATGGCATCATCCCTGTCAGAGCAGATGCAATTTCCACAGCTCTCTCCTGAAAAAGGGGCAAACTCCGTCCTCGCTCTCTCACCCTCAACAGGCCCTTCACATTGTTTTTTTCCTGTCTAATCGTATTTTACGGTGTAATGATTCCGCTGCTCGTTTCCCCATGACTCAGCAGCAATTTAGGAAGATGAACAGAAAGTAAAGTAGTCCAGGTTCATCTCCCATCCAATTAAGTCAGGAAGAGACTTCTAGGAGGTATAAATAATGGCGGAGGAGGGAGGGCCAACTGCTGCTCAAAATCCTAAGTATAATGGAATCAAATCTCATGAGATGTCCCATATGCCTATAGGGCCAGAGCTTCAAGAGTCTTCAAAACGGGAAAGACTTAATGAGATCTATTCATTATTTTAGAGCAAAATCTATATTGTACCTCAGTGCTGCTTTAGACATTTAGACAGAAAGGTAGACAATTTATGTCAAATTCACTCTCCCACTCTCCAACAGCTTATATGCTCACATTCTGCTCCACTTCTTATCTCTCCCCTATATTCATATTACATTATCTCGTGGACATAGTCTGTGCTGCATATGTGAAAACAGCCTTTGACACCATTTGGCTCTGACAAGCACACTCAGCAGCGAATTTGGCGTTATTTATTATTTATATGGTATTTATTTTTAGACAGCTTGAGTGTGTGTGTGTGTGTGTGTGTGTGTGTGTGTGTGTGTGTGTGTGTGTGTGTGTGTGTGTGTGTGTGTGTGTGTGTGTGTGTGTGTGTGTGTGTGTGTGTGTGTGTCAGGCCTAGATAAGACCACATCGATTCCTTGAGACGTTTCTGCCAATTTCTCTGCTTTTATGTTAGACGGGGGAGCTGCGACTATAGCAGACATCCAAATGCTCTGAGGATGGAGCTTTGCGGAGCATCCTCTCCTCATTAGCCACGGCCTCTGCCCAGGATGCAGCCTGCTTCCTCCGTATGCCTGCCCGCCTGTGGCATTCACATGCTTACACACGTGCGTTAGCACACCAAGACCCTCTAGCATATTGGTTCTACACTACAGTGTATTAGCCTGGTGATGAGATAGTGTGGAATACTGAGGAGAAGGAAAATCCATGGGAGCAACCTTTTCCCTCTGCATAACCAGGCCTCACTCTCGCCATTAATCACAGCTGAGTTTATCGAACTGACACAGGAGAACACTGACATCTACACTAGGACATTGGCTTTCAGTGTTTTCTCATAGGACTCGCTTTGGCAATGACATTTTTCACGTGGCCTCCAAAACGTAACCAATTAAGCGCAAAATACTTTATCATACGACGAAGTATATTATTTTTGCAATTTTTGGACATCCCCCCCCCCCACCCAAAAAGGGTAATTTATTATTAAAAACTAGAAAAAGTGCTCCTCGGAGCACAGGTCTCCGCCAGGTCAGGTACGTTATTGTGGCCTCCTGGTGGCGCTATAACAGGCCCATGTGAAAAATTAGGGGCAGAGGTTCTGAATTGGCATCCAGGGAGTGTGTGTGCACAGTTTCGCAGCGCAAAAAGGTCACAATATGACTTTCGGGGAATATATGATTTACGATTCTGTGCCTATCATGATTCGTGGCATAACTCGGACGGCACTTAGTCTTCTCAAAGCGGACTTCGCAATGCTCGGCACGGCGACTCGCTCGCTTTAGCTCAAGTCCGCTTGAGACGGCACGCCTCCGACGTTTTAACAGTTTTTTGGTCTTCCGCGTTGCTGTAATGCGGAAAATAGTACATTACTTTTCAAGGAAAATAAATATATAGTGTGTGTGTGTCAAAACGATGCTGTGTCGCCATAATATGGCTTCTGAAACGCATTTGATCTTTCACTCAAAACTATTCTGATACTCAGTTTAAGTTTTCAGCAGTAGCCTATATTGTTATAGGCTAGTTACATGTCCATGTTCAGTGTAATTATTCCATGAAGACGCACAGTCAAGCACAGACAGCAAAGGCGGGAAATTAACTCCCATTGCTCTGGCTGGGACCATGCAAACATCACTGTTTGGGGTGTTGAGGTGTGAAGTGGCGTTAACTGCAGCTGTCTATTGTTTCTTTAAGTACCAACAACACAGCTGCATACTATGATACTACAGGTATAACTGAGTTATTAATTCCAGACGAGCAAATCTGTGAATCTCTTTCCAACTTTACTCAACTTCAAATCACCCAGGCATTCACAGTCACACCGCTTGATTTGAGGTAGCGGGCACGAAGTCTTGCAAGCACGCATGTGGACTTTGGAAGTGTCTTACCACTTAAATCCTATCGTTGACAGGGGTCCCTCAGGGCTTGTGTTGTTAGCTTGTATATTTGCTATTTTTGCCAAATGTTCGCTAGGGTTGATGTGGTTGAAGTCAAAATCCCAAACCCAATGCAACATGGTTCACTAACGCTGATGCTGCGTTGACGGCTCCCTGAAATAAACATTAGGATCAAGTGTAGTCATAATCCTGCAGTGATTTTCCGCTCATTTCTCTTACCATTTCATCTGTCAATCCCTTTGCTGCTAATTAAATTTCCTTCCATAACAAAGTCTCCATAGCATTGCTATTTTCTCAAGGCCCTTTATTATCCAAATTGGCTGGCTGCATCATTCTGTCATTTGCTGCAGCTGACTTACTGAGTAAATCCCTTAAACCATGTTGATTTCCGAAGCATATTTTAATCTTTGCACGACACTCATTCTCTTTTTGCTTCATATACCAATTCCCCAAGACCCAGTTGGATTTAATAATGTCCAACGTACTGTTGGACATTATCATGTTGCTAGAAATGTGTGCTTATTCTGTATTTGTGTTTTGTTCCATTCTATCATTTAGTTTTGTCTGACTGATCATTAATTCTTGCCATAATGTGGTCATTAACAGGGCTCACACTAATGATGTGGTACATCTCATTATATGTTGGCTAGGCAAGTGTCCTCCGACACCCATGCCTTTGAGGATCTGTGACAGTGACAGAGCTTGAAGTCTTATTTAATTGGCGCTGTGTACCAAATAAGCACAGTCATTATGCTGCGGTGAAGAATTATAAATGTCCATCGCTCCGGTATGTCAAATATCCCGCACTATTCACTCAAGCATTAGTTCTTCCCTTGGTTAAAGGGTTTGGTTTTAACCGCAGTATCAGCTATCAGTTAAAACAGTGAGCTCCATTTATAAAATCTTGCTGCTAACAAGCGTTCCAAAAAAGCCATTTGTAGGCTCCACAGTGAGGTTGGCAGTAAATGGAGAAGTTTACAAAGCACATTAATATAAATGATCTGTAACTTCATGACAAAGTCATCACGCACACTTTTACTCATTTTAATTGCTTTGCCACGTAGCACAGACTGGGAGCACAGTTTGGGAGAAGGCTATCAATTAAGTGAAAATGGTGCCGTCTTGCTGCTTTCTGGGCTGTGAAGGAAAAGATGGCGGTTGGTCACATTTCACAGACTGGCCTTTTGTAGGTATTTTGACATACTCTGATTGGAATGCTTGTTAGCAGCAAGAGGCCAGAAATGGGAGTTAGGCAGTTCTACCGACAGCTGACTCTTGGCTAATACAGTATTCTGTGCAGGACCAGTAAACAACAGGTACATTGTACCAGGTAAATAGGTCCCCCAGGGGTCCGTACTTGGCCCTGTACTTTCCCCCCTCTATACTAAGTCTCTTTGCTTTAAATAGCCGATCTATTTTCGGTGTATGTTCACCTATTTTTGCTGAATGTTTGCCTATGATGACATGCCCAGAATCGGGTAGCTAGGTTCATGTGTTTAAGATTTTAAAAAAATCGGTGACTTTTGAAATTATGCCCAACAAATGACCAACAAGAGCGAAGTGTATACCGTAATTTTCGCACTATGAGCCGCACCTGAATATAAGCCGCAGCAGCTAAATTGAATGATTTGTACATATATAAGCCGCACTGGACTATAAGCCGCGGGTGTTTTAATGTTTAATTTAATTTAGGTCCCCTAGTGGCCGTTAGCTGTAAAAATCCATAGATAAGCCGCACCGTTATATAAGCCGCAGGGTCGAAAAATGGGAAAAAAGTCGCGGCTTATAGTCCGAAATTTACGGTACTATTGATTCCATGATTAATTCGGGTACAGGTCAGGAGTGCACACCTGCGCGGTCTGCAGCAACCACTGGACAGTGACAACACTTACAGTAGCTACTACAACTAGGGCTGCAACCGCAAAAGGTATAATTGATAATTGAATAAATTAGTCTGATTAACCACTTAAGCCCTATTTTATGCTATATAACGTTGTAGAAAAATTGTGAAAATGCAGTGTGTTGTAAAGAACATTTTTGAAAATGTTTCAAAAATGTTCGCCTATATAAGACATTGCCCAAAATAGGGATGCCAGTTGAAAGTTGTTAACTGTTGAAGCCCTATTGGACTTCACGGCCCATTTATGCTGCTGTATCAGTGGCCACTTTGGACCTAAATAACATGGCAGCCAACGTCTTTGCCTTCATGCTAGTGGCTTGAGATCTGTTTGAATCTGTTGTCTGAATGGGCATTGCTTTCCAGGAACTAGCAGGGAATGAAGCTTTGGTGAGCTCCATGCCCGTGCCTGTCTGCTCGTGCACTGTGCAGTGAGTTTTACACAGACACACGGGGCTCATGCTTATACATGATAGAAGGTGAATTACGGCGGAGATGGAACTTTTTAAGTGAGGGGGTACAAACTCAGACCAACGACCACCCGCTGAATTCCTGAATTCAGCCAATCGCTGAATTCTTCCTGAATTCAGCCAATCGCAAGCAGATAGGGGTGGTGCTAGAATTATTAGCAGATCTACAAGCTCACAACGCATCGCAGCACGACGCGTTGTGAGCTTGTAGGTCTGCTATTTTCGCCACGCTGCCCATTCTCCAAATGAGAACGTGTATCATACCAGCGGGTAGCGGAGTCCCGCAGCACACACAACAGTGCGTGACTGACATATGTGAGGGGCGGGCGGTCCCCAGGTGAAACAATCGATAAACAGGGAATCTTCTCTTGCGTTTTTTGACGTTCCTACCTGTGCGACAGGCTAGCTGGAATGCCCTGATGAAACTCATTGTCTCCCCGACCCCTATACATAATACAGTAAAGCCCCTAGAGTCTATACATTTATGGAAGGATGTATGTTATTGCTTTAAAATGTTGTGGGACATAATATGCTATATAGTTGTTAAAAAGTTACATAGTGCTGCTTTAATTAATTAAATAAATGATTATCAATAATTGTAATCTAACTGATTCTTATTTTTCTTGTATTCCATTAAATAGATTAGTTTGATTGACTGCTGCAGTCCTACTGTAGATAGGATTCGTCTATAATGAGACGAATCCACAGAGTGCTGCCTGTAGATGCGGTGTCGCGGTGCGGAGTGGCACCCGCTTGACACCGCAGTTATGATTGCCACTCTGTGGATTCGTCTATACCCCAGGCTCTCTACGTGGCCAGATTCATGGTGATACATTTGTAATTTCACAATGTAGTCATTTCTGTACACCTTGTCACTACTAATGAGAACCTTCAATTCTGCCACCTACAGCTCCACGTCCTGTCTTTTCATCAGTGCCACCGCTTCCAAGCCATACAGCATGGCTGGTCTCACTAGCGTCCTATACTTCTTCCCCCTCACTCTTGCTGGTACCCTTCTGTCACAGATTACCCCTGACACTTTCCTCCATCCGTTCCACCCTGCCTGCACTCTCCTTTTCACCCCTCTTCCAAACTCCTCATTACTTTGGGTAGTTGACCCCATTGCATTTATATTGCTTTGCGGCACAAATGTTATGCGAATCTCGGCCAATCCGTGAAGCAGGCGGTTTGGATTGGCCAATCAGGGAAACCGATGCATACAATCTCCCGAACACACTGAGAATTCCTGCCACTTTCTCAACAGACCTGCGGGCCGACAGATACAGATATTTGTGTGATGTACAGTATGCACACAATTAAGTGAAATGCACATGATGGTGTCCCTTTAAGTGTCAACCTTTTTTAGAGTGAAAGTTCTGGCACACATAAATAAAATCCATTGCTTTATTAAGGTGCAAGGACTAACGCTGTGTCTTCAATTCATCAGTGTCCAAATTTAATGGCATTTTATTGCTATTTTAGAGGTTGCAGTCTAACCAGAAAGGTGCAATGTCCTGACAATCTCACATCTAGCCTGCGCGAACCTTGACTGGGGCTGAGTTATAGACAGATCCAGTTGAAAGTGGGACGGCTGTCGGCGAAAAAGAGCAGATAGTACTTTTTAGACCACAAGTAATTTGATATTCCCTTTGAGATAGGAAACAGCAACCAGCTATGGCCTTTGAGTAGCTGAGGCTGCAATCAATGCTGTCTCCATCCATGCTAGCATTAACTTACCCAATCTATGTTAGACAACTCATTTTTTATTCAAGATTCATTTACGTTATGTGAAGGCCATAGCATGCAACCTGTAATGTATTGTCCTTGACAGAATCAAATGAGATACTGAGAGCAACCACTGGAGCAGCCAAACTGTCAGTTTGATGTTCATACATCACTGTCATCCTACTATACTATATTTCCTACTATAAAATGAAGGAAACTGTCTATCCTCAGTCTGTGTCTGCCCTCAGGCTGTTCTCTTGCATTTTTCTCCTCAGTTGGTTGGTCAGTCAATCTAACATTGCACATTATGGGCATTGAGCATTAAAGGACTGGGAGTGACAAAGGGGATTTTCCCAGGCAGGGACTGAAAAAGATTTGTCCCAAATGTGTGGACTTGGCAATGGCATACAGTATGCAGCGACTGACGAAGATGATTTGGCACTTTTCCCAAATGTAAGCAGTTTATTCTTTGAAACACACATCCAGGTTTTTGACCAATAAGCACCTTTGTTTGGCCCGATTTTTTTTTAAATACAATTTTAGATTTTTTTCGCAAACAAAATCCGCAAATTCCGCAAACAAAATCGGGGTTACCGTGTTTTGGGGCGTTTTTTTATTTTTTTTGGGGGGTGGGGGGGTGCATAGGGGGCCACATATTAGCTCTTGAAACGGGCCCCCAGATCACTAAGGCCGCCCCTGCTTATGGGCTAAACAAAGGCATCACTTGACGCTAATCCCCTTCCCCTATTCGCCCATAGTAGGACATGACGTACTGTATGTGTAGGCAGAAGAATTAACATTTTTTGCCATGGCTATGGGATCTGTAGTCACAGTCCCATAGCCTGGAAGTACGACAATGCAGGTTTTATTTGTTGGTTTTCAGGGTGACTGTGGTAGTGCTGTGTTATTTGGCCTCTGCTGGTTGGGAGTGACTCAAGCGAGCAGTGCCAGGGTTAATTGATCAGCAGTTGTTTCCAATTATCTAATTGTGCCCTCTATAGTAGCGTGCTGCATCTGGCCCTGGGGTGACACACTCAGCACCAGAGAGAACGCCAGCAGTGAGACAGACGTGGCTCAATGGTGCAAAGTTATAAAGGACTTTCATTTAAATGCATAGCAAGCAGCAGGCCCATCATGGCTAGGCTATATTGGCACACTCACTGATATAATCCTGTGTTGTCTTGTATGTGTGTGTTTATTCAAGTCTAGAAGCTGTAATTACAAAAATGGTCTCATCAATTGTTTTGCACTCGGTGTACTGCAGTGACATACTGTAATGACCACTAGGGGACACTTATATGTGGCTATTCTCATGCATTTTTCTCCTTAGTGGGTTGGTCAATCGATGTGAAATTGCACATGGGCATTGGCAAATGGTCAACTTGGTGATGGACTTTGCCAATTTCATCATTAGAATTGTTGACACTGGATATGGATATAGGAGCTGTAGTCGCAGTCCCATGTCCCCAGGCATGGACTAGTCTCTTTTATTTTCTTCTCTTCCTTTCTTTCTGTCAGTCTGTCAGTCCATCCATCCGTACATATACGTACATCTCAGTCAGCAGCATACATTTACATGTTAAAGTATTATGTTTATTGCGTTTGAGTGGATTTAGATTTCCCAGGAGGCTGTGTGCCTGTTTCCCTGCGGTGCAAGACGGCTGTCTTGGTTGCTGTGTGTGTGCAGCTTCCTCGCACATCCTGGGGGGAGGTGGCACCTCTGCATTGTCACTGTCCAAGCACTTTCAGCAACAGAGAGAGATGAATATTTGTGATCGTGTGAGAGTGTGTTTCACTTTCCCTTATTTTTGTAGTGGTGTTTCTCCTCTACCACTGCTGTCTTCTAAGCTCATTATGTCCTTGTTACTTTCCTGTTAGCTTTTTTCTGTCTTTCACTTTCTCTGTCTCTTTCTCTCCGATTGTCCTCAGGAAATCAGATTGATGTGCCTCCAATTAGCGCTCGCTCGTTCTCTTGCGCGCTCTCTCCCTCTCTGCTTTTCTCTAGCCTTCTTTCGCTTTTCTGTCCTCCCTCCTGTCATCGTGGTGAAAACAACAGCGGCTGATGCCTTGTCCTCTCCACTTTACTGCACAGCCCCATGAACAGAACAAAGCATAACCATTCCCTCACTCATGTCTCCTCTCTCCCATTACTTATTCTCTTGATGTGTTGTGTTGTGCAGACTGCAGAGGGCTCTGCTTCGATAGGGCATATAGTTCTGCTCCACTTCACTTACTAACACCCCGAGTCCCGACACAACAAATATCTGAAATGACAAAATTGCAGTTCACAAAGTTTACGGTAAATTTTCATCTGTAGATTACCCCTCAAAATAGCCACTATACTATACATCCTTTGAATAGTAAGTAAGCCGTACAGAGCCATGTAGCCTATCAGGGCAGGAGCCCAGGAGCCTATCTCCTGTTTCTGTAGCGTGAGGCGGCTTGATGTACAAGCACATCCCCCAGCCCCTGGACATGACGCTAGTACAGTATGTCGCAGGGACTTACCCCCCATTTCAACCCTTGATGCTGAGGGCCAAGCAGGAAGGCATTGGCTCCCATGTTTATAGTCTTTCTGTGGTATGACCCGGCCGGGGGAAACCCTTGAAATAGCTGAAATACTACTCCACAAATAGCCCACAAATAGCCCCAGATATTATTCATATTATCGGCACATGCATTTTTGCAGTGAATGAGGCAGCGAAACCTCATATGTGTGGAGGCAGCAGGGTGCTTTATCTCTGTGTTCATTCTTGTCAGCAGAGAGGATTATGGAGTATGTTGATTGTGCTAATATGGTCTGACTGGAGGTTCCTCCTGTAGTGAACCGAGCTCAGGGCTGGTAACGGGTAATGATTTTGTTATCTGAGAGGCTTGAAGCCTGATTAACTTAAAGGAT
>NC_137612.1:36364912-36407412 GCF_963280865.1 Gymnoscopelus braueri | reverse complement strand
CTTTTTAATCTCACTCCTCACTTATTTTCTCTCACCTTTTGTTTTTGTGTTCTCTCTCTTGTCTATAAATAGGCTTTCCACAGACAGATGGACATGTAGGTATACTAAACAAACATGCAAATAGGGCTTAGAGATACTGTGCAGTGCATTAGCATTATCATATTTAGCACAGGCATAGATTAGTATATACTGTAGGCTATACAGAGGAGCCACTGGAACAAATGGCTGGCAAAGGGCTGCCTTCTCATCCATCTTATATAACGTTGCTGTCTGGCAGAAACCTCATATCTCCATATTTCTAATGTGTATGTTTTTATACGTAAATGAATGAATGCCTCACATCGTCGTACAAGAGTGTCATGCAAAAGTAGTGAAAATAGCCGTTCACAAGAGCTTGTAGGTCTGCTATTTTTTCTAAGAAACAAAAAATGTTGATGTGAAAGTTGTTGGAAAAGAAGGAACACCGGTTCCTTCTTTTCCATTTCCTGAAAAGTATGTCCAGTTTTGAACATATGAGATTTCCACCCGACAGCGACGATAAATTCTATTCAAACCAATGAAGGCTACGTCAGGGGCTTTCAACTTTTTCTGAGCCCTTCTGTCTCAAGAGTTCAACTGAAGTACCCCCTCTATGATTTAAAGTTTTGTTCAATTGGAATACATTTATTAATTGCAGTTAAAAAAGGTAGGTTACACTTTTAGTGAATAGTTAAGAGACTCTCAGTCTCACTTTAGACTCAGTCTCACACTTTTTATTGACATTCTACAGTGTAAATAATGTTTTTATTTATTTATCATTTTTTAATCCTATTTTCCTCACGATTTTGTGAACCCCCTGCAGTATCAGCAACTACCCCTAGGGGTTCACAAACCCCTGGTTGAGAACCCCTGGGCTATATCATGGATCTAAGGCCCCTCCCAAGGCCATTTCACACACATACACACCTCTCTCTCTCTGTGTGTGTGTGTGTGTGTGTGTGTGTGTGTGTGTGCGTGCTTGTGTGCGTGCGTGCGAGAGATAGATAAAGAGATAATTGGGGCCACAGTGGAATCTAATCAGTTGTGATGAGGAACTTGTTTGTTTATGCAGGTGTGATTACAGTGGTAGAAATGTGATAGGGCAAATAGAAGCAAACACACTTATGCTCAACCACAAGGACACGCACAGTATTATAATAAATGTGGAAAATCCCAAGCCCCAATCATGCTGTCTTTGACAGTTCATTGTGTGTCTCTCTTTCGAGAGCCAATTATTTCATGCATACAGAAGAAGCTGTGGTCCTCCATAGACTCTCTTAGCCTTTGTAGTACTGCAGAATGTTCTGAATAATAATCTTTGAACTGGAACAAATGTGGAGAACATAACATTAAAGCTTAAAAAGTCATATAAAAGTAGGACAGTGACATTGGCTGCATTTGTGCATCTTTTTAAATACTAGGTTAACCACAGAGACCCTGTTCTGGGCATTATTCTGTCACAATAGGCGACCATTTAGCATTTGTTGGCAAACATTTGGCCATGTGTGTCGCAATACGAGCTTGTAGATCTGCTATTTTTGGTGTAGAGCAGTGGTCCTCAACCTTGTCTGGATCAGGTCCTACTTAAAAATCTCAAGAGCGTTTGCGGCCCACCCGACCACTTAAGTGGTCAGATGGGTGGGCCGCTTCACCTGGTCCGTGAAGGGGTTTCAGGGGGTCCGCAGCAAAATGAGGAACTATTTTAACACTTAAGCCCCATTTAATTTTTTGGCTATTCGAAATACATGTGCATTTTCAAAGCATGTTTATTTGTGTTCTGGCGGGCATCAATGGAACTAACATTCAGTTCCTATGTATCGGTATCACAATGAAAACTATTTTTTTCTAAATTGTAAAGAAAAAATACCTTGACATTTTTTAACATAATTTTTTTTAATAATTAAATTATAATTCTTTTAATATTATTTAGTGTTTTGCTAATTAGTTGGAGGCCCACTTGCAATATCCTCGCGGCCCACCAGTGGGCCCCGGCCCACAGGTTGAGAAACGCTGGTGTAGAGGGGAAAAAAGGGGAGCGGACCAAGAAGTATAGAGCCCTGGGCGACCCCGGCCAGTGAAGTACAGTAGGGTTTAAGTATGCCCACAATAAAATGTTTGTGCTTGGCTGCATGGCTGACTTTCTCAATAATTCTCACTTGAAGTGCCTGGATGAATAAATTCTTTGCAGTCTTTCTTCTATTGACGATCTTGGAAAACAATTTATTCACAACAAATCACTCCAGGGCTCCAGTGGTTTCCACCAATACAGCCCGAGCGCAAGTTAAATCACCAGCCTTCTATGCAGGTGTAAATCCAACATTTCCCCCAGCCTGAGCCATTTTACTTTATTCTATCTCCACTTCTGTAGAATTGATGTGTCATTTCAGAGCAATGGATAATTAGGTGTACTGGAATTTCATCAATTTGATCATCATGTCATATTACACTCACAATCTCACAACACATCTCCATCGTAGATCAGCTATTTTCACTATTTGGAAGGTTTTTGAAATGTTCTGGAAATGATCGCCTATTCTGACATGCCCAAAATAATGATCCATTATTAATTTACTATTATATTAAATTATCGATTATTGGTTATTTTTTATAGAATCGATTAAATAGTTTAGTGTGATAGTTTGATAAACTGATGCACCCCAAATAGTGGATTACCAGCTTATGAAGGACTCTCCCCTAGAGGACATTAACTCTTGATTTAGGCTACATGATGATGATCCAAACTTCTACGTCACCATAAATCAGTAATCAAACCCCCAGGGTTTCAGGATCTGATTATGCCTTCACGTCTTTGCTGTTGGGCAGAAAACCTTGTATCTCCACAAGTTAAAGTGGTTAATTATGTCGGTTTTATAAATATAGCTCCAAGAACACAGGTTATTTTCCCCCATTTTCTGAAAAGTAACAGTTTAGGACACAAGGTTTCCACCCCACAGTGACCATAGTTCTCTCAGTCCTTGATTGATTAGCAACAGCAGCAGCTAATGAATACAGGTGTTGCTAATGACTTGATTATTCAGCCATTTTATGAACAAAGCGTCTGGTTAGTCAAGGGAGTCAACAACAAGGTCAGCTGTTGCTCTGTTTTCTCTTGAATTTGTTTCAGAAAATCTGTTTGGAGGAATTTGTTCTCTTGAAATATTGGTATCATTCTGAAAGTGGGGTCCGCAGCAAAATGAGGAACTATTTAAACACTTCAGCCCCATTCAAGTTTTTGGCTATTCGAAAATAACTGTCTACAGGCTCATCAACATGATGTGACAGTGTTATGACCTGGCTTGTGAGGCCATAACAAAAAGGAGGAATTGCTCAATTGGAATAAATAAATGGCAAACAGTAGAATACACAAACACACAACGACACAGGCCTTGGTAGGCCAGGGCCTCAGAGGCTGTGACAGAGGTCACTGGCACAAAATATTTTCAAATGGGGGTCTGTGGCCAAATACATATCAATTTGGGGGGTCCTTGACATGAACATATTTGAGAACCACTGCACTACTAGGACAAGTCATGCACACAAGCAGTATGGTCAAGCTTCACCAATTGAACACCACATTGTTATTTTTGCTGCTTAAAAAAAATCACATAGTAACTTGTACCGTATTGATAGCTAAAGATTTAATTTGAAACAGTTAGAGACCACACCGTTAATAGAATGCCTTATTGTTTTAACATCGTACTCAGAGCCGTGCGGGAGAAATGCGGGGCCCTGTGCGAACTCGCGTGCGCGCGCCCCCCCCTTCCCTGGGCGGATATTTCCGAGTTTTTGGTGGTTATTTGCGGTTATTTCTTTTTATAACTCTTAATAAATGTGATTCTGTTCATTAAAAAAAAAAAAAAAGTTTTTTTTTTTCTTTTTCTTTTTTCGTACTTGTTATAGAAATAGGAACTAATACGGAACTATACCCCAAACTTCATCTCCTCATATTGTTTTCCTCGTTATCCCTGAACACATATCAATCTGCCAATCCAATCCAAATATACTGTAATAGATAGGCAGTGGGTGCCGACGTCAGTGTGTCTGGCTGGGACAGCTTTGGGAAAGTTGATGAAGTATTTGAGAGAATCTTGTAGTCTCCTCATAGAGCTGTTCAGTTCAAGTGGTAACGTTTTAACGTGTCCACCTTTATGATTAACGTTGTGGGGCCCACAGTGAATCTTTGTCCCCAGGGCCCAGAATTTGGTGCTACGCCCCTGCGAGGCACCTGTGTTGGATGTTTCATCTTCAAATGCATGTGCATTGTTGTTCATTTGTGGTAGCACAACTTGCCAACTTTATTCATAAGTGCCCTCTCGTTTGAAAGTGTCTTTGACATATTCTAACTCGTAATGATACAACTTGTTTTGACTGTTCAATACACAACTTTATCTTTATAAGCGGACTGATGGCTGACATTTCGAATGCCGACTTCTTCTTCTGGTCTTACCCTCACAATAAAGTGTGTCCTGTTTACCTCCCAATGCAGCCCATTTTAAACAGGTTATTATTAACAGGAAATAATGTGTAACTTAACAGCTACTGTGTGTGTTGGTGAGAGAGAGAGAGAGAGAGAGAGAGAGAGAGAGAGAGAGAGAGAGAGAGAGAGAGAGAGAGAGAGAGAGAGAGAGAGAGAGAAGAGAGCTTGCGAAGCAGAGGATTTGAAATGTGCCTGATTTGTGGTGATAATCAATGAACTGCCATGTCATTGTCAACTGGTCAGGATGTCTGGAGAGATTTCTATTTTCCGGTCTTTGTCATAAAAAATCGGTCAAAACCTCGACCTGTGTCTGATAGTTATTTGTGGAACGATAAATCAGCAAATATGCCCTATATGGAGTACGCTGATGTTATCAATATGACGTCATAGTCTGGCCTAGACTCCATATTTGGGCATGAACTACCAATTAACCCTGTAATATACTTTGTTGGAAAATGGCGGCGTACCAAAATAGTGAATAGTCAGTATAATTCAGTTCTCAATATATATATATATATATATATATATATATATATATATACTTAATCATTCATTTGTCGAAACCGAGGCATACGTTTGAAATAAGCATAATATTGATCTGAAGTCGCCCAGCCCTGGGAAGTCATTATTTTGAACTTGATGCGTCTCAGCCCAGGTGTTAATCCGATACTGAAAAGGCCTCCCATGGAAAAAAACGTGTAATTGTTTTGAATGAAGTGAGAGATTGGACTCAAATTGAAACCGTGTCAGTGTGTGAAATCAGCAAAGCCTGCATGCCTCCCAATGTTCACGCAAATGTAACTCCCAAAAATTTACTGACCAACAAAATCTGATTTGAGGAGGTGGAAACTGGATCTTGCAGGGTGCAAAGCATGCCAGATGCCTCCATATTACATTAAGTGGCATTTATGCTGTATGTGCACACACACGCACGCGCGCACACACACAGCACACGCGCACACACACACACACACACGCACGCACACACGCACGCACGCACGCACGCACGCACGCACGCACACGCACACGCACACGCACACACACACACACACACACACACACACACACACACACACACACATGCACACATGTTTGTTTTACTATACTTGTGAGGACATCAACATTTTAGGATGCTGATTATAAGAATGTAATTTTTACAATTGTTTGCCAATTGTAGTCCTAAACTACAAGCCCATCTACATCTACAAGCTCAATGGGGCTCATTTTGAGCTTGAACATTGGCTATTTTTGGTGCACGACACCGGCTTGCAACTGAGTATCAGGCAGCACTCTAACCTCAACCCCTAAACCCAACCTCTAAATGCCTAATCCTAACCTTTTTTACCAATTGTAAGCGTAACTCTAAACTAGAAAAGTTTGCTCCTCTTAGCACAGGTCTCTGCCAGGCCGAGTTGCCTACCCAGGGCCCGCAAACTTTGGTCATAGCCACTTGGAATGGGTCATAGCCCAGAGATCATGGCCCTCATTTATCAAGTTTGCTCAGACCTAAAAATGCTGAGATCACCGCAACTGTCTGCATTTATCAATCTATCGTCACTTTGACTTGAGCGTACGCCGTACGGCGCGCTAAAATCTCTCGTCAGGTCTCAGGTCGTGTAGGCTTAGGCTACACCAGTTTGCTCCATCGTAGACATGCGGTGCAGAGATTTGAAAAAGTTTGGACGGAGGTTCTTCCTTGGCTAGTGGTTATGTGCGTGCAAAGTTTCCCAGCAATAGGGCGCTGCATTCATGATGTGTGGCAATTTGTGCAAAACGGTCACCCCCACAAACTTTGGAAGCCAATCATAGCCAATCGGAATGAATGGAATATGAGAAATGTGACAGATACGCCATGACTACAGAGATAATGTATACCGATATGTGTGAGATTTAGACAAAATAGTAGTAACAAAGAATATGTTTTGCAAAAATCTGTCTCATGGTGGCGCTATAACAGGCTGAATAATTGGGCCTGCAGTGATTGTGCGTGCACAGTTTCACGCCGATCGGTCCAACGGTGCCATAGTTTAGCTGCTCACTGGCGGATGGACACACATGATGGACAGGGGCGAAAACATACTCAAATAAAATACTTATTGTCTCCGCCAGGCCGAAAGGCCTGGCGAGAGAGTATGTTTTACCCCCTGTCCGTCCGTACGTCCGTTCGTGTGTCCGTCCGTCCGTGTGTCCGTCCGTGTGTCCGTCCTGTCCGTCCGTTAGCAGCTAATCTCTGGCACCGTTGGCCCGGCCGCTGCGAAACTGTGCACGCACACTCCCTGGATGCCAATTCAGAACCTCTGGCCCAAATTTTTCAGATTGGCCGGTTATAGCGCCACCAGGAGGCCGATATGTGCAAAACACATTTATTGATACTACTCCTACAGATTTTGTCCAAACATCACACAAATCGGTACACAGTATCTCTATAGTCATGTGATCAACACGGATTTATCCGATTTCCCATATTCCATCCTGATTGCCTAAGATTGGCTTCCAAAGTTTGCAGGATTTGTCCGTTTTGAACAAAATGCCTCAAATCATGAATGCAGCTTGCAATTTCCGTGAAATTTCACACGCACAATTCTACTAGGCCACCCTTTTCACATTGGCCTGTTATAGCGCCACCAGCAGGTCTAATTTTGCAAAACATATTTTTGGAACAAAATGCCTCAAATCATGAATGCAGTGTCCGATTGCAGCCCTGGCTTGAACAAATGGCACCCTTTTCACATTGGCATATTATAGCGCCACCAGGAGGCCACAATAACGTACCTGACCTGGCGGAGACCTGTGCTCCGAGGAGCACTTTTTCTAGTTTAACCATAAAACAACATATCTTGGGGACATTTGGCCCCAGGCCCTACAAAGTATATAAATACAAGTACTCACGCACGCACGGTCGCACGCACGCACGCACGCACGCACGCACGCACGCACGCACGCACGCACGCACGCACGCACGCACGCACGCACGCACGCACGCACGCACGCACGCACGCACGCACGCACGCACGCACGCACGCACGCACGCACGCACGCACGCACGCACACACACACACACACACACACACACACACACACACACACACACACACACAAAGACATATGCACATAAAACCTTCACTCATTAACAGGTCAGGCAGTGTGCACCCTAACAGCAGAGGGGGAGGAGTAGCTAAACCACACTGTGTTTTATTATGGATATTATACAGACCGGCGGTCTCTCCATCTTTGTCAGCAACTCCAGACCCTACCTAATATCTTACCAGCTGGCTGCCTGAGAGAATTAAATCTGGGTAAATAATTTAGCAGTTGTCTAGACAACAGGCTGGGTAGTTCCTTAAAAGCCTAATTTGCTGTATACTTTGTTTTACTTACATACTTTGGTGGGCGACGTGGCCGTACAATGAAGTTTAATGAATGCATACTCGATCGCACGACGGGAATCACATGCCGAAAAATAAAATAGTAGATCGACAAGCTCAAAACTCGTCGCATCGCTTATAGATCTGCTATTTTCACACAATATATAACACAATATATAATATTGTATACTTTGTCGTACGACAAAGTAATAGGGTTTATGTGGTTAATGGTATATCTTTATTTTGGCGCGGGACACAGCCATATGGCAAAGTATTCATCAGGCTTTAGGCTTTTAAAGCCTTAACGTTTGGGTTTGTGCAATAAAAGTTGAAGAAAGATTAGAGCAATGGTCCCTTGTGAGTCACGAAAAGTAAGAAACCAGCTTGGATGCTTAATTGCATGCCTTGATGGAATGGGTGTTGTCTGGGAGTGACGTAATGTGTGATTAAGTGGATGGATGGCTGAATGACCCTGGCAGGCAGGTTCACTGGATGATTGATAGATATTGCAACAAAAAAGAAAAAATGTTTCAGTACAAAAATAACAGACTTCTGGAAGGACACACTTTCTCTCTCCTTTTTTTTATGTTATTTTTCACGGTCATGCATGTACACACACTACACACTACTCTGCACTCCACTCGTTCACTTCCGCCTCCGCTGCCGTCCTTGCCTCTGGTGCCACTAATGGAGTCGCCTGTGATGTGATCTCCGTTCTCTGGGGACAACATGGCTTTTCCCCGGGGAGGGGGACCGTCACTGCACTTCAGTATCACTCAAGTCAATAGACAAGGGAACATGCGCTGACAGGCACATGCCGGACGCATGAAAATGCACGCTGACACAGGCACATGCAGAATGCATGCAAAGTCGCAAACATGCGCTGACAGCCACACCATGCACATGCAGAAACGTGTGCAAACACCCGCAAATGCAGCCCTTCACTGACAGGCACATGCAAATACATGTGAACAGAACACACACACACACACGCACACGCACACGCACACACACACACACACACACACACACACACACACACACACACACACACACACACACACACACACACACACATGGGCTTAGAATTATATACTGTTGTGTTGTTCTACAGATCCAATGCATGCAGATTCGAATGACATGTCAGATATTGATGTGTTCCATTACTTCATCTAATGGGGACAATCCATTAATTTGACCTGTTATGTTTTAGTTGTGTTAATGACGCTTAAAGTCAATAAACACAGTTGAGGTGTTAAATCCCAACCCATAAACAGTTAATAAAGACAAAGGCACCACACACACACACGTGTGCGTGCATACATTGTCATGAAGTGAGCGAGTTCATGTTGGTCATTGTGTTGTTTATTTGACGACGTATTATGTTCTAGTTATATTCATTATGTCTGAAGTCAATAAACACCTTGAAGTCTGACTTCATGGGGCTCCATCTACACCTATAAAAGTAAAATAGAGGTATTAATTCAAACACGTAAACACACAGACATGCACAGACACACCGACACCCTGTGTTCACACCGACTCCTTATGTAGGTGGGAATAAGGGGGCGGGGATGGAAACCTTCTATATCTAAAACTGTTCTTTTTCAAGAAATGGGGAAAAATAATCTGTGTTGTAATGGATCCACTGTAGTTGTTATTTACAAGCTCACAACGCGTCTCATCGCGATGTGCAGCGATGTGCTGCTTTTGTGTAACACTAGAATGACGAAGTAGGGCGTTAATTTATGAAAAACATAAAAAGTTGAAATACGGAAATACAAGGTTTCTGACAGCATATGCTGCTGCAGCTGACTGCATGTTTTTTTCTTTCTACAGGGGAAATCGTATGTGTTCGACCACGTGTTTCCCACCAACACCACCCAGGAGCAGGTCTATAACACCTGCGCCAAGCAGATCGTCAAAGGTGAGTCAGAGCTGGCATGGGACACGTTGCTCTTCTTATCATCCATGACACACACACACACACGGTGAGACATGTGTGTGTCAGCTGACAGCTGATAGGCCTCAAAATCCGCCAGCCCTAGCTTCCTCTTATCTGCTGTATACCAATTAGACTTGGGCGCTATCTTTCTTTTTTTTCAGACCTTCATACCTTCCTGTCATATGGGGGTATACGCTGTATCAGTGATTCTCAACCTGCGGGCCGGGGCCCACTGGTGGGCCATGAGGATACTGCAAGTGGCCCCCCAAATGTAATGATAGTGTAACATTAATATTAAAGAGGTGGTGCCATGGTTTTGCACTTTTTCTGTTTTTCATGTGTCTATGAGGTTGATAGAACTTCATTAAGCCCCCTGGTGGTGTTTTTATGGTGTTTTATGTCTTCTCTGACTATTTTGAGTTTCTACCTGGAGGCTGAAACCTTGAGGGTCAAACGTGCCAATAGAAAAACAGCGCTTTAGTGACATAGTAAAAACATACCCTCCCCCTCATAATCATAACACAACAGGTGTGGGCATGAGGAGGAGGAGGGACTAGGGCAGGTGGGTGGTGCTAAGGTGGTGGAGGAGGTGCTAAGGTGAGAACCAGGTATACTTAATGAACTGGAGGCGTGTCCACATAAAAACATAATTTTAACAATTTCTGTATACTTTTTTGAAAAAAATCTTCCTCCTAGTATAACCATATTACCTGATGATTATGATTTAGGGGGGGGGGAAAATCACTGAAAATCACGGCACCCCGTCTTTAAAAAAAATCTACATAGTAAAACCTTGAAAATGTGTTTTCATTGTGATACCGATAAATAGCAACTTAAATTGTAAATGTTAGTTCCATCGATCCAAGCCAGATTATTAAAATAAACGGGTGGGCCCTGATCCTAAAAAGTAAAAGCTGAGCTGCTGGTGATAGAAGTAATCATACCATAGATTGACTAGCTTACAATGGTGCTAATATGCAATTAGCCTACTTAGTTAAGTCTTGCTGGGTTTAAATATTTATGGCCCATAGAATAATGAATAGATCGGAAATAAGCGCCCTTCTGCCATAGATTTAGCATACCTTATTGAAGGGCTAATACACTGCTGTTGTAGTTGGAAGAGGACATCTCAAGATAAAGTTATGTGTGGCAATATTTTCATAATTCCGTGTCTGTATTTTTGACAGAATTGACAGAGCATACCTTCAGGATTTCTATGCTGGGTAATACCTTGATAACGTCCAAACCTAGTAGCGATTTATTTGACAAAGCTCCATCTCTTTCTCTCTACCTTTGCATATATTAGAGCTCCCTTGTGCATGCATTATACCTTGTCTGATAAGTGTTTGTATGAGCAAACACTTATCAGAACATGATGTAGTCAAATGATCCTATAGGCATCGAGATTTACATAACAAGATGCACGCTCATTTCGCAGGCACCGGTGTGTCTTGAAAGTGGAGATCAAATCAATTCCCTGGAGAGAACTTTTTTTTTTTTCACAGAACACCCCCCCCTCTTTTTCTCTCTCCACCATCCTTAGCTATCTTCGTTTCATGCTAGGTTCAAAGACAGTGGAAGGTCTCATTTGTAAAGAATCTTATATAACACAGGTTTTAAAAGTTGGTGCCATAGCCCCCAGTGGGACCACTATGGAGCGCTAGAACAACCAATTGGAAATGAGAGGAAAATGTCCAAATTTTATTAAATGTTCATTTAAATTCAAATTCAATTCAAAAGATTTTTGTGCCAGCTTAACCCACTTCGAACCTTCCAAAATACAGAAAACGGAAATTAGAGCGGGGTGAGCAAAGACAGTCATTTTGGCTCAGGCCAGCTGCTCTTAAAAGATAAGTGTCCATGCTGAAAATCCCTCTCTCTCTCTCTTTCTCTCTTTCTCTCTGTCTTGACCCGTCTGTCTTGACCCGTCTGTCTTGACCCGTCTGTCTGTCTGTCTGTCTGTCTGTCTGTCTGTCTGTCTGTCTGTCTGTCTGTCTGTCTGTCTGTCTGTCTGTCTGTCTGTCTGTCTGTCTGTCTGTCTGTCTGTCTGTCTGTCTGTCTGTCTGTCTGTCTGTCTGTCTGTCTGTCCCTCTGTCTGTCATTGGCCAGTCTCTCTCTCTTTTCCACTATCTCTGTCTCTCTGTCTATCACACACCTAGCTATCACGCACGCACGCACGCACGCACGCACGCACGCACGCACGCACGCACGCACGCACGCACGCACGCACGCACGCACGCACGCACGCACGCACGCACGCACGCACGCACGCACGCACGCACGCACGCACGCACGCACGCACGCACGCACGCACACACACACACACACACACACACACACACACACACACACACACACACACACACACACACACACACACACACACACTCTCTCTCTCCTTTTGTGTTCACCGTTATCGTGAACTTTGTCGTCTGCTGCTCGCCTTATCTTCTCCTGTCTTCATTTTCTTCCGGGAGGAAGGTTGCCCCTCTGTTCCTCGATGCATGCCGCATATTTATGTCATGGCTCGTTTCAACCTGAGCATGACCGGGATGGTTTTCTGAAGGCAGAGCTGAGCCGAGCGGTGAAACAGAAGGATGGGTAGATTAGAGAAGAGAAGAGAAGCTATGGAAAAGGGAGGGGGTGGGCTTTGAGAAAAGGCGCCACATGGCTCTGGCTGACAGCCATTAGGCTCTCAGTTTGGCTCACCTGCGGCACCCCATCTTTTAACCTGATATGAACTGTTGTGTATTTTCATGTGTTTGACTTTTAGAATTGATGTATCAGTGGGGTTTATAAATTCACAAGAGCGGAGAGACTGGAGAGAGACGTATATGCGTTTCATGTCAAAAATGATGTTGTGCTCGTCAACACTTTTTATTAGAAAATATCAAAAAAAGAATTGCTTTATGGTGACTTACTGTACAGCACTGGGGGCAGGCATGATTTTGCGAGAGAAGCCACAGAGGTAATTACTGTATACACCCAACCTTGCAGTGTAGGTCATGCTCAGTATACAAGCTTTATTATGAAGCATATTGTGCCAATCTTTATGATGGAAGATGCACAGAAATAGCCTACAGTATGTGTTTGTCAATCTGGTTCTGTCTGGTTTGCTTGCTGGACTGCTGCATTCCTGTCTGCATGCCTACAGTATTGTATCATTCTCATGTCTGATGTTCTTCATTCAGTATGTGATCACATGCACTATCTTACAATAAATGCAAGAAATCTCTGTACTTATGTACATGTACAGTACGTCTGTAATCCACGTATCTCGAGAACCATTCCACCGACCGACTTCAATTTCCCCACGCACGTTGCAGATGACCCTACTGATTTTGGGTACTCCATGTCCTTTAATCTAGCACCACCTTTAGGCCAAGCTCTCCACTTTCACACAAGATGTCTCAAAATCTAATGGGGCAGGTTGCCATTAGGGGTGTGCCGATACACTAATTTCATGAAACGATACGATACGATATTGGGCTCACGACATCGATACGATATCGATACGATATATGGCACTTTTCTATTATGAAAATATATGGGGGGGGGGGGGAAGCAAATGCAAACAAATATTTCTGTTTTGCATTATACAGACATGCAAACTTGTAGCTTTTCAGCTACAATAGCCGTTTTGAATCCAAATAGGGCAATAGTGTGACACCTGACCCGAAAAAAAACAACATGTTGTCACCCTTTTCACCTCGGGGCTGTTTGCATGCCTGATTATTATGATTGTTAAAATCAGTTTTTTCAAAAAGATTTTTTTCTCTCCCAAAACGATACATATAGTCACGAAAACGTATCGCGATATATCGCGGGACGATATATCGGCACACCCCTAGTTGCCATGTAACTTGACGAGCGCATTCATGCTCCCTGGAAGATAACTATTTGTGTGACCCCATGACCTTTCCTCTAGCACTACCTTCAGGCCAAAATGTTTATTTTTCTTGTAAAATATCTTAAAATCTAATAAGCACATTCCATGATGAAGGCTTTTGATTCTGGTGACCCCATTTATTTTCAACTAGCGCCGCCCGTCGGGCAATTTCCAGTTTGGTGTAAGTAGCAGCACAGACTCTAGGGACTGCTGGGGGTAGACTCCAAAACCTAATTTATAACGTGTGAGACAAGACAAACCCCATGAGCCTCATTTCTTGGCTCATTGATGTAATTTGGAACATCTCACAGGCTGTGAGCAGGCTCTTGGCTCATACCTCCTGAAACCGTCTTGCATCTGACACCGTTGCCATGGACACAGAATGCATGTCAGTGAGCCCATGCATGGAGAATAAATGCCCAGTATGAGCAATCAACCATGAGCCATAGCTTGTCTTACACAGGATGGACATGCTTTAAGGCCCATTTGCACCACACACAATAACTATAAATACGGGCATATATGGATATCCAGTTGTCCAGAATCGCAGATCCAACCAATAGTCATTAGTAGCTAATGACATCAGGGATCTCCATTTATGGGCTTAAATGGGACACAGACTGACGGGTACAACAGGTACTCTGACAAAGCCCCTGACACTATGATTCAGACGTATCGGTTGGATTGGCATAACGTAGGTAGGTGTGAAGGCCACATAGTGGCCCGAACCTCTAGTATAAATGCCCAGAATAAATGCTCTAAATGCCCAGAGCTATGAGCCATCAACCATGAGCCATAGCTTACACAGTATAAACTAGGCTTTAAGAGCCATTTACACCACACACGATAACTATAAATACAGTACAGTGGTTCTCAATCTGTGGGTCGGGATCCCCAGGGGGGTCCCCACATGATTTTGGGGGGGTTCCCAGATGTAATACAACAACAAAAAATACTATTACTGCATCAAAGCGAGGCGTTGGGAGCTTGTAGATCTGTTATTTTCACAATATTTATCTATGGAACTGAGTCAAACTAAATGTACCCCTCAAAAAAAAGACCATTACTGCATCAAAGCGAGGCGTTGGGAGCTTGTAGATCTGTTATTTTCACAATATTTATCTATGGAACTGAGTCAAACTAAATGTAATTCCAAGTGCTTATCAGGGTGGGGGTCCCCTGTTCAAATGTGATTATTTTGGGGGGTCGCGGTCTGAAAAGGTTGAGAACACTGCAGTAGAACAATCATTTTGTGAGCATCCATCCAATAACGTTCTAACAGTGGCACCAACACTGCACTGTCCAGCTGTGTCAGAGCCCACATGGAGGGGAGAAAGAGAGAGAGAGAGATCTCTGTGATGCTGAAAGATGCATGCAATAGGATATGTGGATGATACGCTGATTATGAATTGTAAAAGAGGCGAGATAGTTGTACCCTACCTGAGGTAATGCCAGCTAGCCTGCCAGCTAGCGTTAATTCATAATCACCTCCTCATCTCCGTTAATAACAACATTTTCCAAGGGTGAGTGAGACCAATTGCATCCCAAATGTCCTTCTGGTGGATTTTTATTGGCTGTCGATTGTTCTTCATAACATCGCTCTGAAAGTGATCCAAACGATATCATTTCTGACTGTTGTTGTTGTGATAGTTGTGGTGAGGACTCTGTCATCTACTTCAGTTAGAGCAAGTCTTTGGAAAAACATATTCATGGTTATCGTTAGTTATTGTGTTAGTCTTGTATATGCCTATTCTTTTTCCTCCTTCTATTATGCTTTAAATGTCTTTTTATTTCTATGCAAAGCAATATGACTTATACTTTCTTTCTATCTTTCTTTCTGTCTACTAGATGTACTGGGAGGATACAATGGCACCATCTTTGCCTATGGACAAACCGCCTCTGGAAAGACGCACACCATGGAGGTACATTGCTGCTGTGTTCATCAAAAGAACCTCCCACACACCACACACATTTAATCATTTATTTATGCCCACATAAGAGATACAATACAAGGACACAATATTACAAGGTGCTGTAAAAATGTACTGTCAGCAAATCATGGCCAAATACCCACACACCCTTCAGGGGTACAAGTAACAGCGTCTTTGCCACATTTGGCGGCTACCGATAGTAGAAGAGATTGCACAGAATTTTGCAAGCCGTTTAGCTGCTTTTTTTCACCCCCCCACACACACACACACACACACACACACACACACACACACACACACACACCCACACCCCCACACACACACACACACACACACACACACACACACACACACACACACACACACACACACACACACACACACACACACACACACACACACACACACACACACACACACACACACACGCATGCACATGCACATGCACACACATACGTGCCTCTGTATATTTCTCTGTATCTACTTCTTCTACTCCCTAGTTCTACAGCACTAGAATCCATCTTCTTAATACACCTCCTCCCCATTATCCTCAAAAGCCCTTTCAGGAAAATAATCTCTCGTTCTTTAAAGGCAAGCTGTTCATCTATCGCCTTCTTTAACACCCTCATCTGTATTGCTGCCTCTGGTCAAAGTGGCTATTTTCCTTCTGTCCTCATGTAATGTGCTCTCCCTCTCTTCTTGCATTCTTACAGGGAAAGCTGCATGACACTCAGGGTATGGGAATCATCCCCAGGATCGCAGAGGACATTTTTGAACACATATTTGCAATGGATGAGAACCTTGAGTTCCACATAAAGGTTGGTGTGGACTTATGGTGTGTGTGTGTGTGTGTGTGTGTGTGTGTGTGCGCGCGCTCGTGCGTGCGTGCGTGTGTATTACTACAATTATGAAATAAAGAAGTATAGTTAAATGTGAAAAATCAATATTCTGAGGACCATTTTCCTGGTCCTCACAAGCTAATACCTTTATGATAAAAAAAACACTTGGGGGTTAGACTTACAATTAGGAAAAGATTCTGGTCAGGATTAAGCTTTTAGAGGTTAGGATCAGGGGTTCAGGTTTGAGTTTATCTATTATTAGTTGCACACTGGTATTGCACACCAAAAACAGCACAAAAAACCTTGTGATCGTTTGCAGATCCGCCATTTTCAGCTTTAGTGTTAGGGTTAAAAAATAACAGTGTAAAATGGGAAAATGGCAATCATGAAATTGGCATCCTAAAATGTTGATGTCCTCACAAGTGCGTGCGTCCAATACAAGTGGGTGTGTGCATGTAAGAGAGAGAGAGAGAGAGAATCCTTGAACATGATGGCATTTTGCTGGTGCTTACTTCTCAAGGTTGAACAGCGAGAGAGAGAACAGCATATTGGGGAGATGACAGATGCTGGCCTCAAAAGAAAGTCTTCTCGAAACTCCCTTCCAAAAGCCGTTGATCAGTGATTGTGCACACCATTTCCTGTAGCCCAATCTCCTGGAGAGAGTGAAGCCTCTTGTGCTGTTCCCCCCAGGCACATTTTTACCAGGAAATACAATAATACATTTGGCTTCAAAGGGAGCACAACTTGGAGTACAATAAGGTGTACGCATCTTTCCCAATTACATTGCGGGACTCCCCTTTTCAGGGTGTTTCGCCCAGGGACCACCCTTAACATGCCTATCCCTAACCTTAACCTCACAGAAACTATGCCTAAACCTAACCTTAACCCTCACCTAACCTCAAATCTACACACATCCGATCCGAGGTGAAACACTGTGAAAAGAGGGACTCTCATTACATTGCGGAGGTGTTGACGGTTGTCAGAGTTCAGCAAGACACCGAGAGAGTTAAAGGTGAAGAAGACACTGAGGGGAGAATTCACAAAGGGACAAAAACAAAGCCTCTTATTCTCAAAGCACCCGCTGCACTGTCAAGAAAATAGCGTTTCTGTGCTTCGCTGCTCTTTGTGTGTATTTAAATTAGGTAATTATATGCCTACATTTGGCCCCTTTTTATGCAAATGGGTCATTGCGTAGAAAATTCACACCAGTGGTAATATCCACACACAGTTAGAGTGAAAGTTATTAGCATCTTCAGAGAGTTGATGGTAACTGAAGCGCATTCATAAGGGTTGTCACGCACAGATTTTTCCTGTGGTCATGGCAGCAGTGATTGTAGCCAGGTAAAGGCAATTGTCCTGCTCGTGAGTGGATATTTTGGCCCACTAAATTAGAAAAAGTATATATTTCATTTGCATTTCATAGTAAGAGCTTTCAGCCTGCAGTTTTCAATGCGGGTAACCTTGGGAAAGCGCAACGGACCTGCACAATTGCACAGCTTCCTAATGCATAATTATAAGCATGCATAATTACAAGCAAGTCTGTAACAACAATGTCATTCATGAATAGTCCAATTTCCAGATGTAGCCTAATTAAAAGTTTGAACACAGCCCTTATCTGCTCAATGAGCAAAAATATTATTTTCTGACAAAAGAGAGCAAAAATAACCATTTGGATTAATACACTGGCATTATCCATTTTCAGGCTTTTGCAACATAACGCCTTGCCACCATCTGTACAAAATCCTCAGTGAAAGTAAAACATGCATGAATAAATAGTGTGGTGCAAAGCCCCAATCTACGCCATTGCAGGCACAATTGATTCTTCATTAATTTGCCCCTGAGAGTTACAGCTGATGAGGACAGTGAGAAAGAGTTAAAGGTGATGAAGACACTTAACGGTGCCACACACTTTTAGCTTCGGTCAAAGCTCCACATTCCACACAGTGAGCAAAAAACTCCTCATGAACAAACAATATTGTATGCATTGAAAAATGCAGCAATGTCAAGTATATAGTATATATAGTCACTGTGCTAAACATGCCACACCATCGGTATGTTCCTTTAAATGTTGACCATTATATTAAGATGAATGTTATAGTGATGAAGTGGGTTAGGACCTAGGGTTGATGGCTGGTGCATTTGTTTCATTGCAATGAGGTTTTTCCAAGAAGAGGCACTACCTAGTCCCTCCCCTCCCTATTGTGGTTAAAAGTGGATCGTTATGTCAGTGTTGAAACCATCTCTCACGGTTTTCATGCTCTTCTTGCCAAAACACTTCTTGTCTCTGAGGATGTTAAATCAGATAAAGACGTTTCAGCAGGGTACCTCCAGTCACACTCACACAACAGTCTTGCATATCCCCTCATTTATCCCATCCCAGGTTGATGGAGTGTTCTCTGCCTGAGGGAAAGAGCATTGAACTGTACAGGTGATCTCTGGATAGACAGATCTGCTTCCTTTGACCAATTTAAAACCAAATCCAATCTCCCTCAGTCTCTCTTCTTCCATTTTGTTATGCAAGGCAGCATTCTCTAATTTGATTCTGGGCCTAAAGGCTGCACACTGTACACTCTCTTTCTCTTCACCTCCTGTCCTGATACATGCCTGTCCAGGCATACTTTATTTCTGTTTTTACCTCTTCTCTGAATACCAATCATCTCAAAGTCATGTGTGCCAATGACCTGGATGTGATCTGGAAGGGATTATCCAGGATATATAGTTGTTCTATAAACTTTAGGTATACATAAATCCAGTTCAAGGTGTTCAGTGTCCACTTACTGTAAGCTAAATCTGTGCACCAGTTTCACCCCTGTGGCAGGTGCAGCTCTGTTCAAATTCACACCTGTTCTGGTTCTGCTCTGTATTGCATGATTTTTTTCTCAAAATGTTTTGAATTGTTTTCAAATGCATTTGAGAAAAATATAACCCAACAATAAGTTCAAATCATGGGAATGGCTGCAGCCAAGATAAAAAATTGAAGACTGCACACTAAGACTTTTCAAAAGCTCCCAATCAAGGCTTTATTGATTAACGTTTTGACTTCTTCAGAATGATGCAAGAGACAGCGCAACACTCTTCAAATAGTAGCACCTCAGACTAACCACCAATCAGTGCTGGACTGCATTGGTCACACAGGTGCAGTCAATGTACTTAGAGTGCCTAATGGACTTGCTCAAGTTCAAATGGCCTATAGCTAGACTGAAACTATTTATATGTACACAACATACAGAATACAAATACAAGAAATACACAATGCAATAAGATTGCAGGATATTTGGTATACAAAGGGTACATGAACATTTAAGACAGTAAATAATTAAAGCCATTGATGGTGGTCAATAATTCTACACTGAACTTAACAAGAAAAACAGGGACCATATCACAACACAGTACAGTAAGTGGGCCTACACTTATTTCACCATAGGCTAAAACCAAGACCCACACGGGATGTGATAGTCCAGTCAGGTGGAGACTACCAATCTGAAACACAGGCAAAAAAGGGGACACATTAATAAGAGAGCACAGGTAGATACATATTACAGGAAAGGTATGAATCTATCAAGGGATTCATTTAGGCCCTTATTAACAGTGTCTAATGTAGAGATCCAAAATGCTTCTCTTCTAAGTAGTGTGTTGATGTCACCACCTCTGGGGGGCAATTTGAGCTGTTCGATGCAAGTATACTTATTGATGAAATGCAATGTTTGGCTTCTGCAAAATGAACAGCCACTGGGTTCCTGAAGTCTTTAGTTCTGATATCACTCCTGTGCTCTGAAATTGTAGTTTTTATACTTGATCATAAATTACATTGGTTGAGGTACAACTAATAACACCCTTGATATTAAAACGTTGACCAGTTTCAGCGTGATCATTTACATTTGTATGTGAAACTACATTGGGCACATTTGCCACATTTATAGTTACCATCTGGGATTTGTGTCAGAAAGTGTCAGAGGGTTGGCTGTTACAGGTGTGATCTGACCAGTAGATTTCTCAAGTTAGGAGGTCTTCTGTGGACAATATGTGGGGCAATACTGTAAAACAATTACCAAGAGAGGGATCAGGGGTCAAACAGTTAATGCACTGTTCAATCATCGTGTTCTTCTGCCTAGGAGCCAGACAATCATTCTGAGAGCTGAAACCTATTGAAGGCTGGCTGTATCCACTTATCAGGATAGCCAGACTGACAGAGACAGATCTGTCGATCTTTTGAATGTACTTTGAAAGAGTTATCTGTTCTACAGATTCTACGTATACGTTTGAATTGACCAAATATTATACTTTTGGACTGGAAATCCCAAAAATCGCTTGTTTCAAAAAGTGTCTAAAGGAAATGTTTTCTATTATAGTCAAGTCTGAAACAGTTATGCTTAAACAGGCCTGAACCACAGCAATTATTCGTGGGTATCTAGGGAACTTTCCTCGACTATCTAAAAGACGTCTAATGGTAGGCGAGCAAATCTTTTATTCCTGTCTCAAGGGCCATAGGCCTACTTGTCTTATATTAATTTGCTTATTCACTTTAGTTAAAGGTAGGGTAAGTGATATTTTTTGGTTAAAACAAAAAGTATTTTGTTAAAAGGTTAAAATACTATATTCTGATAGTAATCATTGCTATAGAGTGTTTTTTCAGTAACAGATGTCTCCCTGTCTCTCCAGCTCTTTAATAAACAGAAAATACATTTTTCGGTAGGTGTCAAAATCTCAGCCAATCAGGAGAAAGTACCCATTTTTAAGCTTAATTTGTATAGTGTTCCAGTTACAATTGTGCATGCTCATTTCTTAGTGTCATCACTTCCAATTTCACTTGTTTAATCTGTATCCTGATTGAGTTCTCTGTCCTGGTTGGATAAAATTGGAAATGAAACTGAAACTGAAACGAAAATGCTTTTTCTGTTTAATAAAGAGGTGGAGAGTCAAGGAGACTCCTAATACTGAACAAACACTCTATAGCAATGAGTACTATCAGAATATAGAGCTATTTAACAATTATTTTAACCAACGCAAATCACTTACCCTACCTTTAAGCAAATATGATCTGGTAGCCTAAACCTAAGGTATAGCCTACAACCCCTACAACAGACTGCAAAACAGGCTACATTTATGAGCAAGCTTTCAAAGCATATTAAAAAGAGTGGTATTAAAGAGTAGGGATATGCCCCCATGTGTTGTGACGCACAATAGTTTTGTAATCACTTAACCATTGCCACATGTGGGTTAGAATGCATATAACATATTTTCCAAGCTTAAGAGGTTCATTACGTTGCTGTCGGGCAGAAACCTACTATCTGCATATTTCAACTTTTTATCATCTCGCCCCCTAGCGACCAGAGGTCGCATGGCGAGACTAACCGACCGTACTAGACGTCTGTGTCGGTGGCCCGTCAAATGCCAGGTTAAGGTTTTTTTAACCAATCACATCGCTTATACAAGGTCACGTGAGGGGGTTGCGATGTTCCGCTCCACCCATGGCGATTGTGATTGGATGCGTGACTGTGTCACCAAATTACGTGGCTACGTCGCTAGTTGAAGACTAGGATAAAGATAAAGCCCCATAGTCCACAGCACTCCCTTGAGGCACCTAAGTAGTAGTACCACAAGTAAGACGCGCGAACGCGGGAAGCGAACACAAAGTATTATGTATTAAAAAACAAAGTAACATAAAAATACAAAAAATACAAAAAAATCTGCATTAAAAGGAGCATCTTAGAAAAATACGAATTCACAAAAAAAAAACTTTGAATGTTTTTGAACAATTCAACAAAGTGTTTGAAGTGCCTGTTTCACCCACTTCCGGGGGGCCGAGTGCGCCTCCTTCCGCTGCGTTCGCAATTACAGTTGAATTGAAACGAAAAAACATTACGAATGGCCGCCAGGTGGGAGGGCAATCGTATTCGGGAATCAGGAACGGTTCGAAGCATCTGGCGACCCCTCCAAATTATTTGGCGTCCCCTCTGGGAAATCGTCCGACTTTTTGGGGGGAGGGGGCAAGACATAAAAGGTGATAGCGCTTGTGTTTTTCATAAATGAATGACCTACTTCATCATACAACAGTGTCGCACAAAAGCAGTGAAAATAGCAGATCTGCTTCCACCCGACAGCAACGATATCAAAGTGAAAGAGACAAGCATAATATAGATAAATTGTGTGATTTTGTAGAGGTCTATTTGGGTACGCCTCTGCCAATTTAAGTGATGGCTGACCTGATCCGAGCAGGCGAACTGCTGACAACACAAATCACAGGCCTCACTGATAGCAAAATTGCAATGTGCTGCTGATTTGCAAATGACAACCCCCCCTCCCCCCCCCCCCGATGAAAAGTAATAATTTCTTTTTTTTTACTGTAATCTACATATCTCTACTGTCAACTGACATTGAAAGGGTTACAGAATACAAGTATCTTGGCATTTGGCTCGATGACAAATTTTATTGAATTATCACGTCAGGAACCTTGGTGGTAAATAGATTATGACAAAATATTGGCTTCTTATACAGAAATAAATCTAATTTTGCTTTAAGGAAGAAGATTGTTGAATCTACTTTCCTACCGATTCGGGATTATGGTGATGTAATTTATAGACCCACTGCTGCCTCCACTCTAGATTTTGTTGGTGATAGCTACAGTATAACACTCACTACTGTATCCTTTATGATAAGGTCAGGGAGATGTAATAATCACTGTTACTGGTATCCCTAGTCGGAATGTTACAATCGTATATAACTTATATGGTGCAAAATAACTACACTTTTTACTTGCTGGTTCTCTGGGTGCCTCAGGACTGATTTAAGTAATACTGCTTTTAGCGTTTTAATGCAGCAGACCCTTGGAATCTCCTGCAGCACTTAAAACTGAATTCTCTTGTTCCTTCTGGACGCTTCAGGATTACACTAGAAAATTGTCCATTATCTGACTGTAAAGCCTGAAACGTCCTCCTTGCAAGCACGCAAATGCAAATGACAATGCCTGACCCAGCCGGTACAACCGCACATCCCCAGGGGGAACATGCCCAGTGTGCATTCTTATGCACCGGTGGAGGTAATAAACCACATGGAGTTACTTTTGAAATTCCAGCCTGCTGTACATTATGAACTATAGAGCAGAAGGAGAGCACAAATCAAAGTTGACAGCTTCATTCTGTTGTTGCCTGCTATAGAAAACCTAGCGGCAACCAGAGGGGGAAGAATTAAGTACTCAAATGTTTTACTTAAGTAAAAGTATCAATACCACAATGTAGAAATACTCTGTTACAAGTGAAAGTCCTGTATTCAAAATGTACTTGAGTATAAGTACAAAAGGATTGGCATCAAAATATACTTAGAGTACCAAAAGTAAAAGTACTCATTATGCAGAATGTCCCCATTTGACATATAAAAATGTATAATAATAGCGGATCGACAAGCTCACAACGCATCGCAGTGCGGCATGTTGTGAGCTTGTAGATCAGCTAGAAATATAAAATAGGGCTGAAGTGGTTAGTGTGTTTTGTAATAATAATCTAAATCTACAAAGTAACTAGTAACTAAAGTTTTCAAATAATTGTAGTGCAGTAAAAGTAAAATATTTGCCTCTGAGATGTGGTGGAGTAGAAGTAAAAGTATTGAAAATTGGAAATGCTCCAGTAAAGTAAATGTACCTCAAAATTATACTTAAGTACAGCACTTGAGTACATGCACTTATTTACTTTCCACCACTGGCTATAGAAAACCTAGCGGCAACACAAAAATCTGGTGAGTGGTGACACATTCCAGAAGGCAGTGATGCACGAAATCAATTTTGTGTAGCTTGAAGCATTACAATCACATAATCGGAGTATGTTTCAGGCGTAATTGTTTTAGTGTTTTAGATTGTGTTGTTGATTTGTATGCTTATTCTCTGTGATGAGTGTGTTGTTGATTTGTGCAGCAGCTGTACAGTAGCTATAATTACAACTTTTTTTTTACAGTTTTGACCCGTTTTGCTTAATTATTTTTGTGTCTAATTATTTGTTTTTTGTGAGTACGACCAAGAATGTGTTATAATTCCTCTCACACACGTGCACGCACGCACGCGCACGCAAGCACACACACACACACACACACACACACACACACGCACACGCACACACACACACACACACACACACACACACACACACACACACACACACACACACACACACACACACACACACACACACACACATGGTGCATTTTTTTTGCCTAAAAAATATACAGGCCTTTAAAATAATCCCCTGGTGTTAGGACAGACCAGACAGGACATGGGACATGAATAAACCAACAGATAAACAGTGTTTATCCAGTCACGTTTGCTGTTCTATTCACGCCTCCGTCACTGAATGGATGCAATACCCGTGGGAGAAGAGATAAGCCCAACACTGTTTTCCAGATTTGTGTAATCAGCTGCTCTACCCTCCTCTCTCTAAGGCCTGATTTTGCCTTACGACGGTGTCACGCACAGAAAATTGCAGATCTGCAAGCTCTCAACGTGTCGTATCCGCGACGCATTGAGAGCTTGTTGATTGGCTGTTTTCTGTGTCGTACGACAGAGGATAAATTACGCGTGAGTCTGTGTCTCTCTCTCTCTGTCTGTGCTTCTTTCTTTGTCTCTCTCTCTCTCTCCCTCTCTCTGTATCTACAGTATATAATTAGTCATCTGTGTTTTTTGTGTTTCTCTAGGTGTCCTATTTTGAGATCTACATGGATAAAATCCGGGACCTGCTGGATGGTAGGTTACACACTACAGAAAGATGAATGGCTTTGTTATAAAACACTACACATATTTTGGAAAGATTTATTGAAATATTGTTTCACTTCTATAAAATAGAGGTTCATTCTGTAAAAGTTTCATTATTTGATATATTGGTCCAAAGACATCTCAATGACATCTTGTTTCAGACCAAAACAAAATCACACATTTTTGATAAGTTGCTCTTAAAACAAATTTAGAAAACCCAACTTGGTGGCAAGTGAATAGGTGGCTGGCTACACTAATAATGAATCGTAATGCAGTTTATGCACATAGACATGATGTACATAGACTTTTTATTGTCTCCGCCAGGCCGAAAGGCATGGCGAGAGAGTATGTTTTACCCCCTGTCCGTCCGTCCGTCCGTCCGTCCGTGTGTCCGTCCGTCCGTCCGTCCTGTCCGTCCGTTAGCAGCTAATCTCTGGCACCGTTGGCCCGGCCGCTGCGAAACTGTGCACGCACACTCCCTGGATGCCAACTCAGAACCTCTGGCCCAAATTTTTCAGATTGGCCGTTTATAGCGCCACCAGGAGGCCGATATGTGCAAAACACATTTATTGATACTACTCCTACAGATTTTGTCCAAACATCACACAAATCGGTACACAGTATCTCTATAGTCATGTGATCGACACGGATTTATCCGATTTCCCATATTCCATCCTGATTGCCTAAGATTGGCTTCCAAAGTTTGCAGGATTGTTCCGTTTTGAACAAAATGCCTCAAATCATGAACGCAGCTTGCGATTTCCGTGAAATTTCACACGCACATTTCTATTAGGCCGACGAAGAAATGCCACCCTTTTCACATTGGCCTATTATAGCGCCACCAGGAGGCCACAATAACGTACCTGACCTGGCGGAGACCTGTGCTCCGAGGAGCACTTTTTCTAGCTTGAGATAAACTACTTTGGATTCATGAGGTATACATTTATTTAATTTTCATATTCATTTCAAGCATTCTATGTACTGTACAGTAAGTAGGCCTTGTCATGCCATGTGGCCCATGGGGCAGGAGCCTATCTATTCTGTAGCGTGAGGAGGCTTGATGTACAAGTACACCCCCATGTCGCAGGGACGTACCCCCAATCCAACCCTTGATGCTGAGTGCCAAGCAGGGAGGCATGGCGTCCCATTTTTATAATCTTTGGTATGACCCGCCTGGGGAATTGAACCCAGACTCAGACCCAATCTCAGGGCGGACAGTCGGACCACAATGGCAGTAGTGGCACTGAGCTGGTATGTGTACTGTGTACAGTACATTGTCATTTAATCTGCATTCAATATGCAGCCATATTATCCAGATATTTGTGCTGTGAGTGGAATGATGGAGAGGCTGAGATAGAAAGCTGTAGGCATTCGATTATATCTGGAGCCAGTGGTGGAGGCTTCCATCGGTATGCAGGGGAGTGTGCACAGTCTTAGGAACATTTATACCCTGAACAGGAAAGGGAAACAGGAAGGCAAGCGAGATGAATAGAGACAGCCTAGGGAATCGCACCTATGCAGGATTGTAAGATAAGGAAGCAAGAAGATTAGCCAGATTTGTACTTCATAGTACGGTGGTGTCACGTGCCAAAAATAGTAGATCTACAAGCTCACAACATGTTGCATCTGCAACCGAGTGCTCACACACACACACACACACACACACACACACACACACACACACACACACACACACACACACACACACACACACACACACACACACACACACACACACACACACAGAGGCTAAAATTAAATTAGAACAGCCAAAACCCAATGTGATTTACTCATCATAAACAACAACAACTTTCCAAAGTTCCCCTTTGATGTCTTTGACTAAAGCGGTTTCACCTCGTGTAGTTGTATTAGTGAATTGTTATGAATATACAGTGACATTGTATATAAAGTTCCATCATAGTGTTTTGGCATTTGGTATTGTATTTGTTGAGACATTTGCCTTGCTCAACCTCCCAGTGAGTTTGACAAAATAGTTCAGCTCAGTTTATAGCACAGACCGTGGACTGAGAAGCACCGTATATTAGCTGGAGGCTCGGATTGGATTTTCTTTTTCTAGCCACTCAGAAATGAAAAGGCAGCGAGCCAAAGGTACATGTCTCATTATGGATGTTCTCAATAGCTACACAGACAAGCGCGCGCGCGCACACACACACACACACACACACACACACACACACACACACACACACACACACACACACACACACACACACACACACACACACACACACACACACACACACACGTACGAATGCACACACACACTCACTGTGGGATAACAACCTCTTTCCTTGTTCACTTTCCCATTGCAGTGAAAAAAAACAACCTGTCGGTGCATGAAGATAAATACAGGGTTCCTTATGTGAAGGTGAGTGATTATGCACTTTGATGTGATTCTAAATGACCACGTCTGCAAGTTCTCTCTTCATTATGCACATGTAGGGCCTTCAATTTACATAAAGGTTCAATTTGGTGGATTCTGATTGGAAATGATGGAAAATCTGAAAAAAGGCTGTTCAGTGTGCGTATTTGTGGTTGGTGGGGCACATTGGTGTGTAGATTTGTGTGCACATTTTGTGGTGGTGTGCACGTGTGTGTGTGTGTGTGTATTCGCCTGTAGGATGTTTTTAGATACGATTGATCACATAAATATTGGTGTGTGTGTGTATTGATACAGAACAGTACACATTCGCATATATATATTTAGTTGTGCACATGTCTCTGTGCCACGCAGGGCTGCACTGAACGGTTCGTCACAAGTCCAGAGGAGGTGATGGACGTCATAGACGAAGGCAAAGCCAATCGTCATGTTGCTGTTACCAGTGAGTCACTCCACTACTCTCTCAGTCTCGTGTCTCTCTTCACCCCAGATGACATTTGTTTTATATTTTAGAGTCAAAGTTGAATGCAGAGAGTTAAAAGAAATAAAGAATCTGATGCTCACCATCCCCCATGATTTGGCCATCTGAAAGGAGGTTTCAGATGCTGTCTTCTCTGAGCTGTTAGGTGCGAGGGAGAATAGTTCACCTTGAGGCTGAAAGTGAAAGTGCACCTCTTTTAACAACAGTGTCTAAAGTGATAAATTGAGTGACAGCCCTTGTTTGTTCCTCTGACCTTTTAGAGACATGGTTTGTTTGGAGTCTCAAATAGGTTTGTCCACATTTCACTCCCTCACTGAATATCTCCTCTCCTCTCCTCTCCTCAGACATGAATGAGCACAGCTCGCGGAGTCACAGCATCTTCCTCATAAACATCAAGCAGGAACACGTGGAGACCGAGCAGAAACTGTGTGGAAAGCTTTACCTGGTTGACCTCGCTGGCAGTGAGAAGGTAGGAGAGAGGAGGGAGGTGCTATAGAGCCAAAGACAAATACACACAATGGAGCACTTGGGTGGCGCAGGGGTAAGTTTCCCTCCACAGTGGAGAGTAGGGGTTATCCGCAGTGCCTCCGGCATGGTCGGGCACTTCAGCAAACACAGTTGGCCGTGTTTTATGGTGGGAAGCGACTCATGCAGGTTGATCACATGCGTGTCTTGAGAGGAACTGGGAGGGACAGCATGTTCTTTTGCATGCATTACGCCTGAGCTCCCGGTGAAACTCCTCACTGTCAGGTGAAAAGAAGCAGCTGGTGACTATGGGTATCGGGGGAGACATGCGCTCGTCTACACCCTCTGCAGGGGTTAGCAGTAGTGACACACACAAGTGGGGGGAATTGTCATAACTGCTAAATTGGAAGAAAAAGGGGAAGAAAAAAGACTGGAAAGAAACACACAGTGATGTTCATTGCCTGCAGGGTTCTGTAGCTCTGGGACCAGAGTTCTTCTTTTAACAATGGCTGCTTTTCAAGTATCAATGAAATAGCTAGAACAGAGAACAGCACAGACAGACTGAACCTGAAAGGGGCTGCACAGTGCAGCTCTCTGCCAGCAAGTCAAATCTGATTAATTGCATTGAATGTTTGCTTCAGTGGTTTGCGATGTGTAAGTCCAGGGGCGGCGTTACACGAGGGCTTCGGTGGCTATAGCCACCAATGTTTTATCCAAAGCCACCAATAAAAAAAAATATATATATATATATATATTTTTTTTTTTGTAATTATATATCTATAACCCTAACCCTAACCCTAAAACCGAAATAAAGTAACAAAAAACTAAAAAGAATGTAACTAAATCCACCAAAAAGACGCATGCACGTGCGCTGCGTGCATGTGTCCGTTGCCTGGGGGGCTGAGCCCCCAACCTAGTAGAGACCTAGCACCGCCCCTGTGTAAGTCGGTCGGGATTTGAACCTTTGGGGAAATCCCATGGCTCCATTGATTACATACATTGAATTGCTGAGAGTCCATATTAAATGGTAACTGTAATGGTGCCCAGGTCCGTCTGACCACCACAGATGTCTTTTCTCTTCAAAAACCTTCAAACCACAGAGGCTCTTTGCCTGGGCAGAAAGAAAGTCCCATATGACAAGACAGAGGTCAACTTGAGGAGAGTCCCCAAGAACCATGTACAGTAATTGCCACCCATATTTAAAGTTCTAACAGGTGAAAGTCAACTGATGGCGGTGTCATCACCTCAGTAAAAAACTGTTTAACTCTGGAGCATAGGTCATATACGCACAAGAGGAGACCGAGACTAATGTACATCAGAGACGTGACTGAACTGAACTAGAGCTGAGTTGGAGTTCTTGATTCCTGGATGTGCTTCTATACTGCTGTGCTGGTATTGATGCAGAACATAAAGGATGTCCCTGAAGACACCCATTTAGCAAAGTTAGCTTTAGACGATGTGAGGGTCACAATCTCTGGATAGATGCTGACTGTTGTGCGTTTAGGCTAATAAGTGCTGATGTAGTGTCTCTACAACCCATCTCAGTGGTTCCTGGTGGAGAAGGGAAAGGCAATGCTCCAGTAACTCCTTAGACTCTCAGACCAAATATTATTGACTGACTGTGTGATATTTGTAGATTTTGTACTTTATTTTGACAAATGTTTCCCCGCTACTGTTGCACACTACTTAGTAAGTCTACCGCTGTCCCGTGGAAATGTCCAAAGAAGCATTCCTGTAGAGTTTAACTTTAATAGTTGTCAGAAACCCTCTAGAAATCTAGTTCACTTTCCCATCACACCTATTTTTCACATTACAGCGCAGTGTCATTGTCTTGGCTTGATCCTAGGGCAATGAAATCAAATTTCTTTTTTCCCTGCAATGTCAGCTGTCAGTTGTCATCAAAAAGTGGAGGCTTCTCAGTGGAGCTTATTCGCAGGTGTTGCACTTTGTAATCTAATGCCTTTTTGTGTTTCTGTGTCAGGTCAGTAAGACAGGCGCCGAGGGATCAGTGTTGGATGAAGCAAAAAACATCAACAGGTCTCTGTCTGCCCTAGGGAATGTCATCTCAGCCTTAGCTGAAGGAAAGGTACGATGCTGTCTGGACGCTCCTCTGTGCTACAGGCCTCTTTCAATTGTTTCCGACTCAGCTGTGAAACTGGTTATGTTTTCGAGCCTGTGAACATTCCCTGCCTGTGTATATTACAAACTAGAGTCACCACGCTGCATTGAATTAGGTTACATGGGCAGTTTAGAACAACTTCTAAAAAGGCCCCCAACAAGGTATTTTTAAAATTACGTTCAAACACTGTCTTCTACACTGCCTTTTGATACACTGTAAAATCCTCAGTGTTAATTTAACTCTGGGAGAGTACAAACAGGTCCATTTGTTATACTCTTGGAGTTAAAGACCGTTAGGTTCCCTCAAGGACCCTTAGGGGTCTCCGGACCCAGTTATCTAAAACATTATTTAATTTAATATTTGTTATATTAAGTCCCAGAATGAATACAAATGCTAAATCAAATTGTATGCTACATTAATCTCGAGGGAAAAATTTGGAAACCCCAACAGTATAAACTATAAATGTACTAATGTTGCAGCACAATTTACACTCAGTCAATGTTCCCAATGTCCTTACTGGTCCATAGAATTAAACCATCCAACCATATAGCTTACATAAGCCCTGTGTACACACTCGGAGACTGTAAATGTCGTCACACGTCATTTATATGTGGACAGTTATTTATTTACTAGTCATTACTTTGTCAAGGACAGTTCTTTTATCAGGTCGAATAGAGACGTGAATGTGCATCCTGAACAGTCAGCTTGTCTGCCCAAACGTCGGTGGCCGTAATTTATTTCTACTGTCCTTGAGCAAGACATTTAACCCCTAACAGCTTCCTCATCATGACCATATGAGCAGCCATCAGCTGGGCAAAGCTTGAACTGAATAATAATTATCAAAGATCTCCCTCCCCCTATTAAAGGGATATTTCACTTTCAAATAAAATAACATTAAAAAAAAGTAATGGAAAAATCACAGCCCCCTCACGCATTAGAATGTCCTTCTAATGCGTGAGGGGGCCGTGATTTTTCCATGACTTTTTTCGTTTTCATTTTTATATATTTATTTTATGTTTATTTTATTTGAAAGTGAAATATCCCTTTAATAAAGTAATTGGATCTGTGTTATGAGTGTGTGGCGTCTCCCCTAAAGACATTCCCCTGTTGTTCCCGATAGCTAGTGTAGCAGCAGTGGCCCAAAGCCTCTGCCTGATGACCAAATACCTAATATCTCCCCCAGTTAACACATTGTGTGCCAAAAACGGTCCGGACCGTTTTTGAGAAGCTGTGCGTTATGTGCCATAAACGGTCCGGACCGTTTTTGGCCCATTTTTTTATATATATTTTTCCCACGTGGGGCGCTCTAACGAAACTTTGGGATCATCCAAGGAGTCTCTAAGAAGGAGAGGCCGGATGTGGATCCATGTCAAAAATGCTTCCGTTCGTCCGCTCCAATGTTAACTCCTTGACTAAAAGCTTAATATCTCCTATTTCTTTTTAACGTGGTGGAAGTGAGCCGTTTTCGATCGCCGATCACTCTGCAATGGAGGATTGCGTTAGAAATATTATTGTTCCAGCCAGGCTTTAGTCTGGACCCTCCGCCGTCTCGCACGCAGGCTTTGTTTACATGCACGTCCGCGTCGGGGCTTCTACAGCACGAAACATATCAGCGTAAGTGGATGGAAGATATGCTGGCACTGAATGTACCCTATTTTAATAAACCTCTGGCACACGATGTGTTAAGGGGGAATTCCCCTTTAGGTTAGTGGTTAAGATGAGGGCTTTCCATGCGGGAGACCCCAGTTCAATTTCCGGGGGTTACACTAGCACCTTACTGAAATACAGTAGGTGTGCATTAACACCTTACTTGTGTGAGTAAGGTGTGAATGTGCTACTTTTTAGTTCCTCTGCTGTGTCTCGCTGTCAGTGCAAGGCCACTTCTCCAGAGATATGACTTTTTAAACATAAAAAAGACAGGTGCAATGTGTGTGCACAGCAAAATCTTGAGTCCACTTTTACACTCTCAGAGTTAAGCTAATTAAGCAGACTTTGTTCTGTGGCGGTGCAGCATTTCCATATTATTTTTAAAGTCTGTTTTATCATTTATCATTTGTGTGATTCATGTTTCATCTTACTCTCTCTATCTTTCTTTCTTCCTTTCTATCTCTTGCCTCATTCTCCAACCCCCACTGGCACTCTCTCTGTCTCCTTATAGAAAAGCCATGTGCCGTATCGTGACAGCAAGATGACACGTATCCTGCAGGACTCGCTGGGTGGGAACTGTCGCACCACCATGTTCATCTGCTGTTCCCCATCCAGCTTCAACGACGCCGAGACCAAATCCACCCTGATGTTTGGCCAACGGTAAGGCAAAGCACGCATGTCCAATTGTCCATGCTCACTGAGCCGCGGCCGCTTTGCTTGCTGTGAATCTCTGCTTTGCCCCCAATGCCGAAATGTGTTATGCACAGATATACACTATTCACTCACACAGCTTCAGAGGAGGGTTTTTCTTTTAGAGACGATGCGAGGGTGTAATCGTTGCCCTCTGGGATAAGCTGCAACCTAGTTGCAGGGATTTGGGTTTCTTGACAGCTTTCCACTCCTCCTTTGCTTGACTCTCATTGTTAACGAAGCTCACACTATAGAATGATTTATACTTTGTCGTTTGGTGGCGTCATGCGCTGAAAATTGCCGATCTACAAGCTCACAGCGTGTCGCAGCACGACGAGTTGTGAGCTTGTAGATTGCCTATTTTCGCTGCGTGACACCATTGTACAACAAAATACTAATCCGTCTTATGACAGAATCTCCCTGGAAGGCCCTAGTATCTCTTTTTATTTTCCTCTTACTAATTAATTCCCTACATATTGCCTGAAAAAAACCTACAAGTTCAAATGAATAATATATGACTGAGTTTCTCCCAGTACTATAATTTTGAGGTCAATTGACTTCAAATTGATATTTTCTAATCGCTTTTCATCCAAGTGGGCTTTAGAAAAGCAGCAGTCTACATATTTGATCAATTATGGTTTAAAAAAAGGATATTGTCTTTAAAACAAAGCTCACACTTATGATGGGACAATGATAGATGGTAGATGGCGATTAAGATTCAAGATTCAAAGACCAGGTCTATGAACAGTGACATGTTGGTATGGCAGACTCCACCAGGCTGTGCTACAAGTAATGTCCCACATAGTACAAAATGTAATTCAAAACAAAAGTGATAATACATGTAATGTACTACTAGCAGGGGTGAAAGTGGGCTGGAAAGGGCTGGTATGGCGTTCCACTAAAAGATTCTGTGCCAGCACGCCATACCGGTAAGATGAGGGGGAAGCAACTGATGTGAAGCCCATATAACCTGTCTGCCAACAAGAAAACACAATCTAGCCTATTAACGTTAGATCAACATAAGAGTTAAAGTGCTTCTACAGCGTTCCAGTGTGTTTGTGTCAACGTATTCCATGCTGTTTATGGTGTTTATTTCCTCCACAGAGAGGTTTTGTTCAGTCGCGAGTCACAATGTCAATGTCTGTGGTGCGCATGCGTGCTCAACTAGACTGGACTAGTGGCCTGTGGCCTGTGATCCGTTCGCTTTGCAGGTTGCAGATCCGGTCTAGAGCGGATACGGAAACAGCCATTGTGCGTGCCTGTGTGTGTGTGTGTGTGTGTGTGTGTGTGTGTGTGTGTGTGTGTGTGTGTGTGTGTGTGTGTGTGTGTGTGTGTGTGTGTGTGTGTGTGTGCGCGCAAATTACTGGATACAGTAGGCGGGCTCTACACCGGATCAGTTCATTGAACAGTAAATAGATTACAGCAAAACAGCCGTGCTTGGATTGATTGGTTTGATTTATTATTCCTGTATGCTCGATTATTTCCCCCCTCACAACCAACCATACAGTCTTGACATCAGGAGCACTCTCAGAGACAAATAAAATTCCACCAACATTCTAAACATTTTTTGTGGTTGGTCCAGGCTGACACATTATAGTTAGTTTAGTTACTTATGAGTTATACTTATGTTTCTTTAAATGTAAACAAAAGTACATACACCATTTGATTTAATATAAGCTATACATTATATCAAGTGCTTTATGTGCTTGTAATTTCAAAACAGTTTAATTTGTAATTTCAAAGAAATATAGGCTACATAAATCATTTTCTATGCATGATATCATGTGCTTGTAATTTCTACACCATACCATACTGTACACAGGCATAAAGAAATCGAATGCATGTGTTCAGGGATGCATGAATGAGGGGGAAAAAATAGCAGTTGAAGGTTTGGGTATAGTTCCGACTTCCGACAATAACTTCAAGCCACTTTCACCCCTGACTACTAGTAATATGTAGTACAAGAAGAAGTAAAGTCTTGTATAATATAAGTGTGCAAAAACAGCATCAGTACACAGACATTGGTGTAGTGAATGACCATAGTTTAAGATATTATTATAGTGTACAATTTAGAATTGTACCTTCCCTGAGGATCCTACCTGTAGATTTATATGTTGCAACCAAAAAGGAAAATAAAATACAGAATATAGAATATATACAAAATAAATAGATGAATAAATGAGCTACCAAAGCTATACCGAATAACATACATTCATGCAGCAGAAGGATGAATAGGTTATCAACCATTTTCATAAACACTGCGGCTTCAGCAGATATGTGACAATGTGTGGCTAGTCGCGCATGAAATGAAGACATGGTTTGTGAGTTTGTGAATTACACTTCACCCAGTTGAGGATAGTACTGTACAATAGACAGTGGTTCTCAAAGTGGGTTCCGGGGACCCAGCAAAATGAGTTAATATAGCATCAAAATCAGTTCAGCTCGGCTATTTTGGCCTGGGGCCCTGGCACAAAATATAAGACATGAAATAGTTTAAGAACCACTGGATTAAGGCAACCACTATATTATATATAACCTTATAACCTTTAGTTAACCAGTAAAAACATTGAGACCTACAGTAAAGTCTCTTTTGCAAGGTTGAACTGGACAAGAGGCGTTCACATAAAGAATAAACATAAGCATAACAACATAAGACAACGTAACATTTAGAAACACAGATTACCGAAATTGAGACTTGCTCACATGAGAGAAAATAAAATAAAAACTATAGAATGTTAAAAACAATAAGAAATTATAACAATATAAAAAGGGGGGCTATGTGTCAAAGCTGGAACAGCATTTGGTAAGAGCTTCAGCTATAATCCTTTTAAAACTCCATAATGAAACCAAGGATGCCAGTTTCACTCTGGTCTGAATGTCATTACAGGCCCGAAACTTTTTTTGCTTGCCTCAGTCCGCGTTACAGGCACTATATAACGCAACCAAGCGTTTGATCTGAGGTTGAAAGAGTTTCTAATTAAGTCGAATTTGGAGAAAATGTCAGCTGGAAGATTACCGAGAGGAGCTTTGTAGATAAAAAAATCACACCCAGTGTGAAGAGAGTGGTGCCTTTCATGAGTTCATTTCATTAGTTACTTTTTACAGACGTTGATGACTTCAATGTATTTTTACTCATTTTAAGTACGTGAAAATGTTTGTACAGATGTGTACGTGTTTTTACTCATTTTAACATCTTTTAAGTATTTTTACGCATTTTAAGTATTTTTACTCATTTAAAGTATTTTTACTCAGTTTAGGAACTTTAAAGTATCTTTACTAATATTTAAGTATTTTTACTCATTGTAAGTATTTTTACTCATTTTAAGTATTTTTACTCAAAAGTGTGTGTGTACTGTACTGTACTGTACGGTCTGTACTGTACTGTACCTGTACTGTACCTGTACTGTACTGTACTGTACTGTACTGTACTGTACTGTACTGTACTGTACTGTACGGCCTGTACTGTACTGTACTGTACTGTACGGTCTGTACTGTACTGTACTGTACTGTACTGTACTGTACTGTACTGTACGGTCTGTACTGTACTGTACTGTCTGTACTGTACTGTACTGTACTGTACTGTACTGTACTGTACTGTACTGTACTGTACTGTGCGGTCTGTACTGTACTGTACTGTACTGTACCTCTACCTGTACTGTACTGTACGTACTGTACTCTACGTACTGTACTGTACGGTCTGTACTGTACTGTACTGTACGGTCTGTACTGTACTGTACCTGTACCTGTATGGTTGCATCTTTGTGTTGCAATCAGCCGCAGCTGTTGAGGCTGTGCTCAAACATACAGAGAGGCCGTGCTCATACGGACACACAGACGGACACACAGACACACAGACGGACACACAGACACGGTCAAATGTAGGAGTGGTTGGCACCACTCAAAAAAACATACCAGTGCTGTAACCTGCCTGTAGATAAAGCAGACCAACCAACTAAGGAATAAAGAAGACAATGATGGGTTCTATAAGCAGAGTTACAAATGTATCTTAGAGCAGCATGGTATAAAGCAGGGGTCTACAACATTTTTTAGCGCTGCAAATTAAACCTTTTCATAGATTTAATAGATACAGTAACTTCATTGACTATCATCAGTGTTATTGTTTATAGTAGAATTATAGTTTTTTTGTTTATTCCAGACATTTAACCACTTATCCCTCAATACATAGTGAACTTGACTTTGTACTTGGCCTGCTCCTTTTTTCCCTCTACACCAAACCTATTTGCCGAAAATAGACGATCTACAAGCTCACAATGCCTCGGAGCTAATGTTCCTCAGAATAGGGATGCTAGGGTTCAAGTGTTTAATGTAAAAAAAGATCCTATCACACAAATATTTGGCAGCACTGTTGTAACTCTGAGGACTAAGGTGGTTAAGTCTGTTTGTGGGTTTTTATAAATACAGAATTAACCAATGAAAAGTATTAAGAGCTTGTTACTAAATAATAAGTACACTGAATCCATTGGAACACAGGTTCTGTTTTCCATTTCCTGAAAAGTAGCAGTTTTGGACATACAGTACAAGGTTTCCACCCGACAGCAACAATATACCGTAATATTATTACCATGAAGTTCTCTGTTCTATTATAGATATTCTTGGTATCACTCATTCTTGGACACATGCCACATATCTGTTTGCTACTATACCAGTGAATGTCATGAATGGCTGTATATTTTGAGGGTTTCACTGTATTTAAAAGTCAAATACTCCTATCCCTTCATGCACCATCAACCCCACTTGGCAGGAGCCCAATTTGCATGCAGCGTCAATTAATAAAATAAAAGCTCCATACTTGATAGATTGTACATAATTCATTCACATATTCACTGGTGATAGATGTACAGCGATAAATGTACTGTATATTCACTGACATATTCACTGGGCATTGTATATATATATTTTTTTTTTATTCTTATTTTTATTTTATTTTTTATTTTTATTTTTATTTTTATTTTTATTTTTATTTTTATTTTTATTTTTATTTTTATTTTAATTTTAATTTTAATTTTAATTTTAATTTTAATTTTAATTTTAATTTTAATTTTAATTTTAATTTTAATTTTAATTTTAATTTTAATTTTAATTTTAATTTTAATTTTAATTTTAATTTTAATTTTAATTTTAATTTTTATTTTTATTTTTATTTTTATTTTTATTTTTATTTTTATTTTTATTTTTATTTTTATTTTTATTTTTATTTTTATTTTTATTTTTTTTTTTTATTTTTTTTTTTTATTTTTTTTTTTACAGTACCTCTCCTCTGTTTCAATCTCTGCTGATGCGACGTCTGAATTTCCCTCTGGGGATCATAAAGTTTTATCTCTCTCTTCCATTCACTTTACATTTTCTCTGCATCCCCCTCACCCCCCCGCCCCCCTTCCCCCCATCAGAGCTAAGACCATTAGGAACACGGTGTCGGTGAACCTGGAGCTCACAGCAGAGCAGTGGAAGAAGAAGTATGAGAAGGAGAAGGAAAAGAACCGGAAACTGAAGGAGACCATCGAGAGAATGGACACCCAGCTGAGTCGGTGCAGGAACGGTGAGGTTCACTCAAAATCTCCACTTTGCTCAATATTTTGGACCAATTGTTGGTAATTCCAAGATAAAAACGTCAGAGATCAGATTTTCATGGTCAGTACTGTTATGACAGCTTGCAGATCCAACTCACACAGAAACTTTACGTATAAGTAGCCAAGGGAACCGACGCTTGCCGAGCCATGTGGCCCATAGGTCAGGAGCCTGTCAATTGTTTCCTGAGCCTGAGGCAGTTTGATGTACAAGCACACCCCGTGGACATGACGCTAGTACAGTATGTCGCAGGGACTTACTCACAATCCAACACTTTATGCTGAGGGCCAAGCAGGGATGCATTGGGTACCATTTTTATAGTCTGGCTGGGGATTGAACCCCGACCTCCCAGTCTCTGGGCGGACTCACAGAAACTGCACAGAATATAAACTATGTGCATACGTGCTCTCTCTTCCTGTCTTTCACTAATACAGCTTTTTCCAGCAATTTATGCTTTATTTCTTAGACAGGATAGTGTAGAGAGGCAGGAAACCAAGGTGAGTGGAGAGGCACCCGAGACATGATGGGAATATGATTCAAACTCAGGTCCTCACAAGCATAGACATATAAAGGTAGACGCCTCATTCGGCTCTGAAGCGTCTGTATCTCGGGCGCGCTTCCTGCTTCCGCAGGGCTGTCGTGTGCGTCACAGAAGCGGAAGTTCGGTAGGCCAATCAGAGGCAGGTGGGGGCGGGTCTTTTTGTAACCCAGCTCTTAACCCTTTGAGAGGCAGCAGCTGTGCGCAGCATCTAGTTAGTTGGAACTTGGCAAACTCCACACTCTATTTGTGAAATTCAAATAAGAGACATGGTCCTTTTTCATATCAAGGTCCATTATTTATTCAGCATTTGAGTCACGGAACACCGTTTGATAAGCTTTAGCCTCTCACACCCAAAACGTAGAATATGTTATCGTTCGATAAGATGTTGTCAAAATAACAATTGTTTACGTTCTCTAATTATGTACTTGTTTAGTAAGTAATTCAGATGTTTAACAATTTGACTCTTGACAGTGTGAAATGTTTTACTCAAGATTTAAAGATCTATAAGGGTCCATTTGGTTATCAACTCTCCATCATTTAGCTGGGTACCACCTGGAACCCCCTCAAGGACCACTGGTGGTTCCCGGACCACTGGTTGAGAACCATTGCACTGACAAGTCCCGGAAAAGACGCACTGTGATTGGCCAGTAGTCAACGCGCTGTGAGCGCTGTGATTGGCCAGTAGTCACTTTGAGTGGCAGGTGCAGCCGTGCAGGGCGGAAGAGCCGTGTGTATTGCGATACAAGTCGCCCCAATGAACTGCAGCGGCCAATGAGGTATCTAGGTTTCTAATATCTATGCTCACAAGGAGCAAAATGGTCTGTTCCACTAAGTGGCCGAGCCAACAGGCAGGCACCGCTCAGGAATGAAAATTTGACCAGCCTGTTAGCCCTATTGGCCAACTTTGCTCAGTCTGTAAAATTACCCTCACTATAATTTGAAAAGAGGCCAGAGGAGACAAGGCTGCCAAACAGTATTTTGGGCTTGTGCCGAAAAAGCTTTGAAAAAGCTACCCTCTCTTTTGTATGGTGTAGATTGACTGGATTCCCTGGTATTGTCCCAGAGACCGTGGAGTCATTATGTTTCATGCATCCCCGTGGTATTAGATATCCTAAGAGCAGACAAGGCATTATCTACGCATGATTCATGACTTAATTCCCAAAGGAACACAGAGAATATTGTGCACCAACACGCACGCACGCACGCACGCACACACACATGCACGCATGCACGCACGCACGCACGCACGCACGCACGCGCGCACGCACGCACGCACGCACGCACACACACACACACACACACACGCACACACACACACACACACACACACACGCGTACTTCACATAACTGAACATCATCTCCCACTAAGGCATGTGCATACTGACTTTCTCTCTCTCTCTCTCTCTCTCTCGCACACGCACACACACGCACACACACGCACACGCACACACACACACACACACACACACACACACACACACACACACACACACACACACACACACACACACACACACACACACACACACACACACACACACGCATGCGTAAATTACTGACCACTATCTCCCACTAGGACTAGGGTGTACAGTGTGGGTCGTTTCAAATGTCAATGCACTCAGTGGTCTCAGTGACATTCTAGCCATGGAATGCATCCTGTCCTCAGTGTCCAGTGTTTGGCTGTGAGACAGCTCCCTCACTACTGGCCCAGAATGCTAAAACACTATCTGTAACACATCTTCATTCATCCTTTTATAGTGGATATCATCGCTGTCGGGCGGAAACCTCGTATGTCCAAAACTGTTACAGAAGAAAATGGAACAAATGTGTTCCAATGGATCCGATGTAGTGCATGCACACGCACGCACACACGCACGCACGCACGCACGCACGCACGCACGCACGCACGCACGCACGCACGCACGCACGCACGCACGCACGCACGCACACACACACACACACACACACACACACACACACACACACACTTCCTTAGACTTTATCTCACTCCCAATTTATTGCATTTAATTTCCTAATGGATCATTTTGACAACATGGCTGCCCCTCGTCTGCCCTCTGTACTATTGCCTTCCTCAGGCCACGGTGTCCCATAGATGGAGGCTGTTGACCTCCATTTGATGTGCTGCTGCCTCACTCTTTATCTCAAGGATGCTCTGAGGATGGGATCATCTGTTGTACAGTACATATATACAATACACAATCCTATCTGTCATTACATCTACACACTTTAGGCTAGAACAGTGATTCTCAACCATTTTAATTTCAAGGACCCCCAGTTTGATATGCATTAGCTCTGAGATACTTTGGTTGTAATCAAATGGAACCAAATGGACCTTACTGTTCCTTTGAATCTGTACACTTTGTGAGTTATAGACCCGTATATGGTTATAGCCCAATATGTGAGTTATAGCCCAATATGGTTTTGCTGGGGACCTCCTGGAACACACTCAAGGACCCCTGGACTTATATACTTTATTCAAAGAATGAGTTTGTACGATGAAGTAAGGCATTATAATTTACAACAAAAAAAAAGCAACGAAATATCATAATGATTCACTGAGGTCATTACATGATGTTGATTAGGAAGCTAGATGATTCGTTTCTTTTTTTTGTCAGTTTTACTTTCATTCAGATGGGATAGTAGAGAGAACGAGAAGGACACATGACACCGGTCCCAGGCTGGAACTGAACCAGGGACACACGCCATAGGACCATGTGGTCGATGTACCCAACCCCCCACCCGATGACCCACCAGAGCGCCCCAAGCTTTTTGCTTCTTTATGTCCGTGCCTTTTATCTGGGGGGTGGAAGGGGCCGGGAGTGCAGTACCACCTCCAGTGTTACATTTATACAAAAAAAAAAAAAAAAACATGGGGGGGAAGACATTTTCTTCAGAATGTAAGCCCTAGGACAAATAGCAAAACTAGACCATCTTCAATCTCACAAAGTGTCACATAATGTGTGACCCATTGTGAGGTTGTATATCTGCTAATGTTATTATTTTGTTAATAATAATACAAATGTTGGGAACTTTTGAATTCAAAACCCTTTTCCCAAAATAGGGAAGCCAGGGTTAACGTGAGTAACAATTTTTTTTAATTTAATTGTTATGACAGACAGTCTACATTTCCCAAAAGGAAATGCATGTATTTAATTCAGTCTGACCAGAAGCGGGAATAGAACATATCGCCACCGGTGATGAAAATGAATGACCAGAGGAGGGATATCAAAAGCAGAGGCATCGTTCCCCTGCCGCCGTGCACTCCCCCCCCCGACCCCAGCAAATCGAACCCTGAACGCCTCATTCTTCGCCGCTCCGCTGGCCACCGTGACGCCGGTAGAAGCTGACCCA
>NC_137612.1:36357554-36364712 GCF_963280865.1 Gymnoscopelus braueri | reverse complement strand
TACAAAAATAAATAAAAAAACATGGGGGGAAGACATTTTCTTCAGAATGTAAGCCCTAGGACAAATAGCAAAACTAGACCATCTTCAATCTCACAAAGTGTCACATAATTTGTGACCCATTGTGAGGTTGTATATCTGCTAATGTTATTATTTTGTTAATAATAATACAAATGTTGGGAAACTTTTGAATTCAAAACCCTTTTCCCAAAATAGGGAAGCCGGTTAACGTGAGTAACAAAAATGTTTAATTTAATTGTTAAATTGTGATACTATTGAAAAAAGAGAAAAAAATCAAACATGTCAGACAGTCTACATTTCCCAAAAGGAAATGCATGTATTTAATTCAGTCTGATCAGAAGCGGGAATAGAACATATCGCCACGGTGATGAAAATAAATGACCAGAGGAGGGATATCAAAAGCAGAGGCATCGTTCCCCTGCCGCCGTGCACTCCCCCCCCCCCCCCCCCCGACCCCAGCAAATCGAACCCTGAACGCCTCATTCTTCGCCGCTCCACTGGCCACCCTGACGCCGGTAGAAGCTGACCCAAGCTGTTTTGTGTCTCCTTTGTAGGTGAGGATGAACCCGAGGTCGAGCAGCTGAGTTCGGAGGCAACGGAAGGAGGAGGAGGTCAGCCCCCCGGCCCCCGCAACCGGGGAGAAGGAGCTGCCTGCGGAAATCTGCAGCCCTCTTCCCCCACCTCCCCCCACCTCCCCCACCTCCTCTATCGTGGTGCGCATCTCAGAGGAGGAGCGGCAGAAGTACGAGGAGGAGATACGCAAGCTGTACAAGCAGCTGGATGACAAGGTGATGGATGGACAGGGCTGGTGCAATTAACCTGAAAATATATCGCCGCTGTCGGGGTGGAAACCTTGTATGTCCGAAACCGTTCCCTTTTTTAAATGACTAAAAAGGAATGAAATAAAATAGTGAAAATAGCCAATCTACAAGCTCACTGCGTGTTACGAAGCAACGTGCTGTGAGCTTGTAGATCTGCTGTTTTCACTGTTTTTGTGGGATACTCATTAGGGCGCTCAGTAGGGCGTTCATTTACGGACTTAATCTAGCTCATGTAGGTTAATCGAATAATTGAGAAGCAGGTTTTTTTTATAATCGTCTAAATCGATTAATAATGATTAACCACTTAAGCCTGTGTTGTACTTCGTTGTAGAATCATGGCCTGTTAAAATAGGCAATCCATCTATCTTTTTAAATATATTTTGGGGCTTTTCTGCCTTTATTGGATAGTACAGTGGAAAGAGTGACAGGAAACAGGGAGAGAGAGACAGGGAGTGACACGCAGCAAAGGTCATCGGGCTCGGTAATCGAACCCGTGACTCGCTGACAGGCCACACATGTGGTATGCACCTTAACCGCTAGGCCAATTACTGTAGCTCCCTAGGTGATTCATCTATGTACAAGCTCACAATGCGTTAGCGATGCATTGTGTGTATAGTATTGTACAATACACAATGCATCGCCAATACTCAATGCGATGCATTGTGTATTGTACTTTGTTGTACAATGGTGGCTTGTGAAAGTAGGCGATGAGTGTGCACAACATACTGATGTAGTAAATTAAAAAACTATTCATAATGTTTTGTAGTTATATACAGTATATGCTATAATAATGTGTTGTTGTCACAAAATCCAAAGGTACACCTGGGACTGGCTTACATAGTAAAATCCAATGTTAATTCAGAGTTAAATGAACACTTTAAGATTGTACCGGTTGTAAATTAGGAATACGCATGGTGCAGACTTATTCAGAATGTACAGTAAGTCATTTGGGAAGATCTAATGTTCAGACAAACATATTAAAATTCTTAGCCTGAAGCTTATTACAATATGGAACCTGCCCACACACACACACACCCACGCGTACATTTTAATCTAAATGCTGTGTGCACTTTAATGTATCAGGAACAATACCGCAATGTAGTTTCTCATGAATGTTTGAATAAACAAGCTCTTTTCAAACCTATTACCCAATACAGTGCTTTGCTAACTATATTCAAGCATACATTCACACACACACAATCCATGGGGATGCATACATTACTTTTTTCCCCTTTTCTTTTTTTATTGTGGTGCACCCCCGCAGTAGTAGCTGACATTGCATCTTACATGTTTATTGGCTGGGGATTTTATATTATGTTGTAATGATTTTTTGCAATCCTTTCTTTTTTTGTCTTTTCAATCTCTGTTTTTTAAGGGTAGACCAGACCAGACTGAAAAACTCTGGATCGGAGTAATTTTAGATGTGTGTAACTACTACAGCATACTGTATGCCTATATTCTTGTGTATAGGTTTATAGTATTTCAACCACATGAAACCATAGCATCCCTATTCTGAGCATTTCATAATAGGCAAACATTCTGTGAAAACAGGAGCACATTCTGCAAAAAAAATGCAGATCTACAAGCTCTCAACGTAATGCAACGCACTTTGGGATTGGCCATTTTTGGTGGAGAGATTTGGTAAAAAGGAGGTGACCAAGTACAGACCCCTGGGGACCCCGATCAACAGAGTATACAGTAGGATTTAGGTGTTAAGAATCAGAATCAGAATGATTGTATTTGGCAGCTCTGTTTGCACATACCTTTTGTCAGTGTGAATTCTAATTCCTCATTGTGTGTGTGTGTGTGTGTTTATCATTGAAGGATGATGAGATTAACCATCAGAGCCAGATGGTGGAGAAGCTGAAGGAGCAGATGCTGGATCAGGAGGAGGTAAAAGATCTTAGTTTAATATGAATGTATATTTGTTTGTATCGTTAAGGAGACCGCACACTGAAAACAACTGTGAATGTGATGTTGTTCCACAATAGATGAGTTCTTTGGGGACAACAATGCATTTTCATTTGCCAGAAGGCATTTGAGATGCCTATGTTTTGTCTTGCTGCTAAATGCCAACCTATTTAGTTGAACTTGACAACTGTTTAGCAGCTTATACAGTACACAACCAAACCAACACAATCTGTGTGAAAAGTTTAAGTAAGGTCAGTCCAAAGTCGGGTTTTGTGCTAAAGTGAACGTGGGAGTGAACATGCTGGCAGAGTGGAAACTGGTAAATATGTAAATGGCCATACCTAATCATCAGGGCTGGCAATGTGCATTTCATACTGTATCACTTGTTAATTAGCATCTGCCGCTATCTATTAATCTGCAATTAAAAAATACATATATAAAATTGAACATTCCTGTGATCCTAGAGAAGGCCAAAAAACACAAGACAAGAGACACGTTTTATTTTTATTTTTATTCAGAAATCTTTAATATTTGGTTCACAGACAGGAAGACAGAAACAAAGGGATCTGGACATCAATTTATCAATGTACCACAAAGTGTCCCACAGTGGCCTGTGGCAGTGTGTACAGTATACAGGCACTGATGGAAAATAATCTCAGTTTTTACAACATCATTTCATGTTGGTATAGCCAGGGAGGGCCTGTAGGCTGCAGTACATACTGTACCAGCACTTTGGATAATGCAATACTGGATATTTATGGCATCCACATGTATGTGTGACATAAGGTCTATAGTGGGCTACACATACAGGCACAAATCATGTAATATTGCGTGAACATGTTGTGTCTTCCTGGCTAGCACGCCATAATATTTACGCTCATATTTATTCTCTGATGATCTATTGTCTGATGATCTAATATTTCAGAACTCATACTTGCACATTTGCCCTTATCTGAAGTTATTTATGTTTTTACTTAAAGAGGTGGTGCCATGGTTGTGCACTTTTTCTGTTTTTCATGTGTCTATGAGGTTGATAGAACTTCATTAAGCCCCCTGGTGGTGTTTTTATGGTGTTTTATGTCTTCTCTGACTATTTTGAGTTTCTACCTGGAGGCTGAAACCTTGAGGGTCAAACGTGCCAATAGAAAAACAGCCCTTTATTGACATACAGTAGTCAAATTGTACCCTCCCCCTCATTATCATAACACAACAGGTGTGGGCATGAGCAGGAGGAGGAGGGACTAGGACAGGTGGGTGGTGCTAAGGTGGTGGAGGAGGTGCTAAGGCGAGAATATTCACTTTCAAAACTAACGAAAACAGCAGATCTACAAGCTCACTGCTCACAGTTGTGAGCTTGTAAATGTTTGCTATATTTGCCGTACAACCAAGTACAGTACATAGGGCTTGGGTGGTCAATAATCATTATTATTAATAATTTGCGTCCCCTTTAGTTGTTGTTGGGTATTGCTTGAGTACATTTGCACACACATAGAATTTGTCCTCTGCATTTACCCATCCTAACTACTAAGAGCAGTATGTGGATGCCATTAATACAGCCCCAGGGGAGCAGTTTGAGGTTAAGTGTCTTGCCCAGGAACACTTCAACACTGTATTCATATCCAATTGAAGAATCCACCTTTTTCATTCATTCAACCTTTATTTACAATTCTCGGAGAGATCATTGAGGGAGACCCTCATTCACAATGATGTCTTTTTTTGGCAGGGCTTTGGCCCACACACACACACACACACACACACACACACACACACACACACACACACACACACACACACACACACACACACACACACACACACAGACACACACACACACACACACACACACACACACACACACACACACACACACACACACACACACATCACACAAGCACGAATATTCATTCATCTTTGAGTGCTTTTGAAGAGCATGGTTCTCCCTTGGTGCTAACTGCTACCATGTGGCTGCTCTCTTGCTGTCCTTCAGCTTCTAGCCTCATCTCGCGGGGACAGTGAGAGGGTTCAGTCGGAGCTTGGCAGGCTGCAGACAGAGAATGACTATGCCAAGGCAGAGGTGAAGGAGGTGCTCCAGGCCCTGGAAGAGCTGGCGGTCAACTATGACCAGAAGAGCCAGGAGGTGGAGGAGAAGAGCATGCAGAACAAGCGGCTCGCTGAGGAGTTGGCTAAGAAAATGGTGAGTTGCTTGTTCCATTGCTGGAGGACAAACTTTAGTCAAAACACAGCAGGATTAAATGTGTCTCTCATTGCATGTCATAACCCAGGGATTCCGTCTGACACCGAGACTGAATTGGTCACTAACTGTCAGTAAAATATACCACAATATTGTAGTTGTGTTTTCCATCACGTAGGTTACTTGACACAGTTACTGTACCCTACCCATCATATGAAAAGCACTGACAGACTACAACTTGTTCAGAATGCGGTTTTAACAAAAACCAAGATGAGAGAACATATGACTCTAGTTTTAGCATCCTTGCACTGGCTCCCGGTAACTTTTAGGATTGATTTAAAATCCTTTTAATCGTTTTTAAGGCACTTAATTGTTTAGCACCTTCCCACCTTTCTGATTGCCTGCCCAAATATGTTCCAACCCGTCTCCTTAGGTCATCTTGTGCTGGCCTCCTTGAGGTGCCAAAAATTAATTATAAAAAAGCTTTCTGCTTTTATGTGCCAACGGCCTGGAACAAGCTCCCATTACATATAGATAACGTTAAAAGCAAGCTCAAGACCCACTTTTTTACTCTTGCTTTTAGTTGATTACATGCTATTTTATTGTATTGTTTTAGTTTTGATCTTGCCTCCTTTTAATTTGTTCTTGATCATGTTTTTGATCTTATTGTTTTTAATCTAGTTTAATATTGTGTTATTTTTCTTTTGTTGATCTTTTTTTATGTAAAGCACTTTGGGCTGCATTTGATGTCATGAAAGGTGCTATACAAATAAAGTTTATTATTATTGCAAACGCGGAAGGAGGCGCGGCGACCAAGTGGAGCTTACTATGTAACCGTGCTCGGGTTGTGTGTGTGTGTGTCTGTGGCTCTGTGTGCATGCACTGTGTGCATGCACTGTGCAGGAATTGTGCAGGAATTTAGACAATGCTCTGATTAAAATGCACAACAGCCTGCAAAAAACACACACACACACACACACACACACACACACACACACACACACACACACACAGTCAATGTTCTCTCCCCATCACGGTGAAATAACACGGATTACAAGTCCGTAAATACACAATATTTTCGAGCTGCGTTCCCTTCCAGCGTTCGCGCGTCTTACTTGTTATCATTATATTATAACCTCTAAGGAGAGCATATAGTGTAGGGCTGAACAATCATTATCTATCGTTATCTTCTACAACGTCGCAAAAGGGAATGATGTGGATGGTACAATTCATATTGTCTTCACTCACCCTGCATGTACAGCTAAAGCCAGCTACATACATGCCTTCACCCTCCGAGTGTATTTAATAGCTTGTTCAGTTCATTCCACTCTTTACCTTTCCCAACTCTTGCTTTTTCTCTGTGTGTTGAAGAGAAAAAAGTTAAAGATGATTAACTCTGGCATGGGCACAGTTTTACGGGACCTGCTCGCTCACCTCTCATTGATAAAGGATTACTGTCTAAAAGACGGCGCCTGGTGGTTTGGTAAGCAAGCAGGCTTAATCAAATCAAATCCTTCCATAGCCTTACCATTGAAGTTGGTTCCGACTCAAAACAGCAGTACTTATGGTCGAATGGTCAATGATTTTCAGTGACCATTGCAAAGCTTAGCACGTTCATCAAGTCGGACAAAAGTAAGAGTTTGATTTCTGGTCGGCATTCAAAATAAGAGCACTTCGTTAAGTCTTATTGATATGCATGCAGTTTTTTGAAGAATAGTTTTCATTTTTTCTACATTTAAAATATCAAATAACGAGTGTGAACCCATAGAGGTATGACATTTTGTTCAGATTGTGCAGCCCTAGTGTGCACAATAGGAATATGTGTCCCCCTTCTGGACTTACCACCTAAGCTAAGATTTTTCCTGGAGGACAACCTGAATCCTTCCAGTGAAATTCAATATGATGTGCACTCAGGAACATTTTCAATCTCTCTTACTGTACATGTGAAAACAATGTCATGGCCATTTTGTGTGCAGCCAAACGTTTCTGCTTCTGCCTCCTTCAGTACATTAGCTGCATGTGGGCTCAGCTCTTCCCTCTGATATAGGCGTTTCATTGCCTCGCTCGGGCTCGCCTCACGGGGCTCAAGCCCTTCTGCCAACTCAGCACCATTCCAGTTGCATACCGATAGGCAGTGAACACTAAATGATTGTTCCCTCGGGCAGCTCATACTGTATCTCAATTATCAACAGTATCACAGTCTTTTAATATACACAA
>NC_137612.1:36350054-36355054 GCF_963280865.1 Gymnoscopelus braueri | reverse complement strand
AGCAAAGTCTTTGCACTGATGAAGGCTACTGCCGAAACGTGTTAAACTGATGTACAGTAGCAATAACAAAATGTGCATCTGAGAAAACCGTCTCGCATTTTTTTTTCAAGTCCTCCCAAAAATCATCTCCATGTGTGTGTACCATCCTTTTAAATGCCTGATAAATTGATTATTATTCCAAACGTACTAAATCAAATGATGCCATGTCTGAATGCCAAAGAACAAGAAATAGTACTTTGGACAACGATTTTCTCAAATGTATTTTTTTTTAGCACATGCTTAGCCTTTCCAAAACTAGCTCCTTCCCCCATGTTTCCTGTCACCTCTCACTGCAGTTCAAACTATCTAATAAAGCAGAATGTTTTTTTTTTTAAAGTTATAAACTGGAAAGTTAGGGCAGTTGTTCCCAAATATTTCTTTTGCACATTTCAAGGTGAGTATTGTTTGATTGGAAATTAGTGAGTGAGGAACACAGGACACAGGCTGCCTAATCTATGGCACAGCAGTTTCCAATCACTGGTGATGGTGAAGGACAGTGAGATACAGAAGGCTTAACAAATGGAATTTAGAAAGAAGAGAAAAATGTTTAAAGGTATTAATTATGGAGAGAAATGTAACTAGAAACAATACTGTAGGAAATACGACTATTGAAAGTGGACCAGTGGACCAGAGGGCATCATTATTCACCTTCTTAAAGGCCCATCCCTATTTCATCATCTATTTCACACTGACAATCTGTCCTCCATCTCCCTCTGAAGCCAGACGAAATGACAGAAGCAGCCCAGTGAGCCTGCAATTCTATCGTCTCTCTGCTAAACCCTCCTAAATCCACCTCTTCCACTGAATCACCTCCCCCCAAGGCAAAATAGCTTTATAGATCTATCAGCTGAACACCTTCTTTTGTGGCCTCTCACCTGCTGCCATGGGCTTCTGTCTGAGGCCGGGCGGGCCGGCTGGCTGGCTGGCGGTCAGCCAAGGTGCATCACTGAACACGCATCACAGAAAGGATGAGCACACGCCTCATTACACAAACCAATTTGGGGCTGCCTGACCCATTGTGACCAAATTCTCCACTCTTAGCAAAGCGGACCAGATTCGACACTATTGTACCGTGCCTTGTTTTTGTACGTTGTATTCATGTTTTAAACCGCAAGTTTGTTCATTTAACTCTGGGAGTTACAAATGGATAACGCAATATTGAGGATTTTAGTGTGTAGCCTAAAGAAAATTGCCACTACAGAGCAGTACATTTATCACTGCCTTTACGACTCTGCCTTCTCGGTTGTCTTCATCATCGCTCTGACCGGATACTCCTCATCGTTATACCAGAGGCTGGAGGTGTCATCACTCATATTTCCTTTCATCCGTTTTTCCGTCGATGCCCCTTTTATTTAATTCATCCATCTGTCCATTCAAAGCACTTTCATATAATAAATCCATTCATCTATCGATCGTGTGACCAGTCCTGCAATCCATCGCTTCTTTTACACATCTACAAATCAATCTTAGTAAGTTGTAAAATACAGTATAGTAGTATTTATATACAGTACACACAGTATATATTGACAAATTTGGCTTTAACCATCATCCTTCTCCAGTTTAGCTAATTTGCTAACTGATTGCTATTGATTAATTGCTTACTGCTAGTTTCTAAGTTAATGCTATGACATGAGCTTGAACCAGAAAGTGATCAAGCAGATTGGAGTTAATGGAATGAATATACAATATAGAGACTGGGTTGAGTTTAAGTGATAATGGTCCCTTCAGATCGCAGATGCTCTACTTCTTAACAACTTCAAACAGCTTTTAAATGAATGTCTGGTCTCAGACACCACTGATGTAAATTATTCCTTTGATCACTGGCCATCCATCTATCTGGGCCCAAGCAACTCTTCATGGGAGCCAGACAACTAAAACTGTAATGAGTGTCACTAATTGTATTGATATTTTAATAGGTATGCCTTAGCTCAGAGGTTGCCAACCTTTTCGGGCTGGACATTTTCAAAGGCTGGCGTGATCACCCAGAGCCAGACAGTGAAAATCATAATTGCTTTTATAATGTACGTACGTACGGTATGTCCTAGTATAGGCTGCTATCAGAATATTATAAGCACAGTAAGTAAGTAATAAGTCAATAATTTTATAATAAAACCTAACAAAGAATGAGACAATAATGCTATATTATGCATGATAAAGGTAAGATCAATTCTGGCTATCAGGGAAGAAAAGTGATATGCAGCCCTCATACCTACAGTACGTTGCACTGCCGATCCGACCAATGTGTCGGGGGTTTTGTCAGAGTACCGTTGTACCCGTCTGTCTTTGTCCCTTTTGGGACAAAGACAGACGGGTACAATGGAGACCTGTCATTAGTATATGTCCATACTCTGTATATTGGCAAGCCCATATATGGGCATATATATATATCTGCGGTTCTAGGCAACTGGACATCCATATATGCCCATATAGACATATCGGTCGGATTGGCGGTTCTACACAACCGCATATCCGAGTCCGCAAACCGAGTTTGAAGTCGAAGTCGGTCGGTGCCATATATGCACATGACCATACAATATGTCCATAGCGGTCGGATCTGTGGCTCTGGACAACCGGATCTCCATTATATGCCTAGGGGCATATCGGGTTAATATAGGATAATGAAAGGAATAGTTGCTGGGACGTTTAAAATACTGATGAAAGCGCATGACATGATCCTGTGTCATAAACTCATAAAAATTTTACTGCTTGGTTTTAAAATTCAAGATTAAGTAAGAAAGAGGGTGGTTTCTCAGCTAGGGGTGGGCAGACAGTGTATCCAACTTAGGCTTTGCCATTGTGTATACACAAAGCGGATTTCCGATTTAATGTTAACACATTGGGTGCCAGAGGTTTATTAAAATATTATACGTTGAGTGCCTGCATTTCTTCCATCCACTTGCGTTATATGTTTCGTGCTGCAGAAGCCCCGACGCGGAAGTGCATGTAAACAAAGCGTGCGTGCGAGACGGCGGAGGGTCCCGACTAACGCCTGGAACAATAATATTTCCAACGCGATCCTCCATTGCAGCGTGATCGCCGATCGGAAACGGCTCGTTTCCACCACATTAAAAAGAAATGGAGATATTAAGCTTTTAGTCAAGGAGATAACATTGAAAACGCCGACCGGAAGGATTTTTGACATGGAGCCTCATCCAGCCTCTTCTTCTCAGAAACTCCTTGGGTGATGTCAAAGTTTCGTTTTAGCGCCCCACGTGGGCCACTCGTATAAAAATAGAATTGGGTCAAAAACGGTCCGGACCGTTTTCGGCACTTCTCGTTTGGACCCTCAAAAACGGTCCGGACCGTTTTTGGCATTCAATGTGTTAATTTTAGAGGATTTGTCCCTTGATGATATTGCATCTTGCCTTTCTTTTCTGTAGATTTTTGAGAAACAAAAATCAAGACTGCGCTTGATCAAAGAGGTAGTAGGTAACAGAGATCATTGTAGATAATGCCCAGCTGTAAACGTTTTCACTGTGTTCACTGTGTTTCACTATTCAAGCTGTTAGAGCTATTGTTGGAGAAAGGATGTTGTTAAGTGTCTTGCTTCACTTACACAGACCCTTTCACTAAGCCAGTGTTCCTTCCCCTTCTATCTTCATAGCCTATTGATTTGTCATTTAGTGCCCATTATGTTTTGCTCCTCAGATTTCTTGGATATGAGTGAGGTCAGGGGTTAATAAGTATCCTATAATCTCTCCTTCTTCTCCTGGCTGCTCTTAACGATCCCTCTTTATTTTCTCCTCCCGATATCCCTCTCCTCCCCTTCCTCTGAAACTTTGTCTTCTCCTTCTTCTTCTTCTTTTCTCCTCTTGTTTTTTCCCTGTTATGGCTCCCATGATCACCCCCCCCCCCCTCCAGGCCCGTCTGATGGCATTGGAGGCAGAGCTTTCCCGTATCCAGGAAGCTAGTGGCCACCAGAGGAAACGCATCGCTGAGATTCTCAAGGGGCTGATGAAAGACCTGAGTGAGTTCAGCACCATCTTGGGAAACGGAGACCTGAAGTTGGTAAGTGGTAATTCAACCAGACATACCGGTATACAATATTCTATATAATAAAGTTCAAGTTGTGGTGGACGGGCGGACAGATTATGCCCAAATATGGACATGTGAGCACGTTTTTGGCAACAGTTTCTTTTTGTGTGTGACATCAAACCAGAGCTTGATGCATAATAGGTGCCGGAGGGGGGGTCATTATTACTGCGTACATTTGCTCTCTCACTATCAACTATAGGTGCCAGACAAGCTAATACACAAATTTGATTGTTGATCTTTCTATGCTGGCTATAATGTGTGAAAGGAGTTGATGCTGTGAAGTGCTGCTATGTCTAGACTGACCTGGGATCAGATTACAGCAGCGCAATATACGGGGGAAGTAGAGCTGCTCCTGCTTTAAGTTCAGTGACTTGGAGAGAGGAGAGCGCATTTTTCGATGAATTGAGTACAAAGGACCCCAATGGAAACAAGCCATAGTGCTTTCTTGGGTTTAAAATCCTCTTAACAGACCTTGTATTGAACTGTTCTTTCCTGTGCTTGTCCTTGCAAACTGTTGATAAATTATTCAATCAATCAATCAAGCAAGCATAGCGCATCAAACTATTATTAATATGGAATGAAAGTAATATGGAATCATGATCGCACAGATGTGCGATCATGGATTTTATTTTCATCGAGTTGAAAACATGCACTTTTAATGTTATTGTCTCTTATTTTTAGCTGCTACATAGCTGCTAATTAATTATGTAGGCTATATAATAGGTCAGGTCTGTAATAATGTACAAATGGAATCTCGGAACGAACCTCAGAGGTCCGTCTTAAAGAAAAGAAAAATAAATCGGGTCTACTCGGATCTCGGAACAACTTTCACAGGTCATTTAGGCTTCGGGTCTGTCATTTTGGACCTGCAAAGAGCTCTAGTATTATGTGCATTGTTTATTCTGACTTCCTTCTGCCTTCCTTAT
>NC_137612.1:36277554-36347554 GCF_963280865.1 Gymnoscopelus braueri | reverse complement strand
TAATCCATGACACCTACATCATGTCAGACCGCCGTAAGCATTTGACTCCCGCTCTGCAGATTTCAAAAATAAAGGTGTTGTGACAAATAATATTTACACATTCTTTGATTAATAACAGGTGTCCTAGAAGAAACTTTATAGTTTTCAGCCGGCAAGGGATACAGTATATCTGCAACAAAAATATGATTCGTTTTTCACAAAGTGGCAGAAAATAGCTACTGTACGCCAGTTGGAGCCAAAGGAGAAAGAAGAATCTTTCTATTAGCTTAAATCTCACAGCAGCCACTGTAAGCCTGGTTGCAAATGATTGTTTTAATGTCTATTTACAATGCCTGGATTTTGAGAGACAAATACAGTAGTTGTTTCAGTTTTATTGAAACTGCTAATGGATGATCATCTGCATTTCCGCTAGATGATGCTTGCTTACAGTAGTTGTGATATCCTTGGTATCTTCAGTCCTTAGGATTTTAGGATGGAACAAGTGAGAAAGGAGAATTCAGAGACATCCGTGTGGTTAAGTTATGTCTCATGCTCAGTTATACCTAGACTATGTGGATTATTTTCATCACATGGCAGCATTTGGTCTTGATTATCTGTTGTGTGTTATGTCCTTTTGCTGATCTGAAACTTTTCAGAACGTTATGTGATGGTGTTTTGTTTACGTTTACATTATAACCAAGAACCATCCCTGAAAGGGGAGGTGCGTAATACCATTTTTTAAGTACTGTATAAGTTCTGGGTTCTCAGAACTCACGTTAGTATTACCTCCTGAGCTGGGCCCAAATTTGGTTCTGAGAACCATTATGTGAAACAAATCCAGAACCTGTGAAATACGTTTCATGGCACGGTTCACTTAGTTCTTGTAGTCAAAAAGCGCCTATATACCCCACAATGACCACCATTCATCTCTCGGACAAGGGGGTGAGTAACAGGGGGAAGAAAGGAACTGTGGGGAATTATGGACTCTGAGGAAGAGAGAGAAATTATGTAATGATAAGATCATAGAATCCAGAGGGCAAAGCTCTTCTCTTGAAAATCGAAAAAAAGAGTCTGCGCCCTGGATCAGGCTCCCACGGGAAATGCATTCCATAACCACTAAGGTGATGCTTCGAGCGTCTTAGCTCTTCCTTAGTTGCAAGCTCGAAACGTCACCTTGATGGTAATCTGAGTTCCCAGAAGTTCTCGCCAGCTCTCCTTGATGGTAATTGAATGAATTCCCTATGGTAGCATGATCCAGTGTGCAGATTCTATTTTTAACATGTTGCTTTTTCCAGCACCTGGGTTTTTCTCTTTTGTTTGACCGCGCTGTGTATTGTAAACCTTCTGCAAAGTTCTTCTCATACAGTATCACATAATACAGAAAGGAGGAGAAAGGAAAGGGAGGATAGGATGGGATTGGTGTCTAGGATAGAGGGATGCAGAGGTGAGGTGCATGTAGAGTAGAGACACGCAGACTTTTTAAAAGTTGAATGAAAGATCAATTTCCATACGGACAGGCATCGTTAATATTGAATGTACTTGCATATTCCACGGCACGGCAAGCCCAGAGTCAATTTTATCCTTTATAAATCCATAGGCCCTCTGTGAGTGTAAAGCGTTCCCTCTGGCTCCCTTTGCTCATCAGTATACTGCACCTTACACACATCTTAGAGGCTGTGTTCTGACTTTCAGCACGAGGCAAAGATTCACTCTCTGACGGAGTACATGCAGAACGTGGAGCTGAAGAAGAGACAACTGGAGGACAGTTACGACTCTCTGAGCGAGGAGCTGGCCAAACTCCAAGTTCAAGGTAGGACAGAGCCAATCACACAATGGAATAATGGATATGGAGGCAGGCTGGAAAACAAATATCTACTCAAGACAGCAACATCAATCACATCATAGTACCGAACACACAGAACATTCGATTTTCAGGTCTTGTGCATTTTCATCAGATTGTGTCTGCTGTGAGCATTTATGTTATGTTTTTTGTAATACTTTGCTCCAACTCAATTTCCCCTTTGGTAAAATTCTTGATGCTTAAGTTAAACTTGAACTACAATAGAAGAAATTAGGAACATTAAAGGACCTTACTAATATCAATACAGAGTACAGGTCATTGTCTATACACAGCTTTAGCCATATATTGGACGTAAATATTGACAGTTTCTCTGTTAATGGCTTTATTTTTAGATTTTCTCCAAAGTTACCAAAACAATAATTTAGGTTAATAAGACATCAAGGTCAATCAAGGTTAAGGTTAATTAATTAATTAAGGTTTTGTGATTAAGGTCAATAAGTCATAGACGTTAGCAAGTTTTCAAATCAATCCATGCATCCATTAAGCAGTGACTGGTGCCTTCGTCCCACCTTGAAGAATGTTCATGCTGACATGCATTTAAGGATTTTAGCCCATTGACTTAAAGACCGTTCACATTTATCAAACCTGTCTTGAGTGCCTGGTCCTGGATTATTTATTATTTTTTCTTTTTGGCCATAACTCATCCTCTCTCCCTGAATAGTATTCCCTTCTACGAGCACAATTGGTTTGAGGGACACCATTGGTGCTCCAGCAACTTCTCTATACTGTAGGTTGAGTTGCAAGTAAATACGTGAAGGACATTCTCTCCCACAACAGTCAAAGTCATCTACAGTTTGAATGTGGCCAAATACATTCTCATCCACAACACAGTCAGAGTCATCTACATTTTAAATGTGGCCAAATATAGCCTCAGGGATAACCTCAGCCATGTTGACCTTTGTCACTTGAACCACATGAACCATAATAGCGTTGAACTGATAATTCAGAAATAAAATAAGCGAACATTCGTTGAAATTAGCAGATCTACAAGTTCAATGTCGTCGTAACGCGGCTCGTTGTGAGCTTGTAGACCAGCTATTTTCGGTGAAGAAATTTGGCGTAGAGGGAAAGAAATAGCAGACCTCTGGGGGACCCCGGTCAATAAAGTATATAGGATTTAAAACAACTATCCTATGAGCAGTGTTGGGGGTAAAGCTGTTACTGTAAACGGAATACTTTTTGGGGTAGGGAGTATGGAGTAACCTAACGTTAATTTTTCATTTAAACTACTCGGTTACTTAGTTACCTTTTCCAAAATAATGGCGTTACTTCGTTACATTTAAGACCTATATTTCCCTGTAATTTCCATGTTGCTACAAAGAAAAGGAAAATCCATCCGAACATTTGCGCTGTTTCCTGAAATGAACAAGCTCGTCTCTGTCAACGGAGACTTGCGCGGATGTTACACGAAAATCGGTGACCGATTATTTGCAGTCTGTGGTGATTGCTTAATCATTCTATTCTGACGTGACTGGCGGTATTACTGGTCTTTTATTAAAGTAATTTGTCACACCTGTGCGACATTTGCGATTGAGAGAAGACAGAGAGGTTGCCCTTTAGTACAGTAGTGGAAGTATTCACATTAATTGGGGATTTATTGGTTGAAGGGAGGAGAATTTCAAACCAAATTAACCTTGGTGAAGCCCAGCACAGCTCCACAACACTGGTGGTCACTCCAGTAGGCTGCACTCTTGATTTTATGTTTACCAAACTTCCTCGCAGGGGGCTTTTAATTGTCGGTAACGCAAAAATAATTTAACAAATTACTTTTCTCAGAAGGTAATCCTGTAACATAATGGAATACTTTTTAATGGCAGTAATCCTGTAAGTGACGTTACCCATTGTGTATGAGTAATCATGCATGTAGCTTCCAAAACTCTAGCTCCAATTTAGGACACTTAGATTAATGGCTGATTTTTAAATTGCTGCAAACCATGAATGAGTGAGTTAGTGGGTGAGCGACAGGAAGTAATGTACTGTAGGTCACCACCAAAATGAGTATATCAGACCAAACTAACTGCAAATCATTCTCACTGCAGATGTGCATTTAAGTACATAAAATAAATGGTACGCAAGGGTGGATAAATCAATATTGGCCCAACTCCAGGATCAAAGGAGTGCAATCCTTAAAGGAGTAGTTCAGTTTTTTTTTGTTTTTGTCACATTCCTGAGCCAATAATATGATGACCGACTCAAAGAGTCCGAGACTCTTTGCATCTATTGACCGATAGAAGAAAATAAGTAATGTTTTGGGTGAACTACTCCTTTACACCAGCTCAGTGGCCTTGTGGTTTGAGTGTCCGCCCTGACACTGAAAGGCCGGGGTTTGATTCCTGGCCGGGTCATACCAAAGACTTACCCCAAGGTTGGCTTGGGGTAAGTCCCTGCGACACACTAGTGTCATGTCCAGGGGGTGTACTTGTACATCAAGCTGCCTCACGCTAAGGAAACAGGAGATAGGCTCCTGCCCTATGGGCCTCAGAGCTCGGCAAGGCTTACTTATACTCCTTTAAGTCACTATCGGTAGATAAAGACAAGATACTCTAGTCTAGGACATATTGATGGCACAATGATAGATCATTCTAATTGTATTAGTCAAAAACACAAATAGTAGATTGTGTCACTCAGTGAGAACTGATAGGCACTCTGTGAGAGGAATTTACAACGCCGGATAGATATGATTAAACTTAAGGCACAAATTAGGTCACCTTGACTGCGCCGTTCACCACAGGCAGTCAGTTTTTGTTTGAAACTGTACTGTTGCTGATGGTAAGTCACTGTCATCACTTAATCACCACTGTGACTGCCTGTGAGCTTTTCTGTCTGAAGCCCGGTTTATATTTCGGTATCACGTGCCCAAAGTAGCCGATTTACAACCTCACAACGCGTTGTGAGCGTTCAGATCGGCTACTTTAGGCGGGTGACACCGTCATACGACGGAGCATAAATCAAGCATGACTGTGTCTCTCTTGCTCTTTCCCTGTGTCTACACTTCAGACACAGGAAGCTTAGGGAATCAGTCAAGCTTAGGGAATTCATGTAATCATTGGAAATGATTGTGTGTGTGCGTGTGTGCGCGTGTGTGCTTTTCAGAGACCATGTCAGAGGTAGTCAGGAGGGACAAACAGGCAGCTGTCCAGGAATCTGGTGATGTAAAGGTAACCATGGTTACGGCGTGAATAATTTGGTGTAATGACCTTATGCCGCAGTGCCACAGCAAATAATATCTTGCTGCTGTTGTGGAAGAGTGCATATGCCTGTGTCCCATGTGTGCTGCTGTACATGTGTTTTTGCATGTACACGTCTACATTGATGCATGTAACACCATGCGATTGTCCCTTCTCTCTCACGTGATGCATTTCATCACTGTCGGGGCAGAAACCTTGAATGTCCGAAACTGTTACTTTTCAGGAAATGGGAAAAAGAACCTGCGTTCCAATGGATCCAGTGTAGTTATTATTTAGTCACAAGCTCTTAATAATTTGCATTGTTTCAATAATTATGAAACCCACAGACTTAACCGCTTTCAATTTCACTTTCAAAATGTTTCCAAAATAGCGAAAATAGCAGATCTACAAGCTCACAACATGTCGCGATGTGACACGTTGCATGGTAGACCAGCTATTTTTCACTACTTTTACGTGACACTCTTGTACGACGAAGTAGGACATTAATTTGCGAAAAATCATGCATTGAAATGAGGTTTCTGCCTGACAGCAACGAATTGCATTCTTGCATGTCCCTCTGATGGGCCTCACGCGCATCAGTGTAACTCCCCTCTCTCATTAACCACGTGTGTCTCACTGATGGCATTATGTGTGTGTGTGTGTGTGTGTGTGTGTGTGTGTGTGTGTGTGTGTGTGTGTGTGTGTGTGTGTGTGTGTGTGTGTGTGTGTGTGTGTGTGTGTGTGTGTGTGTGTGTGTGTGCGCGCGCACAGTGTTTGTGCATTTGGGCTCGCTCTCACGCCCACCTGTCTGCTGATGTGTCTGAATTCTCTCCTGTGTCATCACTTATGCATCTCACCTTGCTTTTATAGCCTTGCTCTTATTATACTGTTCAACAAGCCAGGAGGGGATACATTACATCGATCATAGACAAGGATACATATGAAGGACAATACCTGGGGTTCAAAGTACAGATCATAAATGATGATAAATGAAAACGATGTTAGAAAATTATATCAATAAATATATTTATCACCCGAGCATTAGGCAAGCTTATCCAAACGATTGCATATCATCACGCACCACTAGGCGAAGACCGATGCAGTCAACTCAAGGGTGGATAATACAAGGGTAGCAACGAATGCCGGGTGTTTACCTTGCATACCCATGACCGTAATTGCATAAATGAAAATTGCATTTGATAAACACATTACATTAATAGATTAACATTACTGTCAATCAGAAGCTCCCCTGCAAATGATTCAGTATTCCCGCTGCGTCAAGGGTGATCGTACACTGAGAATTGCCAATCCACAAGCTCAGAGTCACAATACATTGCAGTGCAACGCATTTTGGTGCACGACTGCAACCGAGTATAAATCCGACATTACTGTCTGTAGTTCAGCACGCGGTGGAAAATTTGCTGTGCTGATTGGTTAGCTGACATAAAACCCATACTGTAGGAAAATATACCGTTTTCGCTTGCACTGATTGGTCAGTGGCTGTATGACCCTATAGGGAAGATACAGCAGCTGACCAATCAGTGGTCCTTTTATTAATCCCCTCACCCAGGGTGAATACGAGCTTGCTGTGCAATAAATATATACTGTAAATACAAACCATTACAAACCATTGAAAAGCAGAGGGGTACTATGTAAACAATTCAATTCATACAGTATAATCATATAGTATAGCCTACAGTAGTACATCACTGTTGAACATTTCAAACATGTTGCACAAAATCCTAACTTGCATTTTTGGGTCATATTTAAAAATAGTCAAAAACTACAAACTCACAGCATGTGAGCTGCTAGTTTCGGCATTCGTCACACGTGAACTACGTATGTGGAACATAAGTGCTTAACATGTCTGAACATGTCTTAACATTAAGCATTCAGACATGTGTGTCTGAACACACACACACACACACACACACACACACACACACACACACACACACACACACACACACACACACACACACACACACACACACACACACACACACACACACACACACACACACACACACACACAGTGTGTGTCTGGGGAAACACTGGCCTTCATGTAGTTCAGGATATTTTGCACAATGTGTGCCATCCCTCTCCTGTGTTGTCTCATTATCATGTCGTTTGCATGTCTTTTTTGTCCCCTCCTGTTGTTCTCCATAAACATCAGAGGGCTCTGGAGCAGCAGATGGAGTCCCACCGCGAGACGCACAGCAAACAGCTTGGCCGCCTGCGAGACGAGATCAATGAGAAGCAGAAACTCATCGACGACCTCACTGAGTCAGTGCTTCATTATCATTCCACACTCACACTGTGTTCAGTCCGGGAGGCAACTTCTCAAGTTCTTAACTTTTACCCAGGAGTCAGATCTAGTGGGGCGTGGTGTTACAGAACCAATGCAATGATTTAAACTCAGGCAGTTTCATATCGATTTCTAACACAATGAGCATCATGTTATTCGCTTCTGGGCGATTAAATGGTTCTAATTGTTGTGCTTGTAGGAGTGAGTGAGAGTGTAACTGTGCAGCCCACTGCATTCCGATATTCCTATCCTTCAGTGCTGCTCTGCAACAATAGAGGCACAGAGATATTTGGCTGGTTTGGCAGGTAGCTGCCTGGCTGGCTATTGCCTGACCGCCTGTGGACAGCTGATTAACTATGCGTACTGTCAGCCATTCAGAGCATTCATCAGAACCTGCGGGAAACGTCTGTCCGTGGAGAGCAGGCTTTTCCCCAAGGAGCCGTCACTGCACTTCAGTATCCCTCAACAGACAAGGAAACACACGCTGACAGGCACATATACACACACACAGACAGACAGACACACACGTGCACACACACACACACACACACGCACACGCACACGCACACGCACACGCACACACACACACACACACACACACACACACACACACACTCAGGCATGCACCTAGACACTGACAGATGAGCTTAGAATGATATACTATGTGCTGTTCTCCAGCTCAAACACATGCAGAATGACATTCTGCCATATAGCACACAGGAGTTGTGGAGGTTGTTAAATATTGATAGTGTTCCATCACTTCATCTAATGGGGGCAATCCTGCCTTAATGATGCTTAAAGTCAACTCGCAAGGCAAAGCAAATGTATTTCTATAGCATATTTCAACAAGAAGGCTATTCAAAGAGCTTTATACAAACCATTAAGAGGATTAAGACAAAAGAGGCACATTATAAAAAGATTGAAACACATTTGAATACAATTTAAAAAAACATTACGAGCATTGCATAAGAGTGCAAAAGAAACACATGATAAAAGGACATTTGATATAATTAAACATTGTTATTAAGGAGTAGAGAATGGAAAATAAGTCTAAGTTAAAATAAAATGGGAAAATAATAAAATCTAATTACACAAACAATGTGATACAGATGTGACAGGAGACATCACTCTCCCTTAATATAGGCAGGAATGGCTGTAATTGACTGTACACAAAGAACATGCTACAATAAACACCAAACCATAAAAACACTGCTGATAATAAATCCAGACAGATTGTTACGACTGTTCATGCCGCTCATGGAGAAATCTGTACATACATACATACATACATACATACATACATACATACATACATACATACATATACATACAGTATACAGTCATACATACATACATACATACATACATACATACATACATACATACATACATACATACATACATACATACATACATACATACATACATACATACACACACATACATACATAAACACAAGCACATTTCACTCAGTCATGTGTGTGTGTGAGTGAGTTAGTGTTGGTCATTCGTTTATTTGATGCATTATGTTGTAGTTGCATTCATTATGTCTGAAGTCAATAAACACCTGGAAGTTTATGGAGCTCCATCCACACCTATAAAAATAAAATAGAGGCATTTATTCAAACACACACACGCACACACACACACACACACACACACCCCCACACACACACACACACACACACACACACACACAGACACACACAGACACACACACACACACACACACACACACACACACACACACACACACACACACACACACACACACACACACACACACACACACATACACATACACAGACAGAAACCTTTATTTTCTATTAATAAGATCTATAGATTTTTTTATTAAGTGGTGTGGTTTTAATTCAACTCAGAAAGAATACACTCTTCGGTCCATTTGGTTCCATTTGTACACTTTCTGAGTTATGGGTTGGAAAGGTTTAGCATGAATGAGTGATTGTCTACCAGCGACCATTGAGTACACTATAATAATAAAAAATCATTAAAAGATATAGTGGTCATATATCAATCAGCACAGCTGCTGTTTGACAGGGATTTAAAGATGTCAACTTTAAGTCACAGGAGGAGTGCAAGCTGAGGTTAATGGCTGGTCTGTTTTGTTGGTCTGTGTTTTCTTCTGTCAAATACTTTGTTGTTGTTGTCAAGTATTTACTCGTTCCTGGAAGCATTGGTGCAAAATACCTGCTTGACATTTTTTTCTTTTGAAGTGCTGTGTAATAGGGAAGGTGGAATGGAACTACTGCACTTATTTGGTCTTGTATAACAATGTGTAGCTAAATGAAACAGCAGTGATTGTTGGTTGTGAAGTGTAGTTACTGTTTCAGCAGCAACTTTAGTAGTACCAAAAGTGCTCTCTGTTGCTGTAATGTACCCATTGAGACCCCACCAAAAGATTCATGATTTAAGGAAACATTCATTTCTTATGGATGATTGTGAGACTGCCCAAAGGTTAAAATGTAATCTAATAAAATTCCAATAAAACTCTCTGATATCCGCCCATGCCAAATACTGCAGATGAGTAGATGAATTATAGATGTGTCCTGCTTTCATACAGTATATTCACGATCAATGAAATAAAACTTTTAAGCGGATGTAAATACTGCATGAATAGAGCAAATTAATCGGCCACATTAGCAGGCTTGGCAACATAATAGAAACTTAAAGTGATGCGTTTGGTCTGACGTGTAGATCTTCACAATGCAACAGCAACGTTAGTTTGCAAACATTACTGTAGCTTGCCAACATTAGCTTAACAGATTATTCTTCTATATCTATTTTTTACTGAAATTAACCAGAACACTTTGACACTCCTGACTTTTAACTACGGCACCTATTTAGGAAAAGATGAGGTAAGATAAAACTTTATTGATCCCCATGTGGAAATGCAGGTGCCTTGCGGCAACAGCAGTAAGCTGATCGATTGACTCTTTGTTTTCTGTTGAAACGCAAGTGATATGACCCATGGTTAAGTGCCTAAAGGGGTGGATTGATGTTGCTCATCTTTTACAGCCGTAACCAGAGGCAGCACTTGGAGCTGGAACAACTTCACGATGACTTTGAGACTCTCCGAGGCCAGGACCTCCACAAGAGCTTGCAGCTGGAGGAGCTGAGGTGAGACTCCCACTATATGCTTTTTACAAAATCACTGTCACTGTGGTTCTCAAAGTGGGGTCTGGGGACGCCCAGGGGTCCTTGTGGGGGATCCAGGGGGTCCCCTCACCAGCAGACTTATCTAATATAGCATCAAAATTTAACCACTTAAAGGCTATATACATCAGCTATGCCGATCTACAAGCTCACAACGGTGTTGCGGCACTGAGCTTGTAAGTCTGCTATTTTCAAACTATCTTGAAACTCAAATCCTATATGTGGGTCCCTGGCATAAAATATTTTCTGATGTGGGTCCGTTGCCGAATACAAATTAATTTGGGGGTCCTTGACACCATAACGTTTGAGAACCGCTGGCTTAGAGCACCTGGAGGCTCCACATTTCTCTTCTCTCCCTCTCTGTCTCGCTGTCTATCTCTCTCTGGTCATTAAGGACTGTTGGTATAGCCTACTATATGTTTAGCATTCAGTCAGTGTGTGATTTTGTGCATTGACCTTTGCAGTGTGTTGCATCACTGTGGCAGATGACTAATGACCACTTATTGGTCAGCCTGGCTGCTCAGAGGAAATACCAGGGAATGATTACATTTTTTCGAATTGCCAGAATGTTTTATCTTTTTTTTCTCTATTCTCTCTCTCTGTTTTCTCAATTCCCTATCACTTTGTCTGTCTGTCTGTCTGTCTGTCTGTCTGTCTGTCTGTCTGTCTGTCTGTCTGTCTGTCTGTCTGTCTGTCTGTCTGTCTGTTTGTCATAGATTTCTCAATGAGCGGCATGAACAGTCGAAACAGGATCTCAAAGGGCTGGAGGAGACTGTCGTAAGTCATTATTTACCACAACAATTCAATTAGGACTCCTTCACTAACATGCCAGCGATCCAATACACACCCTCTCACTCTGACCCTTTCTGTTCTCTTCAATCTATTCCTTTCTTCCTTTCTTCCTTTCTTCCTTTCTTCCTTTCTTCCTTTCTTCCTTTCTTCCTTTCTTCCTTTCTTCCTTTCTTCCTTTCTTCCTTTCTTTCTTTCGTCCCCTTAGGCTCGTGAGCTCCAGACCCTCCACAACCTTCGCAAGCTTTTTGTTCAAGACCTCACGTCTCGAGTCAAAAGAGTAAGCATTCTTCACCTGCTTTCAAACAAATCAGACATTGTTTCACACAGCCGAAGCAGCGGACACTGTCCTCTTACCTGTCTTCTTTGTTCCACAGAGTTCAGAAATGGAGGCTGATGATACTGGGGGGTATACCATCCAGAAACAGAAGATTTCCTTTCTTGAGAACAACCTGGACCAACTTACAAAAGTTCACAAACAGGTACCACTGAAATATGTGATTTGGTGTCCCTTTACACCAAATGAAAAACATTTTACGCTGTGACTCTGAAACAGGTAGCTGCCTATAAGAGTCTGTGTGTGTGTGTGTGTGTTTGTCCAAAGCTACAGTAATCTCGCAAACTGTGCACACTGTCACTAGGCTAACGTAGAATCCCACACATTTTTGCTCACATATTTTTTATATAACTTATAATGGAAGTGGTGCCCGGATTTTCTAAGTTTGGGCACGGATGACACCATTGGCTAGACTCTTTCAGAGCCAAGCCGACTAGAGAATGTCGGTCGAATGACACACAAAGCCATGCCGTTATTAGACACACTCTTGTTTTTGTGTAACCAAAGGTGGAGATAATAAATAATTACTCATGTATTCCTTTTTCAGTAATTTTTGTCTTAAACCCCATTTAGACCTGTTACACCTATACGTTGTTATACCTTTCCTTGTGTCATTTTAGTCGTTATATACAGTAGCAACATTATATATTTTTCATGTTTTGAGTAAAGATTTGTTTTTCAGAAAACTTAGGTCAGGATTTTGAAGGCGTTTTTAGATCAAATCAAATTATCAAATCTGCAATCAATGTGAAATCAATGGATGATGCGTGCGTGCGTGCGTGCGTGCGTGCGTGCGTGCGTGCGTGCGTGCGTGCGTGCGTGCGTGCGTGCAACTACACACCAAAATCCAGAGTGTGAATTGGACTGCAGTGTAGACTGTACTGAGGCACAGCAGTAAGTAAGGCAGATATATCGGAGCAAAACATAAAAGGGTGATGACAGTGAGTCAAATTAATATAGAGCACAGTGTGTGCCGTTTGTCACTGCTTTCCTCTGAGCAATAGTGCTTTTCCACCATCAATCATCCCTCTGTCACAGCCACTGATAAACGTTCCAGCCCTTGAAAACAAAGCTGCAGGAGGTGCAATCCACCTCAGTATCAAGCAATGGTGGAGGAAGTACTCTGATTTTGTTTTACTTGAGTAAAAGTACCAATACCACAATGTAGAAATAATCTGTGAAAGTATAAGTCCTTTATTCAAAAGTTTACCTGCTGAGTAAAAGTACAAAAGTATTGGCATCAAAATATACTGTATCAAAAGTCGAATACTGGTATCCTAAGTGCGCTCCCTCTTTAGTTCCTGGAATGTGACGTGTCACGTGACATTCTCGGCAGCCCGGCTTGCAATTGGCCACTGCATTCTGGACAAAGGCGGGCCACATTGATGCTTATATGAAATAAGCGCTCTTGTTGCATTTTAACGCGTGATTTTTGAGGGGCCTCAATTGGAATGAAAAACTGTTTATTTATATTTAAAAAATAATAATTTGAGGAAATCTCATGAGGCCCCCTGACTCTTGAGGCCCCAGGCGGTCACCTAACCTTGCCTAGTGGTAAGTCTGCCCCTGCCTAACCCTAACCCTAACCATAACTTTAGTAAAACTATGCTTATAGGCATATTGTATTTGCACTGTTATTGATATGTTTTACCTTTTATTCTTGTTTTTAATTTACCACAAAAATGATGAAAACAATTAAAAACCTGACAAATTATTTTAGCTATTACTATTATAATATTATATTGCAAGGATTAGAACATGATGAGGGATATACACCTCGTAGGACTTGCACTCGCTGTCCCTCCAATTTTCTAGCATAATCCTGAAGCGTCCAGGAGGGAAACGAGAGTTCAGTTTTAAGTCACACTGCAGACGATTCAAAGTGTCTGCTGCACTAAAGCACTAAAAGCAATCTGGCCTAAATCAGTCCTGGGCCTGGCATGAGCCACCCAGTCAACCAGTCAGCCGCTGGAGACAGTTAAAAATGGACCAGAGCTCCAATTCAACAAATAAGTAATATACAATGGTAATGTTTCGACCAGGGCTTTAAGATTGTAGCGTTTGCGGTCCCTCACAGCTAACTCACTAACTTAAATAAAAGAAGGAAACATGGATTGACGTTTTAACCGGAGAACCGGGTTTTATTGCCCTTTCAATACAGGCTAAAACTGGGTTGGGAGGGTGCCGAAAAACAACAAAGAGGCTGCGCTGTCTGTCTAGCTTGAGTCTCTCCACACACTGTGCCACCATAGTGTCTCTGCCACTTCCTTGTTCCTCTTCGTGGGCTTCTCCTTTACCCACCCCCTTTGATCCTGTGTTAACCCCTTCTCAGCCTGACCTAAACTGCATACCTGAACTAGGCACCTCCTCCCCCCATCAAAACCCCCCCCTCCCACAAGTCTCTGTCATTATTCCAGCAGGGTCGCTACAATATAGATACCAGTGATTATTGCATCTGACAGAGAGGACCAACCCACCTTATCATAAAGGATACAGTGATGAGTACTATTGCTATCACTGGTAATAAACCCCAGGGCATATGCTTGCACATGCATCTCGCACGAAAAAAATGTAACGTAAAAATGGACACTTCCGTTAGAGGCCCCTTAAAATACAATTGCTCTTTTCTGCAATGGCTCTTTCTTATTCTCTTTCTTCAATAAATACAAAAATGCACCCCAACTCATCTCCTGCTCTCGCGTAGAGACAGTCGCCATCTTCTTCGCATCCCCCCACACACAGCGGGTAATTTAAGTTGGCCGTGTTAAAAGCTCTGCAGACTGGCACACAGTACATATTCAGCCGGGCAGGCAGATTGGTGAGTGGAGGGAGCTGCAGTGCAGTGGTCTGTCAGGCAGAAAACCAATCCTAAAGTGTTGTGCTGGATGAGGCCATCTTTCCACCACCTGCTGATACAGTGGGGAGAAAGGGCGTGTTCATAAATCAGCTGGCTCTCAGTGGAAGGATAAGGCTCTCTCATAGACAGCAGTGCACAGTTCTAGATGAGTCCTTTGCTCCTCCAGAATGTCTTCTTCTGTGTAGAGATATTATACAGCTCTAGAATGATGTAGGCTCTCTACTGTATCTATCAATCTGTCTGTACACAGTGTGTCTGTATGTCTTATTTATAGGTATGTACTATATATATAAATATATATTTTTATATGCTATATAACATATATGGGTATGGGAAGTGATAAAAGGACTAGAGGTTGATTGCTGTTATCAGCCCCTGAACCGATACGGCAGCTGACCAATCAGTGCAAGCTAAAGTGCCACACACACACACACACACACACACACACACACACACACACACACACACACACACACACACACACACACACAGACACACCCCCACACCCCACACACACACACACACACACACACACACACACACACACACACACACACACACACACACACACACACACACACACACACACACACACACACACGAATTGTGTCGTGTCATGGTATGAACTAATCTCTGTGGTTCCTTATTTAGGTCTCTTCTTGCTACTGGGGACTTGACCTAATTGGTTGTTTTTTTTCTGCAATAAAGGACTGACAAGCAAACATTCAACATGACCTATATGCCTGTAGTGTTTCTTGGAAATAGCATAATCAGCCTTTATGCCACTGTTAGGTAGCTTTGCCTAATGGCGAAAGCCCAAGGCAGATATGCTTTCCCAACAGGAACTTGATTAGATTTCAACCTTTAATATTAAAAGCAAAAGAAAGCTCATGATGGATCTAAACATGTTCTGTGCACATAGTAGTATATTTTGTAGAATCATGGTGAACGTGGTGCAGTCTCAGTCAGTGCAGTGGGGGCAACAGTAGTTTAATCTAGGGGTAATGAAGTTGTCTGGTGTGTAGTTAACATAAAGTTAAGCAGACCGTATCAATGCATTTATTACATTTGGAGGTAGAGATATTGTTGTCCATATAGCACTGTGGGGGCGAGATGGGTTGTACATTAAGCTGAGCATAAACATAAATTCAGTTCAAGTATTGACTATAGTAGATAGTGTCATTGTCCATATCACCATTGGAGAGAGAGATTGCCCAAAGGGGAATGTTATTTAGACAGATACTGTACTAAGTTGGATGTTCTTGTCACTGTATATTTGCACTTACCTGATATTTGTCCTCTGGTATCCTAGTCCTAGTTTCTATGATGCACTACACATTGTTCTTCTTTGCACTCTACTTACTGTATGTGACGATTCTTGCCATTTACTCCGATTTCACTCACTTGTAATTTTCTCTGGATGAGTGTCTGCAGTGGTGTAAAGTAACTAAGTACATGTACTGGAGTACTGTACTTAAGTACAATTTTGAGGTACTTTCACTTTACTGGAGTATTTCCAATTTTCTATACTTTATACTTCTACTCGCGATGCGACGAGTTGTGAGCTTGTAGATCAAAAGATTTGTATACATTTTTGACATTTTTAACTTGTGAAACGGGACATTCAGCATAATGAGTACTTTTACTTTTAGCACTTTAAGTATATTTTGATGCCAATATTTTTGTACTTTTACTCAAGTAAATTTTGATTACCGGACTTTAAAGGAGCTACACCATGAATTTAAAAAATATATTTGATATTTAATATCATATGGTGTATGTCCCTCAAACCTTTTTCAAAAGGTTTGAGCCTAAATCATCACTCAGATATACTCATCCCAAGTCAATTGTCTCTGGCTTATACAGCACTTTCAGCTGCAATACCAAAACGTCCTCTTGGGCAGGGGGGGGCTACTGAGCAATTCTGTTAATACAAAATTCTGTTAATAAAAAAATATATATTAAAAAAAAAAAAAAAATGAAAAAATTCTGCATAAAAAGAAGCATCTAAGAAAAATACAAAATCGAAAAAAAAACACTTTGAACATTTTTGAACAATTCCACCAAGTGTTTGAGGTGCCTGTTTCACCCACTTCCGGGGGGCGGAGCCAAAATCCGAGCCCGAAGTATTTGTTCGTAGACCCCCACTTAGGGGGGGTAGAAAAAGTTTCGGAGCGATTCGGGCACTTTTCATTTAACATTGGGTTTGCCATCAAAAATGTTTATGACCTCATAAACATTGCCATTCTGAGATCGCCTGTTCAGACACGCCCATTCTGGAAATCCATGAAATGAGAAGGAATGACTGAATTTAAAAAAAAAAACATTTTTTGGGGTACAAGAGACACTGGGGACCCCAAAAAATACAAAAAAACAAGAAAAAAGTGATTTTCATGGTGTAGACTCTTTAACTTGTAACAGAGTGTTTCTACATTGCAGTATTGATACTTTTTTTTACTAAAATCGGAATGCTTTTTCCACCACTGAGTGTCTGATAAATTAAATAGTAAATTGTAAGTGGCCCACTGCCCCCCTGACAGTGGACTGTTGTTTTTAAGGTATAGTTCAGCTGTGAAACATCCATCCCTGGGGAAGAAACCGTTCCTCAGTCTGGAGGCTCTCATAGCGCCTGCCAGATGGTGGGAGGGTAAACAAAATGGCCCTGGGGAGTGAGGTCTTTGGTGATACTGGTACATGTAGCGGTAGCTGAACAAAGGCGTCAGGTGTTGTATACATCCTTCTTGTCTTGACAACCCGCCGCAGAGCTTTCTGTTCAGCAATGGAGCAGCAGGCATGTCACACTGTAATGCAGCACGTCACGGTGCATCAGCAGTCATGTGATTAGACTCGGGGGGGGGGGGGGGGGGGGGGCACCACGAGTGAGTCAGACAGGGTTAGAAGCATGGTCAAAGGGGAAAGTGTGGGGGGGTCAGGGTTCCAGCGGAAAAGTGTGAGAGGTGTTGAGTTGAAAGGGCTAGGCAAAGGCTTTATCCATGGGAAAGGTCCAGGTTACTTGAGCAGGCAATTAGTCTGAACACGCTGAGGTGCAAGGGGGACAAGACTAGAGCAGAGGTAATTCCAGGGAACATGCAGGTCATAACAAGAACAATCAGGCAGACTAATCTGGGTAAATCCTCAGGTTTTGGCTTACGAAACAGGCAGAAAACTGGTCTCATTAGTAGGCAGTGGAATGGCATTTGACAGGCAATAAATACTAATGAGACTCTGGAAATGGGGATAGTTGTGTGGACATGGGCGTGACTCTCTAAACAGTTGTCCATCACTCAGTGTCCGCAGTGGGTTTTCCCTGTCCCTAAAATGTGTCTTGGCACTGTAATCTCCTCCTACACTTCACTTACTTAATTCAGTCATTGTCACTACTGTAAATAATTCACTTTTAAGAGACTGATGTGGTCCTGTAAGAAAGGATATGTATAAAATATTAAAAGGGGAGAGTAGCTACGGGCAAACACTTACTGTGGAGATCAAAGGTTTCCCTTGCAACATCCAAAAGAAAGACATGCATCCTTAATTGAAACTCTAAGGGCAACCTTACCTTAACTTAGGTAGTTTTATGCAACTGTTGTGGAAAAAACTGCAAACTTATTGGGAACGATGGTGGTGAACGCAGTGTTATAGTCAGTGAATAGCATTCTGATGTAATTTTTTTTACAAAGACATGTTGACACTTTGTAACCTGGTACCTTTTCTCGAAAATGTTATGTAATACCAGGATCAAGGCAAAATTACACGTTTTACAACCGGTTGTGTACTGTAGTTACCTTGCTGTCATGTGCGGTAACTCCAAATATTATAAGACTATTTAAGGTATCTTAAATAGTTACGTCCCTAGATTAAAAATACATAATTCAAAATCTCCCCATTGAACTTGCACAGTGTCTCAAAGTCACTCTTTTAGCACACAAATGCAAACAAAGCAGATTCTGACAATGTATAACATTACAAAACCAGATAGCCTACTGTTTAAAAAAAAAAACTGTTTTAATAAAAATGATAAATAAACTTAAAAAGAATAAGTAATAAGTAATATTGCTTTAATGTGGAATCTGTCACAGCCTCTAGCAAACTTCTCCAGTCACTCAATATATGTGTGTCTGTCCATGTCTATATTTGTGTGTCGGTGACAGCTGGTACGTGACAATGCAGATCTTCGCTGTGAGCTTCCAAAGCTGGAGAAGCGCCTTCGGTCTACGGCTGAGCGAGTCAAGGCCCTGGAGGGCGCACTGAAAGAGGCCAAGGAGGGGGGTATGAAGGACCGCCATCGCTACCAGCAGGAGGTGGAGCGCATCAAGGATGTAATGAGGGCCCGTAACCCGCTGCGCAGGCCCCACGCCGCGCTGATCGGTAACGCACACTCATCTCACCACCTCCTCATGTCCTGTCCTTGCACACACACACACCCATGCACCTTTTGTACAAGAAACGCATGCAGCATGAGAAGTATGTTAGGGTACCAGGTACCTGGAAACGAGAACATCTGTGCTTCGTCGTGTAGACTTATAAACAGTACGGATAAAAATCACATCAGCTCTATGCACTGACTGTAGTAAGGATCGCTTCACGTAAAGGGTTACCCTAACCCTAACCATGAAATTATTATTCTTTTTTATATTACTGTTTTCAATTATTCATTTATTTATTTATTTAATTTTCCTCTCCTTTCCAACTGATCTTCACATTATTAACCCTTTAAAGTTTAAACCCTACAGTATATACTTATATGGCTATTATGATATGCCCAGAATTGGAACGCTAGGGGTCAAGACTTAAAGGTAGGGTAAGTGATATTTTTTGGTTAAAACAAAAAGTATTTTGTTAAAAGGTTAAAGCACTATATTCTGATAGTAATCATTGCTATAGAGCGTTTGTTCAGTAACAGGAGTCTCCCCGTCTCTCCAGCTCTTTAATAAACAGAAAATACATTTTCCGGTAGGTGTCAAAATCTCAGCCAATCAGGAGAAAGTACCCATTTTTAAGCTTCATTTTTATAGTGTTCCAGTTCCAATTTTGCCTGCTCATTTCTTAGTGTCATCACTTCCAATTTCACTTGTTTAATCTATATATTGATTGAGTTCTCTATCCTGATTGGATACAATTGGAAATGAAACTGAAACTGAAACTAAAATGCATTTGCTGTTTTATAAAGAGCTGGAGAGACAAGGAGACTCCTTTTACTGAACAAACACTCTATAGCAGGGCTACTCAACTTAAGATGGCTCAGGGGCCACTCAGCAAAATACCAAAAGTCCAAGGGGCCGCCATAAAAATGACGGTCCTATTTTGGATTTTTCGATTTTGTAACGCACAAGAAAATGTACATTTTGACATCATATTCTTTTCACTGTACCAGTTTATTTTGTGTTGTGTGTATGTCCAGTGGCAGACACCTAGAAAAATGTGGGGGTCAAACCCCCCCAAAAACCCGAAATGCATAGAAAACTATGCATTATACCTGTAACAATTGACGCACCTGTATGTATGTCTGTCTGTTTGTTTTTGAAAAATGTTTTAGCAACCCATATATTTGAACGGAAATGTATATATATATTTTTATTTTATTTTTTGACCATGAGGGGGCCACCAAGACGCTGCGATCGGGCCGCATGCGGCCCGCGGGCCGCGGGTTGAGTAGCGCTGCTCTATAGCAATGAGTACTATCAGAATATAGAGCTATTTAACACTTATTTTAACCAAAGAAAATCACTTACCCTACCTTTAAAGTGGCTGCATTGGTTCATTCAATGTGCACATACGACAACACACATACGATAAGACACAATGCACACATTCGCGCACTTCATTAAACGAGCATCAATAGCGACCAAAACCAGCAAAACTCATGTAATGGTTTCCATGGCTTCCATGTGTGAGGCAGTGTAATCAGCAGATCATCGTCAGGCAGAAACCTTTTATCTCCATACTAGAGTGTCGCACAAAAGTGCTATTTTTTTATTTGAATTCTAGAAACCGTTTTGGACATATGAGGTTTCCACCTGACAGCAACGAGATGTAATTAAACCAGTAATGCATTAAATGGTTTCTGAGTGTGAAGCAGTGTAATCAGTAGATGTAATGAAACTCTTCTAATCTTCTTATATAATCTCGCTAATCTGTCATATTTGATGGAGCAGTGATCCGTCTGATCTCATCTGTTGTTATGAGAATGAGAATGTCATATTATTGTAACATTCCAGGTTAAAAGCTTTCAGCAAACTCTCAGAAGTGAGTTCCACAATCAAATGATGCAATCTACTATATTAACTATGAATGAATCATGCAATAATATTGATGTTTTCCAGATGACTTGCATAAAGGCTGCATTATGATGTCATAGAGCACTTTCATTTGCTTAATAATGTTTGATGCAAGCTTATACTAAGAAAAAAAGAGGAACAACTGGATGGAAGAGAAAAGGATTGAATGGAGATTTGATTAATCTCACTCTCAGTCACTCAGTCACTCAGTCACTCAGTCACTCACTCACTCACTCACTCACTCACTCACTCACTCACTCATTCACTCACTCAACTCACTCAGCGAATTCTGTTCTGTCGCTTACAGCCAAGCCTGTGCGTCCCGGCCACTACCCACCCTGCTCTCCCACCAACCCCTTCTTCATTCGCGGCTACAGCGATCACTCCTTTGCCTTCAGCAACGCTCCGTTCAATGGCAGCAGCAGCAGTAGCAACCGCAACAGCCAGCCATCTGCCGCCGCAGCCCCAGAGCCGGACAGAGAGCCAGAGAGCACAGAGTCGGCTCCAGAAAGTGAACCCAGCTCCCCACAGTCCGTCTCCGGCCAGAACAGCCCCGTCAAGCATGTCAGCTCACAGAGCAACGACACCCGCGACAGCGATGCTCAGAACAACATGTGAGCAGATCTGTCCTCTGTAGCAGTTTATGGGTGAAGGCACCACATAGCATCAGGAAGTAATGTAGCTTTTGAAACAATGCTGTTGGTTTGTTTTGAGAAAGATGACAAAACGGTCACTACTGTAATGTATATAGTCTAGCTAAATGAAATACTGGCTATATCACTCTTCACATGCATTATGAATCGGACCCTATTGAACTAAACTGTAATTTAACCACTTCAGCCCTATTGAAAATCTTGAATACTTTCCGATCTACAGCTCACGCGATGTGACACGTCGTGAGCTTGTAGATTGTCTATTTTCACTATTCATGAAAAAGTTAGAAAAGTTTGAAATTTGTTTTGCCTATTATAACATGCAAATGTTATTTTGTTATAAAATAGGGGCACCGGGTTGAAAGTGATTAATGTCTGTGTGCTTACAGATTTATTTATTTATTCATTTATTTGCAGTATGAGTGCTATATTCAGCACATTGCAGTTATTCACCGTAAAATATTTTCCAATTGTAATTTCTCTTGATATAAAACTCTACATACTTCAATATAGGCTTCCATCTGAATCGGCAAAGCCAGCGGACCCTTCTACAGAGACACTGGACTCAGATGCTGAAAACGGTAAGCTCTGTTCTCACTAGATGTCTGCTGACGTCCGCATATCCTTATCACCATCAACAGGGGGGCAATTTCATCCATTATTATCGCTGACGGCCATGATACAGTACATTTGCTCCTTATTGCTTTCTCCAATATTTTCTTGCCCTGCCAGTCCCCACTCCCACATTCTTCCTGCAAACACTAGAACGTTCCCTGTGAATCACGGCACCATCATGTCTGATACCATCCCCTGGATGGCTGTTATGCCAATTTACAGTAATCGCCCCCCTGCTGCAATAACGATTGTGCTCTTAACGTCACTCTCTCCGTGATTCAACTAATTTAAACGCCAGCGTGACAGCGGTCGCTGTAATTGGTGTTTGAGTTCTAGAAAATAGCTTTACGTATGACCGAGCATTTCACTAAGGGTCAGTGGCCTCAAGATTCAGGATCAATGCGTGGAACGATCTATGATTATTGTGGATATGAACTGAAATAGTTTAATGAGCGGCTGCTGCTGCTGCTGGTGTGTGTGTGTGTGTGTGTGTGTGTGTGTGTGTGTGTGTGTGTGTGTGTGTGTGTGTGTGTGTGTGTGTGTGTGTGTGTGTGTGTGTGTGTGTGTGTGTGTGTGTGTGCTCGTGCCGCGCACGCGTGCGTGTGTTTGTTTATTTCCCTCGGTGTGCACACACAGCAAAATCCTAAGCGTTCATTAGTGGGCTGGCTGACGAGTAGACTTGTGTTATCTTCACTTTCTATTTATTATTCCACCCAGTTTTGTGTGCCTCCACACACTTTGAGCTAGAAAGTCTCTTCAGACTTTGAAATGTTGCGCTTTTAGTGGTCTACACTGTGGATTTAACCAACTTTTTTTTCTATATTAATATTCTATATTGTATTACTATTCTGTTCTACTGTATACACACACATTTTACAGTCAAAGGACCACAATTGAAATGAGCTCTCAATCTTTTTTGTGTTTCATCCTTTTGATAGATATATAAAATAAGTATACGCATGTTTTCAATAAAAACATCAAACAATCAAATACATTTAAAAAGAAACCCATTTTGTTGCACCTAATTTGCACCCTATGTCCTTCATAATTTCACCTAGAAACATTCAAACTTTAAAATGTTCAGCCACCTTTGGATACAACTGTACCATCTACAGTACAGTCCCCTCGGCCTCCGCTACTCTGCAGGGACTTTCAATTAAACACAAATTCAACTATTATCCTACTGAAAGAATAGGAGAATAAACAGGGTACAAACAGAATTAATAGCTCTCAAGTGCCACCTTTGGAATCAACTTTTGACATGTAATACGTTTTGTGCAAACTGCTGAACCGATCGGCGAAACACCAAATTTTGTGTGTGCACTGCCAGTACGTCACATGTTTTATACAAACTTTCATTTTATAATGGAAGTCAATGGGGCTCTGATTGGGTTGAAACCTTGGGGCAACTTAGCCCCACCCCCTTTCCAGATTGGACGATGTTTAATAGTTCATAACATTTGAACCACATGTTGCACAGACTTGTGCGTCGCCTCATTGGACTTAGTTTAGAGTCATTGTTTATTGGTGTATCTTATCCATACTGTAAGTAAAAAAGATGACGAGTGAGACCACTGTACAATGCCCAAAACACATAATTCCTTACATCCTTTACAACTGCATTTTCTTGGCAAGGAACACACAAAAGGCTTAACCATGTGGACTACTATCTTATCCCCACCCACTTTCCTGATTGGTAGATAAATATTTGATAGTTAAATTTTTTTTTGATAGTCAACCCCTATTAACTCTTTGCACAAACAAACACCCAATCTGATTGGATGCTAAACTCCTTTTAGCTTTAACAATAATTGTACACAACTCTTGCTATTTTGCACTGTTCTTCTTTCTTCCAAGTCCAACTTTTAAAGTGTAATTCCTTTCAAATGCTTTATCTCTTTAATGTATTTATGTTATAAATTTACGTTCCACTGAAACACTAGTCTGGGAGGCTTCGGCTCAAAGCCTGGACAGCAGGGGCGCGGCCACTGCTTTCTGATTCAAATCAACAGCCAATGAAGAAAAGGGGGCGGGATCCACATGCAGTGGGTGTTGCATGTAAATAGGAGCGACGGGATGCAATTTCCCCTTGAGAAATTGTGGCTGCCATTGTTGTGTACTGCTGTTTGCCTCTCGTCGGACTTTTTAGACGAGTTGCACAGCTCTCAGACCGGTAAGAGGCGTGTCCGCTCAGATTCTGAGCGTAAGTTACATCCCGCCCACAAATACCAGGGCTTTGGCCCAGAAGTTCCTCGCCCCTCCCGTTTGTATGCGAGAGCTGGCGAAAACTTCTGGGAACTCAGATTACTGAAACACCAGTTCAAACATTGAATTATACGTAACTTAAACTTTAAAGATGCATTCCATTCAAATGCTATTTCAGGATTTTACCGTGTGCATGTAGAGTGCATACTGTATGTATGCATGTACTGTACAGTATAGACAGTACACACGTGCATGTGTGTTCATGTCTGAAAAGTATGACTACTGCACATCTGTTTCTGTGCAACTGTGTGTTTCTGTCAGTATAAGTTCATGTTCACTTCCCTTGGCAGAGTTTGGGTGACTGCATGTTTACCTCTGTGCGGGTGCCAGGTTTTCTGTGTGTGTGTGTGTGTGTGTGTGTGTGTGTGTGTGTGTGTGTGTGTGTGTGTGTGTGTGTGTGTGTGTGTGTGTGTGTGTGTGTGTGTGTGTGTGTGTGTGTGTGTGTGTGTGTGTGTGTGTGTGTGTGTGTGTGTGTGTGTGTGTCTGTGCCCATCAGGGGCAGGCTTCAGAGGAGATAGATGAGGGGTGTAGCATCATTACTCACATTACTGGCACAGAGCAGGGCAAACAAGCTTAGATGCCCTAACTCTGACCCTCTTTTGACTTATCTGGTACACAACTGTACCATCTACAGTACAGTCCCCTCGGCCTCCGCTACTCTGCAGGGACTTTCAATTAAACACAAATTCAACTATTATCCTACTGAAAGAATAGGAGAATAAACAGGGTACAAACAGAATTAATAGCTCTCAAGTGCTTTGTGGCTCAAGGGAGTAGAGTAGAGGATGGCACTAACAGTGCAGGATTTAAGGGTTTTATATCCATGGGAGCTACTTACCCTGACAATGTATGCACTTACATTGTGCTACTTTGGAAAATCCACTAAATGAAATATTGTGGCATTTCACTATACTCTTCTACTGTATCTCATTACTTTACTTTATTTGTTTATTTAGACAGGACAGAGCATATTAATGAACGTCACATGAACGTAAATACACCGGATTTAGCAAAGATGCTAATTTTCATCCGCAGTCCTCACACAAAACATAAAAACATAAAAACAATAACATCAGAAAACAGACAAACGGTGAAATACAATTACATTACATCACATAGCCTAAAAAAACCCTAAAATATGATCACAAATGGTTGCAGCTTTGGTTTTCAAGCAACCATCTTTTCACATTGAATTTAAAAGATGGAAATGTAGCACAATCCCTTATATGTAGAGGAAGGCCATTCCATGCTACACAACCCTGTACTGAGAGGACATTTTGACCGAAGGTTGTTTGCCGGTGCGGCACTTCACAATCTCCTCGAGTAGTTGCTCTGGTACTGATTCCTCTTTCAGGCTTCCTTTTAATGAATTCCCTTAGGGGGGGCGGGCACAGACCATGTAAGGTCTTGTATATGACCCCAACCTGTTTGAACTTTTTTCAAATTCTATATAGTAATGTCCCCATAGAGCATGTAAATCAAAAAAAAAATTGGTGCGCCACACCATCGTACAACAGAGTTTACACATTACTGTACCTAGTAAAGTTGGCGGGCAGAATATCAATAGGAGCCCTCGAATAAGATGCAAATACCAAAAACCTCTGCTAGACTAGTCTTGCACATCTATAAACTCGTCTGTCTGTCTGTCTGTGCGTGCGTGCGTGTGTGCGTGCGTGTGTGCGCACGTGTGTGTGTGCGCACGTGTGCGTGTGCGCGCACGTGTGTGTGTGTGTGTGCGTGTCCTTCCTTGTTGAGTGTGAAGTCGATTGGATAAGCGGTTCTCAAGAACGCTGCAAGCAGCTGTACTGTGGTTCTCGACAGCGCTGCAAGGGCCCGGTCCAAACAGGCACACTTTCTGAACGGCCATGCACCCCCAACCGGCACTGCACTAGTTACATCACTACCAATGATACGAGTAAAAAATTCGCAACAGAAAGCCTGCTAATGGATTCATAACCAGTATAAAAGTGAAGAAAACTACTGCATGCACTCATCTCTCATTTAGATGACATATATTGACCGCTGACATTTCAGTATAAATTGCCTTTTGTGAGAGAAGTCCCAGTGAGGATAAAGTTATTTTTAAAGCTGCAATCCGTAATTTTCATGTCTTACTCGGGCTTATTGTGATTCTTAAGTGTCAGGTAATTCGCGTTTTTTTAATATATATGTATTCATTGCACAAAGTACAAAGTTATCCAATAGCCATAGCATGTCATTTTTGTTGTGCCCTTAGTAATCTACCCCCCACCCCGGTCCAACATAAAAACATGCAACATACAGACAATTACATAACTCAAAAGAAAAATCAATTATAATAAAGGATAATACATATAAATTACTCAATTCATATAGTAATTATGATTTCCCTCGCTATCACTCCTGGCACTCCCCCATGGTACATACTGTATAGTGTGTAAACAACTCCCTTTTACATGTGTTAATCTAGAGCTTGTCAACGTGTCTGGTTGTAGTTTTATTTGTCCTGTAGTGTCTTTAATTTAGTTATATGTTTAATCATAGGGCCCCATACCTGATAACATTTTCCCGGTGATCCCCTCAGATCCCCTGAATTTTATTTTTTCCAAATTTAGAGGTCTTTAAGCCATACATAGGGGCCAGTGCAGTGTTGATTTCCACTCCAATAATATCCTTCTTCTTGCTAATAAAGATACAAAGGCAAGCTTCTGCTTTATACCCCTCCCAATAAGTTGGTGATCTGATAAAACTCCAAACAATGCCATCTCTGCACACGGTGACAGCTCTATGTTCCAAGCTTCATCAAGGTGTTTAAAAATAGCAGTCCAGTAGCCTTGTAGGCGGGGACATGATCAAAACATGTGTGTCATGTTTGATGGGGACATATGAAATCTATTACAGGAATCTGTGATGCTGGGGTATATTTTAGAAAGTTTGAAATTAGTGAAAATAATACGGTGCACCACTTAAAATTGCATTAGGTTCAACCTAGCGCCTATCATTCACTCTCATTAAAGCATCCTCCCAGAATTCATCATCTATAACCCCACCCAGTTCGTGTTCCCAATCTTTTTGAATTTTATCCAAAGAAATTAATATCTACAAAATATGTTGTCTATATAAAGATCCCTTAACTTAAAGGACGACTTCACCCATTTTCAACCTTCTTCTTTTAATTGGTCCTCACTGATATGATAATATGGTAAAAATAAATTGTACTTGGTCTGTCTCTCCCACGAGATCTGTGGACACTTCAGAAAACCGCCTACCAGTGACATTATCATTTGGCAGATTTTTTTTTTGAACAAGATTTCAACATTTTAATTAATATTTTTGGGTTCCATTATAGCATGCTAACTTTCCAGGAATAGATAGCCTGCAGGTTCCATTAGCTTGGATTTCCCATCAATGATGTCACTGGTAGACAGGTTTCTGAACTGTCCACAGCCATCCTCTGAGACACAGACGGAGTAGACAAAATTTGTACCATATTATTATGAGGATTAGTGAGGACCTATTATATGAAGATAGGTTGAAAATGGGTGAAGTTGATAGGTTGAAAATGGGTGAAGTCGTCCTTTAACAAGGCCTGCTCTCTGCCACAAAGAAAAGGCTGCATCATTCTTGGGCAGGGAAAAAAGGTGGTTGTTCTGAATAGGACTATATGGTTAGACATTCCTCTGAGTCCAAGGGCAACTCTGAATTGAGAACAAATTCTTAAAGTAGAGACAACAATTGGATTAGCTGAGAATGTTTTAAGTTGAATAGGCAATTTAGATGAAAGTAAGGCAGAGTGCAGACATTTCTATTGCTAATACAGAAAGCACCTTTTGGTAGAGGATAAATTGCATTTAGAGCTTCATGCAATACTACCTCTCAACCAGTAGTGGTCCTACCCGACAAAAGGATACATTCCTCAATAGAAGAGCAGGTAGACCAACTACAACCACCACAGTTGTGTTAGTTATATTAATAATAACTCCATTATTCAAATGAGTCAATAATAAAGTTTTGATAAATCCAAAAACGTTATGGATTGCAGCTTTAATGTCCATGATCAAATACTGTTGACCCCCACTAGCTGTGTCTTGAAAGAGTACTTTGAACCATCCAGTAATCCAATGGAGCATAACCTCCCCTGATAATATCTAACTAATTCAATATACAGTAGGAAGAGAGAGCAGACACTCAGCAGAAAGCCCCCTTATGGATTCATAACCACAGTAAAAGTGAAGAAAACTACTGCATCCACTCTTCTCTCATTTAGATGACATTAACCGCTGACATTTCAGTACAGAACTTTCTTCAAGATGCCTGCGTCTAACCATCAAGATTTTGCATGGATGATTCTCTTGACAGGCATTCAGAGACATGCATTCACATTACGGCCTGTCTACTGTTTAGTTCAATAGTATTATTAATTAAATGTATTGTTACAATCAGGGTTATTGCCATTATCACTATCGTTATTGCCAACATTCACATCCTCTTTGAATTCATGTCTACATTCTATTCACTACCACACTAAGCCATTTCAAAGCCATTTATCTTAGATGCTTTGGGCTATTACAGTTAAACTCACGTGTCTGTGACAATTCCACTTGTTCTTGTTCCCTGACACACACAGGCATGCAGACACACACACACACACACACATACACACACACACACACACACACACACACACACACACACACACACACGCACACGCACACGCGCACACACACACACAGTCTCACACGCACACGCACACGCACACGCACACGCACACGCACACGCACACACACACACACACACACACACACACACACACACACACACACACACACACACACACACACACACACACACACACACACATGCATGGTGCACCTGCCTGTCTGCTTACGTCTGCACGTCTTGTCTCTGCAGGAAACACCACAGATATCAATGACAACAGGTAAGATAAAACACCGTCACTCATTAATATGCACAACGTCTCCCACTGTTTATCAAGGTCTTTATATTGTTGATGTCCTGCAGAGGCCTCTGGCAATATCCTGTTTTTAAATTTTTATATTACCAGGGAGTCTGTAGCTGAGTAGGTAGAGAGACTGTTATTATGTCTGCTTATCAGAAGGTCGCCGCTTTGCACCCCGCTGTTGCCCAGTCTGTGTCGAAGTGTCCCTGACACTTAAGCCATAACTGCTCCCTGCATAACTGCTCCCTGGGGGGCGCCCGCTGGCCTAGTGGTCCAGGCGCATACCACATACGCTGGTAATCCAGCTTGACAGCGTGTCGCGGGTTTGACTCCCGATCCCAACGACCTTTGCTTTGTGTCACCGCCCCATCTCTCTCCCCATTTCCTGTCAGCCTACTATCCTATCAAAAAAGCCTGTAAAAATATCGTAAAAAAAAAAAGAAACTGCTCCCTGGGCCCCTCCTCCTAATAGTTAGGATGGATTAAATGCATAGGATAAATGTCACATAAGTGCAAATGTATAGTGACGAATATCCCCCCTCCAAAACAACAACAACAAAAGGGGACTAATTAATTCATTTATATATTTATTTTTAAATGTATTCATAAAACATCTTGTCAGCTGTCACAGAAAAGAAAAGAAAAGAAAAAAACTGGAGGTCTGTGGTTTCTGCAAAGATGTGAGCAATGAACTTAGTACCTGACACTGGTCATGTCCGACAGGAGTCATATCATCCAGATAGTAACTGTAGCATGGTCTAATCACATTCACTGTAAATGTGCCTGAACAATGAGATGCTGTAACTAACCACAGCTGCTTCCACTGCTTTCCCTCCCTCACTGCTATGTCTGATTGAACCGTGACTGCCCCCTTCGTGCTGTCCCTGCTACTGCGGCTGACCCTTTGACTGCTGCTGGCAATGATGATGATGATGATGATGATGATGGTGATGATGGTGGTGGTGCTTGTGGCCTGTGGTTGTGATATATTGCGTAGTGTGTGTCTCAGTGTGACCTCTGTGTCCAGAAGTGATGTGTACAATAATCAGGACTCCGTGAAGTTCTACTGCCAGCAGCCAGAGGCCTCGTTCAGCTAATGACCGTCAGCAGGTAGGAACCAGTCGCACATAAACGTTCAACTGTTTTGTTGGCAAAGTCATTTTTTTCTGCTACATTTGATAGAGGGGAGGAGAGTGAGTGAGAGAGAGAGTGAGAGAGAGAGAGAGAGAGAGAGAGGGGGGGAGAGAGGGAGAGGCGGGGGGGGGGCTGAGGGCTGGATATTAAACTAAAGTGTCAGAACAGATTAGTATGCTGCTTCTCAACTTTCGGCCACCAGGGTTGCAAATGAATGCTTACGGTCTGTAACTCTTGAGAGTATTGCAGACATATACATTATGTACATTTGTACACTCTCAAGAGTTAAATTAACACTGAGGATTTTACGGTGTATACATTTTTATTTATTTTTTATTCTATCAAATGGGGGTCCTTGGCCTAATGCATATCAAACTGGGAGGTTGAGAATCACTGGATTAGTAAATCAATTGATTAAATCAAAGCATTATCTCTAAAGAATAAAGGAGTATAGCCTTCTTCAGGGTAAAGAAGTCTGGTGTGTGTGACATTAAATACACACATTTCGTAATACCCCTGTTCTTACAATTTTTCTGCATGTCCGACATATGACGGTTAAAGTTAGATGGCTTGTGGCAGATTATTTTCACTCCACAGAACTGACTTTGAGGTAAACAGTTTTTTAGGCGAAGGGGGTGGCAACTGTCTGCCCTCAATAGCTGTTGCGATCAGTAGGTTTCTTGTACAGGTCGGTATAAAGGCCATTATCATCCCCTCGGGTTATCAACAAATCCAAAAGGTTCAAAGAATGCAAGTCAAAACTCAAAGTGAATTTCAGGTGGTCTGAACATGTATTGACAAATAAGGAGAAGCTCTGTAGTTCTTCTCTAGTACCACGGAATAAAAGAAAGACATCATCTAGGCTGATTCTACAAATGCCTTCTAAACCAGTAGTTCTCAAACGTTTTCGTACCAAGGACCCCCAAACTGATATATATGGCCGCGGACCCCCATCTGAAAATATGTTGTGCCAGGGACCCCCAGAAGAGAATATTTGTGTTAAACAATTAAAAAGGATATATTCTTTTGATTTGGAATAATTTCAAGATTTTTCAAAAAGGTTCAAAAATAGCATGCTTGCAGCGAGGCTCGAAGTGACAGCGCTAAAATCTAAAATGACACAGGTGCTTTCCCTGGTTTTAATGGGTTAATCATTGTAGTATTGTGTATTTTATAACCTATTGATCTCACAGGGTTTCATTTTATATCCACTGTTTAAAAAAACATGTGGTACTTACTCTGACAAAAATGGTTAAATGTTTTAGCAGCTTAAATGTTTTAAGAGTAAATGCTTGTACGGAGGCCTGGGAGAAAAGGAAGGAAAGGAAGGGAGAGACAGCAAAGTCTGTCTGAAAATTAATACTGTTCATTAATTAACCGGCAATGAGGTGCCCTCATTTGAACCCCAGAGCTGAGTTAGGATTGTTATAGGAACCAAATGGACACAGTTCTCTGATAGTGTACAAATGGAACCAAATGGACTTGTAGGGTCAATTTGGTTCACGTTTTACATTCACACAGTTAACCCATTCAATCTGGGAACGCATCTGTGTCACTTTCGATTTTTTGGGCTGTTCAAAAATAGCAGATATACAAACTCATAGTGCTGCGCTATGAGCTTGTAGATCTGCTATGAAAATGTATGCAAATCTTTGAACGTATATATTTTTAACTCAAATCTTTGCCCCTGGGGGGGGCTCCCTGGAACAAAATATTTTAGATGGGGGGGTATCATTTTGGGTGGTCCTTGACATGAAAAAAGTCTGGCAGTGAATGAGTTAATGTTAAAGCGCCACCATGAGGCCAATTTGTGCAAAACACACTTTTTGCTACTTTTTGTCCAAACCTCACACAAATCAGTACACATTACCTCTGTAGTCATGTGATCAAGATGTATCTGTCAGATTTATCATATTCCATTCTGATTGGCTAAGATTGGCTTCCACAGTTTGCAGAAGGTGCCCGTTTTGCCCAATCGCCACAAAACTTTGCACGCGCACTCACACTGGGCAGAGGAATCGAATCGTTTTGGCCTTTAACTCTTGAAATTATGAATTTTTGTTCACAAGTAGCTGTGTAATACGGGAGATAATGTACAGTGAGGCAGTAGTTATTGAAAAATAAACTCCTTCAGGGCATAGGTGCAGTTTGGGTGAGTTCATGGAGTTCACTGTACCCTCTAGCGTTAGCAGACTTGGAAAAATGCACATGGATTTAAGAGTTTATTATTTATTTTTTATTTTTCTCTAGCAAAAATGTATTGCTGTGTTGTGATGATATGCAGTGTTTTGGTGTGACTAATGGCCACTGTCCATGGTCCTGAACTGTCAAAACCGCTTATTTCCTTCTTTCTCCACCCTTGCATACTGCATGGGTGGAGAAAGATGATTAACGACACTCCGAGAGAGAGAGAGAGAGAGAGAGAGAGAGAGAGAGAGAGAGAGAGAGAGAGAGAGAGAGAGAGAGAGAGAGAGAGAGAGATTGTATTAACCACTAAAACCCCTAGTTGACTGGGGTTTCCCAAGGCTCTGTACTTGGTCTGCTCTTGTTTCCTTCTACACAAAATCTCTTTGATGAAAAAGCTTGTAGATCTGCTATTTTTGCCGAATGTTCGCCCCATATGTCATACAATATGATAATTCACAATGACTGGAGAGAAGCCTTGGTAGCAGACACTGCACTCATAATACAGTATGTTCTGTTACTTTATACATTTATAAAATATCCAGTAGCTCTGGGTAGATCTTCAGGGAAAGGGAGAATTAAAGAAAAGCTAAACCTGCCCTTGCACAGAATATTGCATGACTTGCAGTTCACTTCTTATTTTCTATTAACAAGGCAGGATTTAGTTTTCTTCTCCCAAAATCTGATCTGCAGACAAGCCCATTCTCCTGGTCTGGACGAGGTTATTGAGGTCATTCTTCATTCAGAACCCATGTGTTAGAATTATGCAATATGGTGTATTATTCATTATGATTCTAGAATGTGTACACAACTCTGCTCCAGTGTGTCCCCACATACAGTATACGACGTGGACCAGAAAGAGAGAGAGAGTACTGCATCGCTACTACTACTGTCTGAATTATTTAGTCAGTATAAGGAGACATGGGGGGGAAAGTCTCCCGCTGAGTTGTTTAGTAAAGTGCAGAGTGAAGCTCACATTCGAAATCTGAAGTCCTGCAATGCATCTGATTCGTTTTTATTTTGTTGTAAGACAGTGTCGCGTGCCGGAAATAGACGATTTACAAGCTCGCAACACGTCTTTTGATGCTGTGACGCCGTGAGCCTGTAGATCGCTATTTTCGTCACGCAACACTGCCGTGCGACGTAGTATAAATTAGACCTCACTGTTGACACGCCAGAGATGAGGATGTTGCCCAGACTTGTTAATTCTTTCAACAAGTACAGTCAGTGACTCATTGTCTGTTGTCTCGACTTCTGCTGCAGCCTCTTCTCTCGTTCTCACTCCGCTTGTTAATATTTCTATTTCTGTCTGCCTCTCTCCCTGCCCGTCTGCTGTCTGTCCCACGTGTCTTTATACGTTAGCTTTTTCTCATCATTTCTCTCTCTCTCTCTCTCTCTCTCCCTATCTCTCTCTCTCTCTCTCTCTCTCTCTCTCTCTCTCTCTCTCTCTCTCTCTCTCTCTCTCTCTCTCTCTCGCTCTCTTCTTACTCCAGGTGGCTGTTTTCCTTCCTGACATCTTCTGTAAATCCGCATGCAGCTGACCTTCTCTCTCTCTCCTCTCCGGCCCTGAGCTCTAGTAGGCCTCTCTACATCTTTCTATAGTTCCTGTATCTTCTTCTTTGTATCCTGCCCTCTCCTGCCTGCTCCTCCTCAGCCCCCCCCCCTTTGTTCATTACTTTGTGGGTGATGTATGGTATATGTGGGTGTCCATTGAAACCACAGCGGGCCCCTAGACCTGGCAGCTTTGTCACAACTACCCCTCCCTTTTTGTTGGAATAATTGGACACTCAACTGCAAGCGGTCTGGGGGTGTGGTGGGAGAGGAGTTGCAGTTCTACAAGTAAGCACTAGGGGGTGCTGTTTGTCTCAATGAATGGGGACATTATGAAGATAAGTATTGGGACATGAAGTTGATGTTACAATTGTTTTGGTAATGGGTCATCTGCAATGATATTACATTACACAAAGACGGAAATTTTATTTATTTTTTGCTCTTCACATAAAACCATGTTTTAAAAAAGACAATAGCATAAAACTTCTGTTTACTTAAGTGAAATTGTTTATGTTTTTCTACCTTTTGTTTTTGTCCCTTTGTTGTATTCTAAATAGCTCTGTTCAGCACAAGGACAGGAACAGTATAATAACAGAGCTGCTAAAGTAACCGTATTATTTTAAAGAGAGGTAAATTGGAAATTCTGTCAACAGAATATTAGCAGAACTAATAGACTTGTATTGTCTGTATTCCTTACAGTGCAGTCCACCCAATTTGACTGTCCATGTAGCAAAACCCAATCAACCCAATCCAACCTAAAGGCAATATCAGCATTGTCCCAAAGATGTCCCCATTGATCAAATATCAAATATCACTTTAACAGAAAGGACATGAATAAGCAGCAGTAGTCTGTAATACTTTCACCATGGCATCCAGTAAAGCCGAACCACCTAAGCCCTATTTTATACTAGCGTGGCAAAGGAAGAAGATCTACAAGCTTGTGATGCGCCAGGTTGAAATTAGTTAGTTTATACTCCATCGCATTTTTTTAAAAACACATCTTGAAGAGCAATTGCTGTGGGCAAGTGATAGTGCGATGGTGTATAAATGAGGTTTAAGTGAACCAGGTTGGTCCCTGGCTGTGTGGTGAACTCTGCTCTTTGACCTCGCCTCTGGGCCAAGCTCTGATCACACAATGTTGTTGTACCTACACATGGACACACACAAATGTACACAAACAACACACATACAGTATATGAATGCACACATGTGTGCATGCTGATGCAGGCACGCACACACACAAGCACACACACACACACACACGCACACACGCACACACGCGCACACACGCACACACACACACACACGCACACACACACGCACACACACACACACACACACACACACACACACACACACACACACACACACACACACACACACACACACACACACACACAAACACACACACACACACGTTTGTGTTACTATACTTGTGAGGACATACTGTAAAGCTGAAAATGGCTGATCTACAAGTTCACAATGCAACTCTGTTGCGAGCTTGTGGATCAGCTACGGTATGTTTGGCGCATGACACCCGCATGCAACTAAGTATAAATTCGGGCATTACTCCAACACAAACCCTAAATTTAACCTCGAAATGCGTAACGCCTAACCAGAATTGTAGCCTGATTCAAAAAATATTTTTTGTTTTCATCATAAAACGAATCTCTTGTGCGGACCAGGAAAATTGTCCTTAGAATGTATTTTTTTCTCAAATTTTGATATACTTGTGAGGACATTAAGGCCATCAAGTATACGTACAAGCACACACACACACACACACACACACACACACACACACACTCACACTCACACACACACACACGCACACGCACGCACGCACGCACACACAAACACACTCACACACACACACACACACACACACACACACACACACACACACACACACACACACACACACACACACACACACACACACACACACACACACACACACACACACACACACACACACTGTATACAGGAGAGCTTGAGAGCTTGGCCAAGCCTTAATGTTAGACACTTTCTTGCATCAGACCTTTTTTACTCCAATCAATGAATTCTAGAACAATGTAAATGCGCGTGGCACTTCAAGATTAGTTTACCCTACGTTTTGTATTTTGCTGGCCATTCGATTAAATATTTAAGATTCCAAGCGCATCTCATCTAAACCAAACCTGTCTTTAATTTTACAACATTCGTAATCCCATGTACCGTATCTCCTTTTCTGTTAAGAATTAGGAGATTGTTGTGAGAAAAGAATTGGCACTATTGACATCAAAACAATAGTAATGCTAATAATGCTAAACAAAACAGCATTGTGAGATGAACAGGGGTGACAATGTACAATACCTCCAAAGCACGTCAGACGTTTACACTCCAGCACATCACTCATGCTGTAACTTCCTCAAAGGGTTAAATGTGTTTTCTATCTAATTTAATGCCAAGATTTTACAATAATTCAATAGCAAGTCATTGAAACCATTTACTGCCAGTGGGAAGCAGTAAAGTCGACAAAACTGCAGCTGGGGGGGGGAGAGAACAAATAAATAAATAAATGAGATTGCTATTTGAGTGTTTTCGCATTGTTGAGAGATTGTTGAGCTGTAAAATGTTGCAGTTTCGGATGTCTGTCTGTGAAGGGTTGTCTGCAGATCGATTCAGTTTCTATCATGTCATCCAAGCGCATGGAAGTGTACAAATTGAGTGATAATATATAACAAACTAAAAAACTGTGTCGAAATGGTGTACGAACTATTTTTATACTGTCAGAATTAGTTTGAGAGATCATGAATGCTATTTATTCTTTGCTGTATTGGAAAATGTACCATCGTTATTATAGTATGGCATTTGATTCGAATGTTTATTTTGTTGATATTATTTTGTTATACTGCAGAATGCAGTAATGTTTTTCACAGTTGAAGTAGGTCTACAGTACAGTATTTTAATGGTGTACATTGTTTGCGAGTACGTTTAATGAACATACATGAGCGTGCACTCTGCACAGCTGACATTCCAAAATCATTTAGTCTGGGAGACAACCAATGCTGCTGTACGTTTCTCCCCAAAACGCCTCAAATTAAAACCAAAGCCCAGCATCCAGTTTGTGGGGGGGTTGCAATTAAATGGATCATGCACTCGTGTAGGCTACAGTATATACTGTATGTTCTGTTGACGATGTTGGCTCTCAGGCTACTGTAGATTGACGGGAGCACTCAGCCCTATCTTATCCCTCACACACACGCACGTACGCACACACATACACAGAGTTTGATTTGTGGGGGGAAAATTGAGGGGGGTGGGGCATTTTCACAAGCTTGTGAGCTTGTAGATCTGCAATTTTTTTAAATTATGAAATATGGACACCAGGGTTAATGTGGTTAACATCTCTTTTTTTTCCAATTGTGATATTATCAAACATAAATGTCAAACATATCAGACAGTTAACATTTCCCAAAAGTTAATTCAGTCTGACCAAAAGCAGGGATAAAGCACATCCCCAACAGTGATAAAAATGAATGGCCGTTTCTATCAAAAGCAGGGATATCAAATGCAGAGGCTTGGATTCCCCCATTCCCCCAAGCAAAACAAACACTATGTACTGTATGACATCACAGATTTCTCTCAGAGGTAGCACCTCATCAGCCAATGAGGTATTTGACTTCTGACCCCCCAAAAACCCATAGCCACATACAGTAGTTAACAGTGATTCCCAAACTTTTCTGTATCAGGGCCCATTTGAAAATCGCGTCATCAGTGCCCATACCCTAGGTGGGGTTGGCGAAGGGGCCTTTCTGTGTGGAGTTTGTGTGTTCTACCCGTGTCCCCTAGGGTAGGTACCCTCACAAAAAACATGCAGTAATCCTGGTCTCTATACTAGCGCCCAGGATTATAGCTTAGGCAATTGGCACTGGGTGAAAAAAATGGGTTACAAAAATCGTGGGATAAAAAGTTAGATACAAATTTTTATCTGGAAAGTGTTCGCGGCCCACCCATCTGACCACTTAGGGGCCCAATTGCAATATCCTCATGGCCCACCAGTGGGCCCCCGGCCCACAGGTTGGGAATCAGTGCAGTAGTATGTTGTGTTACTTGCGATAGCTGACAGGCTATCAGGTTAACACCGGTGGGTGGGTGGTCACTCTCTGTTGACCTCCTGACCAGACAGTCAGGAATCGGGGGGATTCAAGGACCTGCAGAAGGTGTGTGTGTGTGTGTGTGTGTGTGTGTGTGTGTGTGTGTGTGTGTGTGTGTGTGTGTGTGTGTGTGTGTGTGTGTGTGTGTGTGTGTGTGTGTGTGTGTGTGTGTGTGTGTGTGTGTGTGTGTGTGTGTGTGTGTGTGTGTGTGTGTGTCTTTTGCAGGGGAATAGGGGCATTGAGGCTGTTTTCCGTCAGTCTCTGTCACTCTACAAAGTTCATGATCCCTTTAACGAAACAACACCCTCTCCCTTTATTTGCATTGGGGCTGATCAGCAATGCATTAAGCACTTTTATCAATTATTATGATTTAATTTTTTTAAACTGCTTTTTGTCTGAGTGTCTAATACTGTAACTGATGAGATATATTTTGTTCCTTACAGTAAAACAGTGGTTCTCAAAGTGGGGTTCCCCAGGGGTCCTTGAAGGGGTTCCTGGGGGTCACCAGCAAAATGATAGTTAGGAACCAAATGGACAACTTAACAGGTTTGTAACTCTGACAGTGTACGAATGGAACCAAATGGACCCTTGCGGGTCCATTTGATTCTATTCTTACACTCTCAGAGTTATGGGGGGTCCTTGGCCTAATGCATACCAACATGGGGGTCCTTGAAATTAATAAGTTTGAGAACCACTGCAGTAAAAGAGGTGAATGAACTCAAGAGCTACGACATATCAATGAAATTGACTGTGTTTACATAACCTATAGAAACCGAGTGTTAGATGTGACTGGCATTTATCATTGACCTGTTCTTAAACACATACTGACCAGGACGAGAAAAAATTAAGTTTGAGTTTTCTGCTGACATGCACTATGGATATATAACTATCCTGTGTGAAGTTACCTGTCTTTGAAGGGTTACAAAAGGAACATGAGTGTTATTGGTCTATCTGTCTGACTTGTAACCAGTCTTAAAATATACTGACCAGAAAACAATAGTGATACTGTAGCCAAATTATGCACAAGTAGATAGTTTACCAGGATGCTAGAACGGCTAGCAGTAGACTTGAAAAAAAAAAGAAAAGAAAAAAATGTTGGTCAGCTGGCAAAATGTCTTTATTTGTTTGTTTATTTGTTTGTTTGTTGGTTTGTATGTATGTTGGTTTGTTTCTAGCGTGTGATATAGTGCATGCAGTACATGCCTCTGTAGCTGTGGGGAAACTATCTCATGAATATCTCATGAAGCTCTTTCAATAAAGATGATCCTGTCTATGTATCATTTCCATGGTGTCTTTATTACCCTTCCTCACCTTAAAAGGAGCATTTCACTTTAAAATACTTCCGGAGTCATTTTAGCGTCTTCTCTGGCTTTTGTGTGCACCACAGAGAGTTTTTAATTTGCTTTAATTTAATTTATTTAATTTGCTTTTGTGTGTGTGTGTGTGTGTGTGTGTGTGTGTGTGTGTGTGTGTGTGTGTGTGTGTGTGTGTGTGTGTGTGTGTGTGTGTGTGTGTGTGTGTGTGTGTGTGTGTGTGTGTGTGTGTGTGTGTGTGTGTGTATTCCTGTCTGCGGCTCACTCACCTGCATCCTTCACACCTGCCTTCAATCAGGTCTTCACCTCCCTCAGCCATCAAGCCCATCCATCCCATATGCCTTCTAGAGAAAACACATCTCTTCTCTATCCAGGAGTGAAATACAGTAACTTCCTCTCTCCTGCATAGACTGTAAACCCCAGCTGTTATGGGTCCACACCAAGCATGATAACTTTAACGATAATTATGTGAGCATTCATACTGATCGTTGGCTGTGGTGTGTTGTGGTGTGGACTCGGACATCCACTTGAGTTAGAAATATTATTTTCTAAACAATATGTAGTTATAATTACCGTGCTTGGTGTGCACAGCCCATTAGTCAGATTGTTGACTCAGCTCCAGTGGTAGTAACATGCTTTCACAGCTCCTGAGTTGATTAGTTCTTCGTGTTTGATCCTTGTAGATCATTGACCTGACACTCTGCCTGCCATTCGAGCCTACCCTCACCATCGCTCCTCAACCCCCAGCCATCCTCTACAAATAAGCCTTCTTAAACATCCCTTTATGTCCTGTTGTCTATGTTCTGCATGCTCTGAACTCCACAGCAATGTCTATAGGATATCTACATATTCTTTCTTTTTTAAATAAAAGTATAGCTGAGCTTCAAGATCTGCTAAACTAAAACAATTTCACTGTCAAAACCGCACTGTTATTTTTTTTTTAATTACGATGTGGTTGTTGAGATTTGACATGTCATTTGAGAACGGCTTGTAACTTGCACCTGTGTGTGTCATCTCTGTATCGCCTGATACCTTGGGTTTACCAAGATATGGTACAGCCAAAAGGATAAAGGCTTTTTAAATGTGGAATTCTGGATGTTCAGTGCCTTGGAGGTTTTCATTACTTAAAAAAAAAACACTAGATTGGAACTTTATTAATCTACATTATCCATGTATGCCAGTTTTCCGTTTTTTTGGGGGGGACTGGTGTAAGTAATTAAATCTGAGTTGGGGAAACATACTTTTCCAAAAAAATATAAAAGTAGCAAATAGCCGATCTACAAGCTCACAGGGTATTGCATTGTGGTCTTGTAGCTTGGCTATTTTCGCTATTCATCAAACGTCCAAGTCTATAGGGTTTAAGTACTTTATTATGTTGATATGAGGGCTTTAAGGTGTTGTGAACAGATAAGGGAATTCATTCAACCTTTAAGATTATCTGAGCAATCATTGAGTGACCCTCATTTACAATGACGCCAAGATTACAAAAAATGAATAAAGGCAGGCAATGGAAGTTTATTGAGTATATTTCTAAATCGGCCAATACCTAAGGGTATTCAGTTTTAGGTCACATTGCAAGAGATTCCATGAGTCTGCTGCACAAATACTAAAAGCAGTCAGTAGGTCAATCCTGGCATGAGGTACCTGAAGGACCAGCCCGTTATTGGAGTGTGCTAAAATGTGACCGTGGTTCCAGTGATGTGATGTATGATGGTAATCAGGGTGAGTGAGTGAATGACATTCAACCAAAACAGATCGATAAGTGGAGGAAAGGTGTTCAGTAAGGACATTAGCCTCAGTGCCTCTTCATGGTAGCTCTCAGACATGTAGAGTTGTTGACCCAATGTGACTTCAATGTGACCCAATGTGATTTCAGCCTTCAATTAACTGTTCCATTGTCAGTCAATCAATCAATCAATCAATCAATCAATCAATCAGGTAAATAAATATGAATCTATGCAAACCATCTACATAACTTTGTACCATGTGGTAATCAACTTAGTCATAGTTCAGTTAGAAATAAATGATGATTACTGTATGTCTTGTATTTTAAAATAAATAAATAAATAAAACTCATGGCAAATAAAAAAAGAATACCCCAATGAATCTAAAACAAGGAACAACAATGAAGCAAAACAAACTGCCTTGTGCAGGGAGGGGGGACCTAATGGAAAGTAATCACTTGACTGCAAAGTAAGTAACCCTTATGCAAATTGTGTCCTTCACATTTCGTGGTTTTTAATTATGCTGCTCTATCTACAGGTGTTCATGGTGAGACAGATGTGAGCCATTTATTTGCTGTTAGAATAATTTAACCCTGGCAGAAAGATTATTAAAACACACTCACTCACACACACACGCACGCACGCACGCACACGCACACGCACACGCACACGCACACACACACACACACACACACACACACACACACACACACACACACACACACACACACACACGCACACACTCCATCCAATTAAGCCAAACTTTTACTTAGTCTTGCAAAGGTGTCCCGCGTCAAAAATAGCGGATCTATAATCGGCAAGTTGTAGATCTGCAATTTCTGCCGCGGGCGAAAACAAATAACAGTACGTGACATGTTCCATTTGAATGGGGCCAAATAAAATGTTGAACACACTCATGTGAGCTACAGAAAGCATATTGGTGACTGATAATAACAATACGTCATGTGTGATACTAGATCATCAGTGTGCAGGTAAACATCATGATACTGTGTGAATGTGACCCTGCAGCCAGGAGCCAGAGGGGGCAAAGAGCACCCTGTCATACACAAAACAAAGACACACGCTTATGAAAACACAGGCAGAGTGGGACCCGCTGAATGACACACTGTGGACCACTGACTGACTGGTGGGTGAAATACACCTGGAAGACCGTGAGTACAATATGACTCAAACGTATTACTAATTACTATTTTGGGATATACACAGCAAATTTCTGTCTGCCTGATACAGCCTATATTATTTGTTCTACTTGTAATTACTGCAATATTGACATTGATATAAAACAAATACATATCTTCTTAACATTCAAGATTGTTGAAAATGTACTGCAGTGGGTAATGTGAATGTACTGTAGGCCAATATAAACATTTTGGTGTGTCAATGTATATAAAACAATTGCAAAGTTTAAAGCGTTACATAAAATGCCAATCAGTATGTCCATTGTGCTTGTACAGGTTCTCTAGTGAGAATGTGACATTCCATTTCATTCAATACATTGTCGTATGCTTAAGTTACTCCCCCTCATAATAGGTGTATAAATTAGGCCTCTGCCTGCCATTCCAGATACTGCAAAGATGGTTTTATCAGCAGTTCATCAGTTTTGGATTACTGATCATGTCCATTCATGATGAAATCTCATCCACTATAATATAAAACATAGATTCAGCACAGCTTTGAACTCTGAATATCTCACAGCCATTTAGACATGTCTCTTCTTTGATATGTGATTTGGTGTGTGTGAGGGGTCCCCCAGGGGTCTATCCATGGCCCCTTCCTTTTCTCCCTCTGAGTCTACACCAAATCTCTTGCCCGGAAATAGCCAATCTACAAGTCGTGTTGCAATGCATCGTGAGCTTGTAGATAGGCTAAACTCGCAGAATTTTTGTTTATTCTGACAAGCCCTGAAAAGGGACATGAAGGTTCATGTTAATAGTTGTTTGTGTGTTGTGCTTGATGATCCAGTTGTTTGTGTGTTGTGCTTGAGGACCCCCTTGAAAACGAGATGATGAAACCCCAGGGGCTTATCCTCTCAGTGAAATGTGTGGTTAAAGGAGTAGTTCACCCAAAAGATTACTTATTGTCTCCGCCAGGCCAAAAGGCATGGTCAGAGAGTATGTTTTTCACCCTATCCGTCCGTCCGTCCGTCGGTCCGTGTGTAATTGAAGGAAAATAAAGTATTTTTTTGGGTGAACTACTCCTTTAATGGCAATAAAAAAAATCGATAATTTTGTTCTGGTTAAGCTTGTATAAGGAATATGAATATTTCCCTACTCATACTGTACAGTATAGCAAACAGCATAACTTAAAAACAACAACAACACATCTTTTAGATAAAACCAAGTAAATCTTGCCAATATATGCCACATTCCCTCATAGTGAAGGATGGGATCAATGCATTATTTATGGCATAATTTAAAAACAAATCCCTCACATAATGGTTTCCATGTGTCCATGTTTGACTGAAATTGAGGTTTAAACATATGTTGCGCTTGGGTGGCGCATTGTTAAAGTTCCTGCCCACCACCGCGCAGGTCGTAGGTTCAAATCCACGTGGTGCATCCAGCTTTGTCGAGCGTCTACATGAACACAATTGGCCTGTGTTCAGGGTAGGGACCCCGGGCGGGAGAGTGATAAATGTCACTGCACGTATTCCTACCAGCTGGGGCGGCACCTGTCAGCCATGAGTGTTGGGCATAATGAATAGGATGAAGGCTCTACATCCTCCCGATGGGGGCTCCTCACTGGTAGGTGAGTCAGTAGAATACAATAGCAGTGACAACGCAGAAATGTGTGTGACGACTAAATTGGGGAGAAAAGGGGGTAAAAAAAAACTAAACAAAAAACACCTACGGTTTATACAAATGTATTATCAGGACTGGACCAAAGGTCACACCCTCAGGTTCACAGGTTAGATCAAGAGCTTTAGATAAGACCCTCGCCTAAACAAATTGTCCAAGTTGCCCAATCAACCACTCCTTCCCAGCTAGCGTTCAGCCCCCCTAAAACCCCTTCCCTGGATATAGCACCACAACCCCCCACCCCAAGGTCTTCACCCTGGGTGTTTGGGTCAAGTGCAGGGTGTCACACCTACGTTACTGATAGCAATATCTTCATTGTTTGCTGAAGAGAAAGGAGTGATCATAAATTATCAAGCAGGGACTCAATAACTGGCATATTTTGCTGGCCTCTCATTGGTTTATTGATTTATTTACGTTTATATTGACATAAATACATAGAAATGAACATATATTTGTACAAACAAACAACAAAAAAAGGCTTCAGAGCTTATTTCCATTGTGGTCCTTTGAGTGCAAATGTGTGTTCATCAGCACCAAGTGATTCTTGAACCTTCCCAATTCCTGTTTTGACCACCAATGGATGTACTGTAGAGACTATAAAACCGGTGTTACATGTAATTTGACTATTGTACTCCTGTACAAATGTAACGAAATTACAGTACATGTATACACTCTCTGAGTTGCAAATGCATAAATGAATTCTGAGGATTTTACTGTGCTCTTTTTAGGCCAAATTATAAAAAACTAACAAAACCACTCACCATAATTATGCGGATGACACTTAAATGTATATTAATCTCTCGCTGAGTGACTATGGTCTCTTTTAGCTGAGTCAGTGTATTGAACTAATCATTGACTGGATGAGCCAAAATTTCAACTAAACAAAGACAACACTGAGATGACTGTTTTTGGTGCCAAGGATGAGAGGCCAAGACAGATATCTTGGTGAAATTATGGATTCATATATCTTAATTTTATTAGCCATATCAAGTCAATAAGAAAGTCAGCCTATTATTAAGAAGGGCTCCAATAATGTGGCCAGTCTATGACAGTGGTTCTCAAAGTGGGGTCTGGGTACACCCAGGCGTCCTTGAAGGGGTTTCAGGGGGTCCCCAGTAAAATTAGATAATATAGCATCAAATTCAGTTTAACCACTTTAACCCTATTTTGTGCTTTGGCTATGTTAGGAAATAAAAAAAAGATTTGGAAGAATTTGGGATTTGGGGGTTCTTGACATGAAAATATTTCAGAGCCACTGGTCTATATAGCTTACAATATCCATGAGGAATGACTGAGATGGCTTGGCTCTTAGAGAGTCTAACCAATGATCCATGCTCAAACTTGGAGAATCCTAGCCCTATTGATTTCTGTTATTAACAAAGTGAAAGTTAAATATCGTCACTGTTGGGCGGAAACCTTGTATGTCCAATAGTGCCGATGCGACAATTTGTGAGTGAGTAGATCTGCTATTTTCAATACTTTACGAAAAAACATTAAAAGTTAAATATGGAGGTACTAGGTCTCTGTCCAACAGCAATAATATAAAAAAAAGTATAGAACATAATGTGAACAAACAAATTAGTGGCACTCCCTTAGTTGTGGCAGTGTGCACAAGACACTTGCCACTGATCGATTCTGTGGTTAGCAAGAGATTAGCTTCGGACAGACACACGGACAGACCCGACTCTATCAGAGTCACATTGTAAAAATGCTTTAGTCAACTATAATAACCCTGGTTTGGCCAGGGGGTTAGAGCCCCCTTTGGTGTGCGGGTTAAAGTCCCATGTGTTGTCTGAGTATGAAATGCTTACACAATCCTGAAAAATACGAGTTTATTGCTGATAATGTGAAAAAAGTTCAACCATATCACACGTTGACCTTTATTTTTCATGCCCATCCTATTTATGCTCATCTTATCCAAGACATGAGTGCCATTCCGAGTCATTGTAAGTTATACTACACTGCAAGTTATACTACACTAATGTAAACAGATCATAAGCCTAGTCTGCCTCCCTGCATGGATGGTGACCCGCTACTGCATACATAAACTATGCAAGAGAGAGCGGGTGATTAGGAATGTAGAAACCTCATCTATCTTCGGCGAGGCACGCCGCTTGGGGAACGGAAGGTTCCTGGTTCGATCCCTAGAATGGAAGTGTCCTTGAGCAAAACATTGAACCCCTAACAGCCCCCGATTAACAGTTGATGCCTTGCATGGTTTCCCCCGCTGTCGTTGTGTGAATGGGTGAATGTAATGTACATTGTAAAGCGCTTTGGATAAAGCTCCACTATAGCGGTTGGGGGTTCAGTGCCTTGCTCAAGGGCACTTCAGCGGTGTTGGGGGTGAGGTAAGTGGTTGCCCTTCACTTCACTTTAGTTTATTTATTTCTCTATTTTATTCCGTCTATCATGCTTTTTAAATTCCCTTCTTTTGATGTCTTTAAATGCCTATTTATGCCTCATGTAAAGCATTTTGAATTGCTTTGTGTATAAAATGAGCTGTACAAGTACAGTAAACCTACCTGGCCTTGCCTTGTATAAACTAGAGGTTCTCGAATTGGAGTCCAGGGACCCCCAGGGGTCCTTGAGGGGATTCCAGGGGGTCCCCAGCTAAATTAGTTGATATAGAATTAAAATCTGTGTAACCACTTTAACCCTATATACGTTAGCCATTTGAAAATTGTCGATCTACAAGCTTGTCGTGCCGTGTTGTGAGCTTGTATATCTTCTATTTTCAAAATAATTTGGAATCCTCTGAAACATTTTAACAACACAAATCTTGTATGGGGGTCCCTGGCACAAAGCATTTTCTGATGGGGGTCCGTGGAAAAATACATATTATTTTGGGGGTCCTTGACATGAAAAAGTTTGATATGTGCACTGGTATAAAAAACGTATCTCTGAAAAGCTTCATGGCTGTGGACAAACTCCCCTGAAACACTCAACAACTATCAAACAGCATTCTAGTCAACGCCAGTGTCATTTTTTAAATATCTTATCTTGATGTCTCACCTTGTGCACTGGACTGCAATATACCTCAAACTGTATCAGCGTGGAGTTTCTACACTGCCAATCGAGCCCTCTCTCTTGCAGAGTTATCTATAGCCTGTCAACATCCCTGCAATGGAGGCAGGCAAGGCTTATCATCTGTTTACGTTGTGCAGTATAACCTCCTGCAATGACTCTGAATGGCACTCAAGTCCTGGAGAAGCACTGTGGGTAACCACAGTTCAAAACCTATAACTTATATACTGTTTCTCAATGTCAGCTCCGGGGATTACCAGGATGTCTGTGTCCTATTGCATATCAAACTGGGGGTCCTTAAAATTAAAAAGGTTGAGAATCACCGTTGTACTGTATACTGTACATACGCTGTGTTATACATAAATAATTTGACCTCTTGCTCATTAAAAGAGGTATTGTATTGTATGTGAACCTGATACTGTTGAGCTGTAGACCTTCACGTGCAGTAAGTGTACAGTAATTAGGCTAATCAGTTGTATCCCAGTCCAAAAAAGGCAGCAGATATTCCCAATAGATGCTAACTAGGAAAGTCGACAATAGTACATTTGAACGTGTCTTGCATAACATGGAGAGGCTTTAAACTGTCAGCACTGCAGTAATATCTTTAACCACATGAACCCTAGCATCCCTGTTCTCATCATAATAGACGAACATCCGGGAAAACAAGTGAACGTTGGGTTTCATAGCTTGTAGATCGGCTATTTTCAGCCAAGACATTAGTGTAGAGCCCGTGGGCTGTGAGGGTATTGCAAGAGGGCCCCTAAATTATTGGCAAAACACTACAATTTTAATGATAACATAACATTAATATTAAAAGCAAATATGTAAAAGAATTACATGGTATGTTTTCTTTAAATCCTTGAAAAATGTGTTTCCATTGTGATACTGATAAATAGGAACTTACTATGTTGGTTTAATTGATACCCATCTGTCCACTTAACACGCCTGCCATTCGGCTGCCGTGTTAAGTGGTCAAGATGGGTGGGCCGGGAATGCTCTCAAGATTTTCAATGTTGTTGCAGGTTCTTCTTGCTGGATCTCAGCAGACAGCTCTAAAGTGGTGTATCCAACAGCAGGTGAAACCATGGCAACTGCAGAACCACCTAATGGAGTGTGGCACAGAAAGAACGTCAAAGGCCTTCATTCTAATGAGATGTCCAGTCATGGTAGGGTCAATATTTGGAAATTAATACATATTATTCATACGCGCACAAAGTCCTTCACTGAAGGAAATGTGGTGGACAGGAGGTGTCATGACGAAGCCCCATTAAGGAGAATCATAAGGCCTGATTGATACTTAGTTGCATGCCGGTGTAGCAAATAGCACAGCCACTCTCGTCCTGTGAGCCGGCCGGGGCACACTGATGAGCAGTGAGGATATTGCAAGTGGGGCCCCAAAATAATTGCCAAAACATGGGTGGGCCACGTGCGATCCAGAAAAGGTTGGGAACCACTGAAATAGCAGATCTACAAGCTCACAAGGTGTGAGCTTGTAGATCTGGTATTTTCGGTGCATGACTCGATATGCAACCAAGTATAAATCAGGCATACCACATGTCGTCGCTTTCATCTTTCTCACATTCAAAAGTATTTGTGGTTCCTACACTTTGAAATGGACTCTGAAATATATATATATATATATATATATACATATGTATTCCTTTCATGTATTCTTTCTCCAGGTGAGAGTCTTGAGATGCAGGTAGAAGATTTGAGACAGTGGCAGACGCACATTGAGGTAAGCCAGTCGTATCCATTAGCTATTCAGATCATAACTCACCCTATGCTCACCCTATTTCTTTTAGCCAATATTTCCCATCTCCCTTAAATGGCCTTGCCTTTTGCCAGGCCACAATTGGAAATAAGAATCTGTTCTTAATTTGTCTAAAAAAGTTCCAACATGGCATCATAAAGTATACTGTAAAATAAATGTGATTAATTTGGCTATGTTTTGTTCCCTACCATCCTCTCACACAGGGTGAAGTGATTCAGCAAAATATCTTTATGAATCCTCTTAGCTCTTGTCATAGTCTTGTCTAATTTATACTGTGTGAGACAAGCCATGGCTCATGGCTCATGGCTCACAGCGCTGGGCATTATTACAGAGCTATCAGCCATGGCTTGTCTCACACAGTATAAATTAGTCTGATTCATGTCTATATCCCTTCAACACTATCCATTCCATTTTTCTGGGATCACAGGAATATTGTACATGAACTCTATGGCTCTCATTTGTACTCCTTACTATTGGTTTCCTGTGATTATGTTGACCTGTAATTTAAATCAGTGGTTCTCAAACTTTTTCATGTCAAGGACCACCAAATTGATATGTATTTAGCCGCGGACCCCCATCCTCAAAATAGTTTGCGAGGGACCCCCAGAAGCAAAGATTTTAGTTAAAAATGTTTGCTTTAAAATATATATATTCAAAGATTTGCACACATTTTCACAATTTTTCAAAAATAGCAGATCTACAAGCTCATAGCGCGGCATTCTGTGAAAAAAAGCCACTCTAGACACAACAACCAGCTCACTGAAATGTAAAGGCTGAGGACAATTGCACTTTTTATGGTCTGTCTCTTCTCTCATAGAAAGTGAAGGCGACAGTCCTAGAGCAGGTCCACGGTCAGCTCAATGACCTTCTAGACAAAGCCCTGAATGAGTCAGTCCAGCTCTTCACCCAGAAGAACCACACTCCAGAAAAGAAGACAACAAGCAGGTGAGGAGACAATGAAGGAAGAAGTACTCAGATTTTGGACTTTAGTAAAAGTAGCAATACCACCAAGAAAAAGTCCTTAATTAAAAATTACTTACTTAAGTACAAAAGTATCAAAATATACTTAAAGTAACAAAAGTAAAAGTGCTCAATATGCAGAATGCCCAATTCAGAATCATGCATATCATGTTAGCGAAAACATTTAGAAGATGTAATTACTCAATTAATGAATTTAATAAGCTGAATCTGAAGAATAACTAGTAACAAAAGCTGTCAAATGGACATAGTCGAGTAAAAAGTTCAATATTTGTCTCAGAGATGTTGTGGAGTACAAGAAATGGAAATACTCAAGTCAAGTAAAATGACCTTGAAATTTTACTTAAGGACAGAACTTGAGTCAAATGTATTTCGTTACTTTCCACCACTGTGAGGAGAAGTAGGAAGATAATTCCTGTCCCATATGGGGGGAGTGGGTGCATTATGTCGAGGCAGGTGCATGCTGGGTGTCACAATTCTAAGTAGGACCCAAGCACAGCAATTGTTGGATGAAACAAGTTTACTTTCAAAACAGGCTTAATACAGGAATAGGACACACAAGCTGTGTCCCAATTCAGTGGCTGTGTGTGCACTTCGAAGGGTACATTACGTCACAGCGGCGTGCCAAGACCTGTCCCGTTTCATAGGCTCCTTCAGGTGCACCCTTCCAATGCGCTCTACTTTTCCCCGATTTGAAGTTTGCAGATGATGGTCACCAGTGGTGGACAAAGTACTCAACCTCGGTCCCCGGTACAGCGGTACTTGAGTCAAAGTATTGGTGTCCCTGCTCTTCTATTGAGACATTTGATCCTGTGCCTGACTTGACAAGACTGGTTGACAAGTGGTAGGCTACTGCCTGAAGGTCAAAATGTAATTTCTCCCCTGAGCAAGCAGACTCTATTAGCTCAGTGGTAAAAAACTTTAGCACCTGCGCTTTACTTTACTTTATTTATGTATTCATTAAAGGAGAATTGTGGACTAAGTTTTTCTTACCTTTTCTATGATGTTATGATATCTTAGGATGAATGGTACAGTAAAAACTCCATCCCGGGTCCGCCACAGCTTAAAACGTGCGAGGATAGGCTTTGCGTTAGATCACATATTTTAATAGCTTTTATTTATTTTTATTTTTTAGATCTGACGTTCATAGTGACAGAACACTAGCCTGGTTCCAGACGAGTCTGCCTTTACAAAATTGCATCGCACTTTAGCCCTCGGCAGATTAGGTCTGGCCCCCCTCAATAGAGATTTCATTTCTCTCCCTCCGAAGTCGTGAGGGACCAATCAGGGCCCAGTATCCAAATGTGGGCGGGCTTATCACCTTATTTGGAGCAATGACGTACAAGGAAGCACTGCTCTGATTCGTTCGTAAAAGGAAGCACTGCTCTGATTGGTTTAGGTCTAACCAATAGAGTCCGTTTGGATCTTTTTGTAACCGCCCCTTGGAAAAAAATCTATCGTTGATAGGGACCAGACTAATATCCACGCAGTGTGTCGTGTGATATTGTCTGGCCACGCGAGGCTAACAGAACACTGTCCAAAAAAACAAAAAAAACAAGTCTCGCTAGACGAGATTGAAATCTCGAGATTTCAATCTCGTCTAGCGAGACTTGGATTTTTTTTTTTGCATAGTGTTCTGTCACTATGAACGCCAGATAATTATTATTATTTTTTTTTTAAAGCTATTAAAATATGCGATCTAGCGCAAGGCCTATCCGCGCACGTTTTAAGCTGTGGCGGACCCGGGATGGAGTTATGAAGTTTTTCTACTGTACCATTCATCCTAAGATATCATAACATCATAGAAAAGGTAAGAAAAACTTAGTCCAAAATTCTCCTTTAAGGTCGGGACAGTGCACATTAATGAACACAAGACAGGTGTAATACATACACATGAGCAAGTGTAAATGTGCCGGATTTAGCAAAAGCTACTTTCCATCCGTAGCCCCCCAAAAAACAATCAGAATCAGCTTTATTGTCACATCACAGGTTTACAGAAGTAAAAAAGTGGGTGAAATTAGTTTTCATGCATAGTTCCCATCGTATCGTTATTTCCATAGAAAAAAGAGAAACGGAAGAAGAAGAGGGGGGGGGGGCAAGGGGGAAAGGAGATCAAACAAAAGAACAAAAAAAAACGTTATCCACATATTTACACATGGTGAGATAAGATAAAATCTTATCTCTTATAAAACATTACAATATAACAACGATACAACATAAGTTAACAACAACACTCAAGGTACTTCAACAGGAGACCAGGGTTTGAATCCGGAGTAGAACATGAAAGAATGCAGCTGTAACACATCATGAGCGGACAGTGACATCTGCTGGACAGGTAGGAGCAGTACAGCCATGACACTTAGGTCACAGAAGCACTATCGTGGGGGGTTAGTTTGCTTAAAAAAATGCACACACTTAGAGTAGACATCTTTAATGCCCCATTAGTTGATACCCCTACTTTTGAGGCCAGTCCTGGTATGCATCTGTATTGAGGTTGAGGGATTTGTCCTCCCTCGGCTGAATTTTAAAGGCAGAAGCTAGAATGATTGTATTTTGTATTATGACCTCTTGTTTTATGTTTTACTGTGCACTTACATAGGCATACCAAATTCTCTGAAGGGCACTACGGATTTAAGCCTTTCTTTCATTCAGTTGTTGGTTTGCAGTGGTGGACAAATAGGCCTACTTCAAATTACAAAGTAAATTTTCTTTTCATTATAAATGCATTGCTGTATATTACAATTTTGACATTTTCCCCCAAAATTCAAAGATTTATCAGAAATGATCCGAAAATATCAGCAATAGTGAAAATAGCACATCTACAAGCTTGTAGATCTGCTATTTTCACTATATTTGAAATAACGCTTAACTGGTTAATTCATAATGTACGTTTTCCCTTCCTAGAAATCTAGTGAGATCTAGAGTCAAAAGTGCAATATTTGTCTTTGAAATGTATCCCAAAATACAAATAGGCTACTCAAGTAAAGTACAGATACTCAACAATTTTACTGTAAGTGCAGCACTCAAGAAAATGCACTTTGTTACGGTCCACCACTGTTGGTTTGTTCACTGTGTCAGTTGTTTTTAGGCCCTCCCACTGGGGATTTCTTGATGTGAATTCCATCTGCACACTGTTTGCCAAACAATGGCGTCAGTGCTTTAAGTTTTTTTCACGTGTACACTGAGGGTTCACAGCTAAGCATTATGCAGATACATACTGCATAATGCTTAGCTGTGAACCCTGACACGCCAACGTGCGACAGAGCATTAACTAGAAAAAGTGCTCCACGGAGCACTACGCCAGGTCAGGTAGATTATTGTGAGCCAGCAATGTTTGAAATTCGCCAATCAGGATGGAATATAAAAATCGGACAGATCCGTCTTGATCACATGACTATAGAGATGATGTGTACCAATTTGCGTGATGTTTGGGCAAAATCTGTAGGAGTAATATAAAAAAAATTGTTTAGCAAAACTCGGCCTCCTGAATGTAGGAGTAATATAAAAAAAAATGTTTTGCAAAAATTGGGTGGTGCTATAACCGGCACATGTGAAACATTTGGGGCAGAGGTTCTGCTCTGGCATCCAGGGAGTGTGTGTGCACAGTTTCAGGCCGAATAGGCCAACGGTGCCAGAGATTAGCTGTCCACACGGACGGACGGACGGATGGATGGACGGACGGACGGACAGACACAAACGTACGGACGGATGGACGGACTGATAGGGTGCAAAACATCTCGGCTACGCCTTTGACCTGGTGGAGACAATTACTCATTACAGAAACACAGTGGGCGTTCTCTTTTCAAAGCCCATCCTGAATCCTGTGGGTGGGAATGGAAGTTCTCTACTGCAGGTTATATTTAGCAAATCAATATTTGAAGGGAGCTTACTGTACTTCATACATATTTCAAAGAGCCATGGGGGGCTGTTAGAAATATTATTACTGTAGTGTTTGTACTTTCCGCCTTGCTCAAGGTTCAAGGTTGTATACTTTATTGTTACATCCTGTGTAAGGGTAATAACTCATCGTTGTTCTGCCTTCTTCAGACAATGTAGCGGCATGGGTAATAATAATAAATATAGCTGCAAGCAGCGATAACACGGGGCCAGTGAAAGAGAGAGAGAGACATGGAGACTGAATAGATTGAAGAGAGAGAGAGACAAGGAAACTGGAGATGGAGAGAGATAGACATGGAAACTGGAGAGAGAGAGATGGAAACTGAATATCATGATCGCCTCAACACATCGTCGGGGACAGGGATCGAACCGGTGACCTCCGGACTCATAGGCTGCCTTCCTTCTCATTGAGCTAGAGATATGATAGTCCTGGTAGTGTCTGTTGATATATATAAGTCTTTCCGTCCCTGACGGACCAGGCCTTTGTTTCGCTAACTACTCTAGATCACTGGTTCCCTAAAGATCTACCGATAGAGAAATTGTTTGTCTCCTCGGAACAGAAACCATTGAAAATAGCTGATCTACAAGCTTACAAAATGTTGCTATCTGAAAGGTTGTGAGATTGTAGATCGGCTATTTTCACTGGTTTCTGTTCCAAGTAAGTCTAAGAATGGAGAGAGAGAGAGAGAGAGAGAGAGAGAGAGAGAGAGAGAGAGAGAGAGAGAGAGAGAGAATAGATTGAAGAGAAAGAGAGAGAGAGACAGACATGGAAACGGAATAGATTGAAGAGAAAGAGAGAGAGAGACAGACATGGAAACGGAATAGATTGAAGAGAAAGAGAGAGAGAGACATGGAAACGGAATAGATTGAAGAGAAAGAGAGAGAGAGAGAGAGACATGGAAACAGAATAGATTGAAGATAGAGAGAGAGAGAGCGAGAGAACAATGTAAACGGAATAGATTGAAAAGAGAGAGAGAGAGACAGAGAGAGACATGGAAACGGAATAGATTGAAGAGAGAGAGACAAGGAAACATAATAGATTGAAGAGAGAGAGAAATGGAAGCAGAATGGATTGATTGGACATCTCAACCTATTGCCATTAACAGGAATCGAACCCTCAACCTTCGGATTGACAGGCTGCAACACTACCTATAGTGCTATAGCTTTGTCCAGGCTAATGTTGTCTGTTGAAGATAAAAGTGAACCAGTGAAAGCAGCCGATCTACAAGCTCAGAAACACGTTGCTATCTGAAAAGTTTTGAGATTGTAGATCGGCTGTTTTCACAATGAAGTTTTCATACATTGCAAAAACATACTCTCTCCAAGAAGCATTTCATGTTACCTTTAACAGTTGCACATGCATTAATTGATACAGTCATGTTTTGTGCGATACAATTCAAAAGTAGCCAGCAAGAGGTGAGTATTGAACCGGCGGCCCTGTTATCCAGAGGCTGATGCTGAAGCGAGACGCCATTGAACCAACAAAACAGAACCAGTGTAAAAATAATTCACACTAACACTAACACTAAGATCACTCGTTCACAAACATTTACCAATAGAGAAATTGTATGTCTCCTCGAAACTGAAACCAGTGAAAGCGGCCGATCTACAAGCTCACAAAACGTTGCTATCTGAAAAGTTGTGAGATTGTAGATCGGCTAATTTCACAATGAAGTACGTCATACATTGAAAAAACATACTCTCAAATAAGCATTTCATGTTATCTTAAAAAATTGCACATGCATTATTTGATGCAGTTATGTTTTGTGCGATGCAATTGTAAAGTGGAATGACCCACCTACCAGAGCCAGATAGACAGACAGAGTGAGAGAAACAGACAGCTCAACCTATTGCCATTGACAGGAATCAAACTCTCAACCGTCAGACTCACAGGCTGAGACACTACCTGTAGTGCTATAGCTTCATCCAGGCTGCAGTTGTCTGTTGAAGATCATAAACTTTTGCCTTCTGTCATGAACCAAGCCCCTGTTTCACTAACACTAAGATCACTCGTTCACAAACCATTTACCAATAGAGAAATTGTATGTCTCCTCAAAACCGAAACCAGTGAAAGCAGCCGATCTACAAGCTCACAAAACGTTGCCATCTGAAAAGTTGTGAGATTGTAGATCGGCTATTTTCACAATGAAGTACGTCATACATTGAAAAAACATACTCTCAAATAAGCATTTCATGTTATCTTTGCACATGTATTCATTGATACAGTCATGTTTTTTGCAATTCAACTTAAATGAGTCTGCATCAATTGAGGCTTGAACTGGCAACCTTCAGGTTGTGAGGCACACTTTTAAGGGAGAAGCCATTGGACCAACAGACAAATATTTGTGAAAAAGGAGATCAGACAGATGATACAGTTTCACGCAAATAGCTGACAAATCCTGGGTTTAAGTGTTTTTCAAACTGCTCAAAATTGCGGACAATCTAAGGGCGGAGCTTACTGGTCAATGTGATACATGTGTTCCTCATGAGTCAAGGCACATGTGTAAGCAGGTTTAATGGCTGTCGGCCAAACGAGGCATGACTTTTGCCTGTTTAAAGTTTGCATTTAAAAAAAATTGCTATAGCGCCCCCCTTTGACCAATTGGAGTAAGATTGGTTTCAGTGATATTTGGAATGACCCTCAACATTACCGCAAAGTTTCAAAGAAATGTGAGTCTGCATGTATGTGTTAGGGGCAGATGAATAATTGTCATAAAACTGCAATATTCATTGGCTCATTAAAGCTTCATTTTTTCACTTATGGAAAATCTTTTGCACATGTTTGTCGGCATAGGTCCAAAGTTCATGTGTAAAACGTTTCGTGCAGATTACTCAAAAATCCCAGGAGGAGATAGGTTTTAACTGTTTTTCATATAATTCAAAATGGTGGGAGATCTAAAGGTCAGAGGTCAAAAGTCAGAGTGTGAAAGTTGTTGATCATGAGTAGACGCATATGTATATTGAAGTTTCATGGCTGTAGGTCAAACAGGGCATGAGTTGTACCTGTTCAAAGTTGGCATTTTGCTATAGCGCCACCTTTTGACGAAATATTGTGAGAATTATTTCTTGATAGTTTTTCATGACCATCTACCATATGGCCAAGTTTCGTAAAAAGCGTATGCACGGTTCAGCCAGAACTGCGAAAAGTGGCAGAAGAAAAAAGAGGGGAACATTAAGACAGGTCCAGAGCTGAGCTCTGGCCCCGTAATAATGATAATGATAAGTAAAGAAAAATAAAGAGAAAGAGAGACATTTTAGGATACAGTATCAAATAAATCCCATGGAAATGATCAAGCTCTTTCTGTCTGTCTCAATACTGCTTTAATGATCGAATCAGTTCCTTTCCTCCATAACACAGCAAGGATCTAAGCTGTTGTCCAAAGAAATGTCTCTAATGATAGTGTGCTTTGCAGACCCAGCCTTGACAAAGAGTGATAACAATAAAGCCTGTATAGGAATGTCAGAAGTGGATTAAGAATGCCAATACTAATCTATATATTAATCTCTCATTGTAGACCAGCGGGGGATTATGACTGCCAAAACAGTTCATTCAGTCCTGTGTGTGTGTGTGTGTGTGTGTGTGTGTGTGTGTGTGTGTGTGTGTGTGTGTGTGTGTGTGTGTGTGTGTGTGTGTGTGTGTGTGTGTGTGTGTGTGTGTGCGCGTGCGTGCGTGCGTGCGTGCGTGCGTGCGTGCGTGCGTGCGTGCGTGCGTGCGTGCGTGCGTGTGTACATGTGTCTGACCTCATTATTGGTCTCTCTGGCCTTTGGGATGTTTTCTCAAAAAAAAAATGTTATCAGACCTGTCAAAACCTTCATCTAACTTCACCAAACTCTCCAATGTGCATGTGCGTGTGTGCTTGTGCGTGCATGTGTGCGTGCATGTGTGCGTGCATGTGTGCATGCTTGCGAACCTCATTTCAGAGCCCATAGAATGGAGGACGGTAAAGTTTTCATGGACAGGAGATCACTTTTAGAGTAAGTATTTCACTTCAATATATGTACATTAACTGCTCACAGTACAATGTAGGTAATGCCTCAAACACTATAAGCTTAGTATACTGTGGGAGACCTCTCTCCATAACGCTGTGGCTATTAATGCGTTTCTGACCAAAACATCTTGCAGGTATAGTTCTGAGGCATGACACAGTAAACATGTTATATCCTCGCTCTCCATCTTGTTGCATGAAACAGTAACGTGTTTTGTCCTCTCTCCATCATAATACAGTTACATGTTTTGTCCTCTCTCCATCAGTGAGCTGTTTGAGATCAACCACATCAGAACCATTCAGCACATGTTCATAGCTGTGCTCGTCCTCTTCTGTGCCAGCACGCTGATTGTCGACTATATTGACCAGGGCAGGTTTGTGAGTTTATGTGGCGTTTGTGTGTGTTTTTATGACATTGACATGATGCAAACCTCATGGCCCTGTACCAAGTCTCACAGAAATGTCACCCTCTGGCATAAACAAAAATCTCTCACTTCTTATCTTCTTTTCTGAAAACGTCAAATGTAATCTTTATTGCCTCGCCTCTCCCTCTCTCTCTCTATCTCACACACACACACACACACACACACACACACACACACACACACACACACACACACACACACACACACACACACACACACACACACACACACACACACACACACACACACACACACACACACACACACACACACACACACACACACACACACAGCTTGTCTGGGCGTCTGGCCATAGATAAATAGAGCAATCAATCCATTTGAGAGTATCTGCTGTTGCTTTGGGGCAGCACTGTAAAGATTTGGTGAGTGTTTTCACATGCAGGGCTGTGGGTTTGATTCCCACAGGGACAGCTGCCAGGGGCAAATGCAATTAGCATAACATATTCAATACAAGCACTTACCATTTTACAATAGATGTTGTATTTTCCCCTACACGTTATCCTGGAAGAAAATCACCCAGAATTTCTTGCGTTTTATTATAATGCAAACATGGCACAGGTGAACATGCGAAGCATTATGATTTTCTTAATTAGTTCAGTGGTTCTCAAAGTTTTCGTGCCCAAGGCACACTAATGGGCAAGTCAAAAACCCCACCCATAGCTGTATTCATAGCAGAAATAGCAGTTCTACAAGCCCACAACGCATTGCGTTGTTTCATGTTTCTTCCCACGTACATTTTCAAAACAGCCTATTTGCAATTTTTGTACAGTGAAGTATATTGTCGCTGTTAAGTGGAAATCTTGTATGTCCAAAACCGCTACTTTTAAGGAAATGGAAAAAGGAACCTGTGTTCTAATGTATCACTGTAGTTATCATTTAGTGACAAGCTCTTGTAAATACTTATCATTGGTTCAGTATTTATAAAACCCACAGATAGAATTAACACTTTCACTTCAAACATTTTTCAAAATTTGTGAACATAGCAGATGTACAAGCTCACAACGCACCTGTGACGTAGTCAACGCAGTGTGGCTCATTGTGAGCTTGTACTGTACATCGGCTATTTTAGTAATTTTGTGCAACGCTAAACACAGCTGTAGGATGAAGTAGTATAGGCATTAATTTACAAAAAAGAAAAGGTGAAATATGGAGATACATGGTTTCTGCTGGACAGCAACAATATAGTGGTTAAACTGAGCACCCTTCCATGAGTACATCCCTTGATTAGAAAACAGAGGAGCACTCCCTTCACTCTATCTTGTTAAGCTGTTACTGTCAGGAAAAAACCTTGTATGTCTAAAACTGTGACTTTTCAGTTTAGATCTGTTTTTGTTGCTGCTTGGAGTTATTTATGTTTTTTGTTAGAAGAAAACATAAAAAATAGAAATATGGACATACAAGGTTACTGACCGACAGTGGCAAAATGTGATCTCTTGTTGGGTTGTTGTTCTTCTTCACTCTCAGGCTGGTGCTGGACTTTGATCTGCTGTTCTTTGCCTTTGGGAAGCTGGGAACGGTGACGTGGGCCTGGACGGTGATGTTCTGTTACACCCTGGTTGTTCCCTACTACGTCCTGACCCTCTGGGGGTCTCGCTATCACCGCACCTCCTCCAGGATGGGGCTGAGCCTGGTCACGGTGCTGCTCATGTCCGCCCTGCAGGGCTGTGTCCTGGGGCTGTTCCCCATCTATGTGGTCCGACGCAACCAGCTTCCTCCTGCCTCCGGCTTCATCGTCATACTGGAACAGGTGTGTGCGCGTGCGTGTGGCATCATCAGTACATCATCAGTATCATGGTCAGTATCATGGCCACTGTTCAGTATCATGCCAATATCATTCAGTATCATGACAGTATCATGGCAGTATCATGGTCATTATCATGTCAGTATCATGGCAGTATCATGGTCATTATCATGTCAGTATCATGGCAGTATCATGGTCATTATCATGTCAGTATCATGATCATTATTATGTCAGTATCATTGTCAGTATCATGGACAGTTCAAGGTTCAAGGTCTTTATATGTCCCAAAAGGGCAATTAGGTTTACAGCAAGAGTAGTGGTTTAAAACATACAGACAGTACAGGACAACAACAGACATGAAACACCATAGCAGAAGTCTGGGCGCATCTAGTGCAAGAGATAAAAATAAAAGGCTGCATTCAGAAAAAAGTGCTAGGATATAAAGTGCCGGCATAAAGTGCTTGTTTCAACATCGTCATCATCAGCAACATATTCTTTACCTGTTACGGGCAGCGTTGACTGCACGAATTGAGGCAGGGACAAAGGAGTGCTTATATCTGTTATTTTTGACACCAGAGACCAGACGACGACCAGATGGCAACATCTGGCCGTATCAGAACCAACACAGTATCATGGTCCTAGGCCTAGAGCGGCAGTTTGGAGAGGCGGCAAAAAAAGTCGGGAAAAAAAAGAAATAATGATAATAAATCGGTAAAATCAGAATTAAATAACACAACCATAACCTAACCCTAATCCTAACCCTAATCCCTCGCGCGCGCAGGGCGCAGCAGAGGAATCTCGCCTAGAGCGCTGATCAGCCTAGAACCGGTGCTGCACAGGGCTGTGACAGGGCCTGTCACAGCCATGTCAGGCTGCCGTGACAGGGTGTGTGTGTGTGTGTGTGTGTGTGTGTGTGTGTCTCCTCAGATTCGATTCCTGATGAAGAGCTATTCCTACATTAGAGAAACGGTTCCAGTGGTCATGAAGAGTGAGCTGAAGGAAGGTACTGTAGCGTTTGACTCAAGTGAACTCCTGCCTTATGGTGTTCTGTTTTAGTCCTCTCTCTAAATAGGTTTGTAGTGTCACAGCCTGGGGAGTGACATCTCAAAAGTGTCTCCCAGGGAAAAGTACAAAAATACATTATGAATCAATCACTTGAGACCTATTAAAATACAAAAGGTGAAAGGAACCTGGCATCGCCATTTGGGACATGTTATTATGGCCAAAAATGTATAATGATTGTGTTATTAAACAGAGAATAACATAGCACTATGATGGTAATAACTAACGTCAGGATGCTGTGTTGGTTCTGCTTCTCAGGAGAAACCCCTCGGTTTCCTACATTATCCAGTTATCTCTACTTCCTCTTCTGTCCCACTCTCATCTATAGGGAGTCATACCCCAGGTATGGAACATAATGTACACAACATAAACATAAGTGTTCAATTTACTGGGTAGGATGGGGGGGTTTGTTTACATAAAACAAGCGAAAAAGCACGCACATTCGCTGTCTAAAGTGCCAGGTGCAGGGCAGAAGTCAACATCTAATAAAAAAGGCTGTATACATTTTTGTGGCCAGTAGGGGTGGTCACACTGAATTAAATACATGATTTTCCCTTTGGGAAATGTAGACTGTCTGCTTGATACTATCACAATTTAACAATTCACCACATTAACCAGCACTGTTTATGGAAAATGTGTTTAAAAAAAAGTTTCTGTAATTCGAAAATAGCGAAAATAGCTCATCTACAAGGTCACACTGCAGCTCTTTTTGCTATTTGTCATAGAAGTGTATTAGGGCTTAAGTGGATAAGAAGATGTAGCCAATCCAAACCTGCATAAACACTATACATCCATGCTTAGAAATACAGTTTTTGTGACATAAATGGGTCCTCAATGAATAGTGCTTTGAAAAGATAGAGTAAAAAGTCAAAAGAAATCCTACAAATAAGACCACACTGACAGATTACTGACTTTGGCAGACAAAATGGGTGCATTTCGGCTGAAGGATGCAGTTTCTACTTTTTCATAGTTGCTCAGAAAGTATTCTAATATCTAATATAATTCTTAGAATTATTATAAAGTAAGAAAAGCCTGCTCTCTCTCTCTACAGGAATCCCTACATAAGATGGAATTATGTTGCCGCTACCGTTGGTTTGGTAAGAGGACATTTTTTGCTTTTTGAGCTGCACCCATTGCAACCACACATGATCGCCCTCTCTTGGTAGAAATGTGGAGCGCAGGTTGTGATTGAGGTTAACGACCCAGATGAGATAACGGCTGCTTCTTTGACCCAAAATATTCAGCCTATGCTCCAGTAACCTTTTCAACTCATGTCTGCTTACAGATGTTTAACCACTTAAACCCCATATGGTTGACCGGAGTCCCTCAGGGCTCTATACTACTGTATTTTCTGTTTTCTGTTATTGTGTTATTTCGCAGAAAATAGCTGATCATCAAGCTCACAACGCGTCGCGCTAGGGTTTAAGTGGCTAAGAGCCTATATGGCAGGGGTTCCCAAGCATTTACATGCCAAGGACACCCAAATAGCAGTGGTGGAAAGTAACTAAGTTAATTTACTCACGTAGGCCTTGTGAGCTTGTAGATCTGCTATTTTCTAAAGATTTGTATACATTTTGGAAACTTGTGAAATGGGACATTCTGCCTAATGAGTGCTTTTACTTTTGGAACTTTAAGTATATTTTGACGTGGCTAAATACTTAATAATTTGGGGGGGTCGTTGACATGAAAAAGTTTGAGAACCACTGCTGTACTGCATGGTTTTCATTATCTGATGCGCTGCAGGTTTCATTTGGTTCTGTTTGACTGTTGCCTCTGTGCAGCTCCTGGCCTGTCTGCTCTACGGCTACTTCATCCTGGTGCGTCTCTGTGTGCCTGTGTTGAACGCCGCCAGCCTGCCCTTTAGCACACGCACCCTGGTTCTGGGTATCTTTCACTCCATATTACCAGGTAGTCACTCAACTCACTCAACACATGAAGACACATGTATGAATTGACTGCATCGCCTGTGTACAGTAGCACAGTGGTTATCAACCTGTGGGCCGGGGCCTACTGGTGGGCTGTGACGATAGTGCAAGTGGGCCCCCAAATAATTGGTCAAACAATACGATTTCATTGATAGTATTACATTAATGTAAAACAGATCTAAAAAAAAATCTTTAAAACCTTCAAAAAAGGCCCACCCATCTGGGCCACTTGTGTGGTCAGATGGGTGGACCGGGGACAATTTTGAGACGTTCAAGTAGGCCCTGATCTAGAAAAGGTTGAAAACCAACAAAGGCTTGAACACCGCCTGCCGCCAGGCTGGCCTGTCGGTCTAGTCTTCCTATGCTGGATTATTTTCCTGTGGATTACACGCTTACATGCTTCCTCATGCAGATTTATCTTGCATAGTTTTTTCCTTTTTTTTTTTTAGACCTGAGGTGGTTAGCATCTTCCCTTGTTGCACGAACTGGCCTTTTCAACTGCACCTTAAGTACACTGTACTGTACCTGCTGCTACTATCTACTATCTCACCTCACACCTGCATATGATGTTAATGTTCCTAAAAAGGACATTCACACACCTGCATATGTTAATGTGCCTAAAAAGGACATGCACGCACCTTCATATGATGCTAATGTTCTAAACATGTACATACCTGCTACTACACATGCTATATGTATCTTTGATTATTTGACCTGTGTTCTTTTCTTTTTTTTTCCCTTCTTACCTCTACCTAACCTACGTCTCTCCTCTCTCTTCTCATGAAAACTACAATTTCTTTTTACAAAAAAATAATTTCACCCACTTCTTTACACCTGTGAACCTGTGACGTGACATAAAAGATGATTCTGACATAAACCCGAGCATCCCTATTCTGGGTTATAATAAGCAAACATTCAGCGAAAATAGCAGATCTGCAAGCTCACAACATGTCGCAACATGGCATGTTGTGAGCTTGTAAAACCACATTTTTTGGCAAAGAGATTGATGTACTGTAGAGGCAAAAAAAGAGGGGACCAAGTACAGACCCAGGTCAAACAACTATATAGGTTTTAAGTGGTTTAAAGTCAGTGGCCTGTTTGATATCAGATATTTCTTATCTGTATGTGTTTCTTGCTATGGGTGCTAATGGAGGCTTTTCCTGTTCAAGTCTTTCTACTGAAAGATTTAATCATAATAATGCTGTATAAAGATTGGTATATATATTATACCATAAAGTGAATAACAGTTGTAGTGCATATTGAAAAGATTAGGTTCTGATAACACAAGGTACATCTGAGTTTACAACATCCCTAAACTGGGAACAGTGCCCAGAGGCTGAATGTCCCTCTCTCTTCATCTCTTTTTCTCTCTCATTCTCTATTTCTCTCTCTCTCTCTCACTCACTCTCTCTCTCTCTCTCTCTCACTGAGTGGTGGTAAGAATACTCTTTTTTTACTTGAGTAAAAGTACCAATTCCACATAGAAATACTCTGTTACAATTTGACTCAAGTAAAAGTGCAAAAGTATTGGCATAGCAATATACTTACAGTACCGAAGTAAACGTACCAACGTTTTTTTTGTAATATGGAGTAGAAGTAGCTTATAAAGTACTGAAAATTTAAACTCAAGTAAAGTAAAAGTACCTCAAAACTGTACCTAAGTAGTGTACTGTAATTTCCACCACTGCTCTTACCACCCATCTCCCTCTCTTCCTCTCTCTTTCACCATTTTCTCCTTCTTTCTACTGCCTTCCAGTTGCACTTAATTGCTTTCTTTACACTCTGCTTAAATCACCATTTTACTGAACCATTTAATGACCAGTCTTTTATTGACTACGGTCGTTCATGCCACTCTGATCTTGCCCTGATCATGTTCTTGTAAGTCACTGCATCCAAAATGCCTAAAATTGTAAATAGTCTTTCTATTTCTCTCTCTCTCTCTCTTTGTCTCTCTCTCTTCTCTTTCCCTCCCCCTCTCTCTCTCTTTTCCCTCTTTAAAATGTTGAATTTCAACTTACTGACATGACAAGTGTTGCCAAAGCCTCATAATTAACTGAATGTCCTTGTGTCTCAGGTATAATGCTGTTCCTCCTGTGTTTCTTTGCCTTCCTCCACTGCTGGCTCAACCTCTTTGCAGAGCTGCTTGGCTTTGCAGACCGCATGTTCTACAAGGTGTGTGTGACATCATGGTTATTATAGTTAACTAAAAACAAACGAAACAACTCTAAAAAAAACGTAATAAAAACAAGGTTTCACAAAACTAACTGAAACTGTATTGTGTGTTTACAAAACGAAATAAAACAAACTAAAAACATAGAGAAAATATCCTTAGTTGTAGTCTTGTCTGTATTAAATATTTTTCTTTAAAATAATAGCAAAAATAGCCGATCTAGTGTCCGGGTAGCTCAGCTCGCCTTCAGACCACAAGGTCATGAGTTCGATCCCGGGTACCGCCAACTCAGCGCATGAGTAGCACGGCTTGGGTGCGGTAAGTCGTGCGGTAAGTACTGGGAGCTGAGGATAGGTGTGGCGCTCCACCTCAGCAATCCATCTTCCAGGGGAGCACAACTACTTTATGGGTGGGTTGTGAATTCTTTCAAGATTTTCAAGTGGGCCCTGATAAAGAAAAGGTTTGGAACTGCTGATCTAGAATAGATCAGTTGGCCAGGCCTACTCTATTTCATTCTTCTGTTGTTCTGATCCACTCACATTGTTGTCATTGACATTGATTTCACTGTCTTGTCTATTGGTTTTGTAGGACTGGTGGAACGCTACATCATTTCCTAGCTACTACCGCACCTGGAACATAGTGGTTCATGACTGGCTCTATTACTACGGCTACAAAGACTTCCTCCGGGTAAGCACAGTCAGGTTAGCAGCAAATAATACAGTACAGTGATCAAGTAAATAAAATGAAAGAAGTGTATATCAGTCCAACATTTCAGTTTGACCCTCAAAATACAAATACCACAAGCTCTGAGGCATTCACACATAAATACATTATCAGCCCTAAGACTCTTTAAACACATGTTTAAATGTGTAGCAGTCAAAACCCATCTCTTAATGCCAGTGAAACAAATTCCCCTCTGATCCAACACAACCCTTGAAACTGGCAGTGACACCTCTCTCTGATCCCTGCAGCTGTCCAAGAGGAAGTTCCGCACAGCTGCCATGCTGACTGTGTTCATGGTCTCTGCTCTGGTCCATGAGTATGCCTTCACAATGGGCTTTGGCTTCTTCTACCCTGTCATATTCTGTCTCTTCACTGTGTTTGGAGGTGAGGGCAGTAGGCTGTTTTTTGTGTGGGAGGGGGGGCATGGAAACCTGTGTTCTCAGATGAAATGCATGCAAGGTCTGTGTGTGTGTGTGTGTGTGTGTGTGTGTGTGTGTGTGTGTGTGTGTGTGTGTGTGTGTGTGTGTGTGTGTGTGTGTGTGTGTGTGTGTGTGTGTGTGTGTGTGTGTGTGTGTGTGTGTGTGTGTGTGTGTGTGTGTGTGTGTGTGTGTGCGCGCGCGGGAGAGCGCAATGCTCATTTCAGCTGACTTGGGGGATAAATATCTCTATTCCACTTCCTCAATGTTAGTCTTCATAATGAAATGTAGCTCATTTAATAGTCAGCAAAAGTCGAAAGAACATTACGTTTTGTCTCCATTCCATCTCCTCCTGTTCAAATGAACAAATCCACTGTCGGCTGTTTCTGTCTATGTATGTATTATATAGCGTTAGCTTTGTTGTTGGAGATGGAGGGTGGATTTTTCATTTATTTCTAGCTTGTTTTAGTTTTTTATTCTGGACTGTGCTTTCAAAATTAGAACCTATTATTCAACTCCAAGTGACAGTATATGAGAGGAGAATGTATTTGTTTGTATTCGTAGACTAATTACAGTACTCTCTCTCTTTTCGGGTCTGGGGATCTTAGTATACTTTGTATGTTCAATTTGAACCAAACGTAGAAAAAAGCTTTTTTTGTGATTTTCGTCCTCCCAAAACAAACACAAATTCGCTACGTTTTCCTTTTTTCATTCTGAATAGTTTGGTTCAAATTGAACATACAAATTGGCATTTGAAAACATATGCTAAAACAAAATAATGTAGGTACAATTAAAACTGAATAAAGACATTTGTAAACAGAGCTCTGTTAGGCAAACTAGCTTACAAAACCAGCTTAGCTTCATGGGATAAACTTTTGAAACAAATAGCAGCAATATTTCAATCTCTCTCTCTCTCTCTCTCTCTCTCTCTCTCTCTCTCTCTCTCTCTGTCCATTCTGCTTCTTTACTTCCTTAGTGGGGTTTAACTTGGTCCTGAATGACAAGCGCCAGAGTCCTGTGTGTAACATCTTCTTGTGGACGGCTCTGTTCTTGGGACAGGGGGTCCAGGTGTGTCTGTACTGTCGGGAGATGTATGCACAGATACATTGTCCTCGGACGGGGGTGAGTTTTCTTTTCTTTTTGATTGAATATCTTATTGACAGTTTAAAACAGTGATTCTCAACCTGTGGTCCAGGGCCTACTGGTAGGCTGTGGGCCCCCAAATAATTGCAATGATAATATGATATTAACAGAAACAATTTCATGTCATCCAGACAAACAACAGCATAACGAACAACGACACAAAAATACATACTAGGAAAAGTGCTCAGAGCACAGGTCTCCGCCAGGTTAGGTAGGTTATTGGACGGAAACGTCTTGATAACTTGACGTCTTGATAACTTGACTATAAAGATAGTGTGTAAAACAAAACAGGCTGGTTTCCGACAGGGCAGGCCAGTGGTGGACCAGGTAACGCTATTTAACGCCAGACATCGACAGCTTCCAGGAGAAAGAGAAAGACATGGGCATCTTGGCAGCCTACCTTCGCAGGTGACGCTGGCAGCTCCAGCATTGGGAAGACAGTGTCGGAAGCACATCACCTCAACAACAGTGAAGCTGGCTCTTAGGCAATTTCACTGCTATCAGTGTAAATCTAAGAAAACACAAAATACAATTTATAGAGTTGGCACTTGGAGTTGCTAGGAAATGTATTGCAATAACATGGAAGCCTGACTCCCCCCTCCTCATTGCGAGATGGTTCTCAGAAATGTTGTGTTCCTCTTGAGAAGATTACTTATCTTTTGAGAAATGGGTTCGACATATTTTTGAAGATTTGGCAACCTTATTTGGATCATATGAAAACGTTGTCCCTACCTGTATCAGAGATGTTATAGGTTGTTAACTACAGCTATCTCAGTCTAGATCTATTATTTCTTGAAGCTACTTAATGGCTAAACAGTAGATTTGGCTCTTCTTGTTCCTTTTCTTTTTTGTACCTTTATTTTTGTCACCGCCAGGCCGAAAGGCATAGCCGAGATTATGTTTTGCACCCGTCCGTCCGTCCGTCCATGTGTGTGTCTGTGTGTCCGTCTGTGAACTACTAATCTCCGGCACCGTTGGCTTGATCGCAGCGAAACTGTGCACACACACTCCCTGGATGCCAGAGCAGAACCTCTGCCCCAAATCGTTCGCCTCAAATCATGAACACAGCCTGCGATTTCCAAGAAACGCACATTCCCACTAGGCAGAGGAAGAAATGCCACTTGAAAGTTTTCAAATCACCCTCATGGTGGCGCTACAACAGGCCGATTCGTGTTTTTACCCATAACTGAACGATCTGTGTAAAACGTTGTCCTATATAATATAATCCTATATATAGCCCTATATAAGCAACCATAAATTGTTTTTTTTTGTGTGTCATAAAGAGTGTTTCAATAAATGTATTTATCTTTTGTACATGATTAATCGACTCCATTCAGTATTGTGATTAGCTAGCAAGACACATGCTGTGATTGGCTAGTGATACATATGACGAAACTAATCTAAAACCACTGTGATGTAACACTAGTATATTACTTAGATACTGTCCATTTCGTGAGAACAGTAAAGTAGAAGTCAAAGATCACTATGGCTGAAATGAGAAAAGGGAAAACCGATATTGAGAAGAAAATAGAAAGTCTTCCTAGAAGTGGCTCTTTAAGATCAAAGCATACATCAGAAAAGGTTAAAGATGGAATTGTGACAAAGCATAGATCTGTCCAAGGTTACAGAAGAATTTCAGGCAAACCTAAGATTTCTAAGAACACAGTTACCAACATAATCCATAAATGTAAGAGACGAGACTTGGTGAGAAACGTAAAGAAGAACCCAAAAAAGGTTGACTCCATTCAGTATTGTGGTTAGCTAGGAAGACACCGCCCACTTCACACAGGGTGTGATTTTTATAGTATAGGCTAGTTTGTTGATTAGGCAACTTTTTATGCAGTAATGGTCTTTTTCTTTTCTTTCGTTTTAAGGTATTAAAAATATCTTAAAAGTCCTTCAATTTTCACTTCACTGCCCCCCTGGGGGTCCCGACCCACAGGTTGAGAACCACTGTACTAGACCATACCCGTGGGGGGATATGCGCACGTGATCTGGCAACCCGGGAGCCAGCGAACACAAAACCGCTAATAAACAGCTGACATTTGGGGAAAGCGAAAAACGGGTTTCGCTGTTCCGTGCACATGGTAATGGTCAATGGCTGTGTGCAAATTCAGATCAATTGTCCAGCCACTGAGGAGAACCGGGCAGAAGAGATTTGGGCTCACCACCCTCACAGAGCTTTGTAGAATTATAGGAGGATGACAATTAATCATCAAGTAAAATGTCATGATCGTGACAACCCTAGACACGGCCTCATGGATCCCCAGCAGATGACACTGCCCCCATTTCAACTATTTCTCAAACTTATGCAGCAACCTACAGTATATGAGAGTGGCTCTAAAGCAGCGCACGTGGCTCTGGTTTGACCGTTTGGATGTCACACAGATGCCAGTAACCTGATTAATCTGACCGCTGGAGCCCACGCTGGTCTTTCCCTGGTTTCATTATCCCAGCTTTCGTCAGTCTGTCTCTTATCCGCAGTCCTAAATGAGAGTGCATGCGTGTGCACAAACTCATACAGCACATACCGTACAGTACATACACATGCAACACATGCACATATGTGTGCAAAATGGGCACACATGCATATCATCGCTGACAGATGGAAATCTTGTATTTCCAAAACCGT